>NC_082688.1:42677922-43010839 GCF_949987515.2 Delphinus delphis | reverse complement strand
CCCAGACGCAGCGGAGTCCGAGTACCCAACGAGAACGTCCTCAAGCTGCTCCCAAAGAGGAGGCACTGCTTTTTCGGGAGCCCGCGGAAAAGATATTCTCAACAAAATTTGTCTTTGCCCGCGCTGCGTGCAGGGCCGGAAGAACCTTTGAGCGCTGGGCACGCCGAGCTCCCACCAGCAGCCTTTGGGCGGCTCTTGGGCCTGGACAGGGCTGTTCTCGCACCGCGTCCGTCAAAGTAGAAGGGTACACCCGGCGCCAGCGGGCTCTAGCTGTCAGTGGAGCTGTGGGCGTCCTCGTAATTCCTCCATGGCTTCGTGAGGCCAGGAGGCCGTCTGCTGCTTGGTTCCTTAAACTGCTTCAGCAGACCAAAAATCCCGCAGAAAACTCCACTGGCGGAAGGAGCCTTCCCGGCATGGAGCGTCAGCGAAAGCATCCTCCTCTGAAAGGGTCTCCTTTCCTTAGGACAGGCCAAGAGGCTGCTCTTTCGCCCCGGGTCCCTTTTGCGCGCTTCCCTTTAACGCCTATTCTAAAACGTCTGCTGGCCTAGGAAAACTAACCAAATAGCACTAGCCAGAAATCCAGCTGCTGCCTAAAGATTAATATTATGAATCTGTTCCGCTCACCGCACTCCGGCGACCCGACGGGCAAACAGCCCTTCTTCTGGTCCTCCCCTCGGGCAGCTCGCCAAACGTCGGAAGCTAAAAACACTCGACCTGGCGTTGCCAACCAAGGTCGGAGAGCGAGGGGCAGTCTCCTGAGCAGTCTGGGCCAACGGCCTTCGGCGTCCAGATTTAGGCACAGAAAAGAAGAAATTAAAAACAGAATGAGTCACAGTCCCTAGTTGCTGCTTTCTCCTCAAATCTGCGAACTGGAAGGGACCCGTGAAATTTCCAACTTCAGACATCTCGTTTTACAAATAAAGAAACTGAGGCCTAGAGATGGGAAGAGGGTGTATATATATATATATATATTTTTTTTTTTTTTTTTTTGGTCTCCTTCTTCTTCTAAACTCTGCTTTTCCTCCCTGCCTAAGGGCAAAGGCAGCCGAAACCAGACTATAACTGCAGGTTCTCTCCAGTCAACTGGGATTCACTCATGGGTGTGCAGGAAAGTGCAGAGCAGGAAACTGCTTCCGGGATTCCAGCAAGCACGGGGACCTAAGCGCTGCAGTTCATCCACCCTCACAGGTCACACCAGGGCCCTGTGGATTGGTCATTTTGACCTACTTAATTTAAACTATCTCCCTTTCCCTCGACGTGCTCAGAATAGCAAGACTCCGCTCCGACACACCCAGGTGATGAGACCTCTGACCCCCCAAGCCCTGCTTCTGGCCCCAGCTCAGACGTCACCACCCAAAGAAACGCTTCACCCTGTCCCATCCACCCGCTCTTAATGGAGCCTCCATCCACCAAGCACTTAGTATTTACCCAACTTGCCCGGTTACTGTCAGTCTCTCCCACTAGACTGCGGTCTGGGGCGCAGAGAGCTGTCCCAGACCTCCATGTACCAGGCGCCTATCATTGGGCCCGACACTCAATTGGCGCGCAAGAAAACTGTGATGAAGTTGACATTTAGCGAAAACGGCCCTGGGTCTCCTCCGCTTTAGCTTTTCCCTCCAACCCTCCGGCCTTTGGGATTTCTTGAAGAGAAGAGACCTTGAGGCCACGCTGCTGCGAACTTGGCCCAGAGTGGCTAGTCCAGGAGGAAGGCAGTGTAAGGAGAGAGAAGCCCAGAGCTGGTAGGTGGGAAGAGGGACGACTGAAAGGGCGGGGACAGGCGGGAGATGCACGAGAGGAGCGAGAAAGCAGGCTCCTGTCCCCCTCTGCCGTGCGTCGCGACCCGGGTGGGGTGCAGCGGCGGGGACCGCACCGGGCGCCGTGCCCCTCCCTGAGAACAGCCTGCGCCCCCCGCCCCACTCGGCCGCGGCTGGGGGCTGCGGAGCGGGTGGTAAATGCTGGGGGTGGGGGCGCCCGCGCCGAGATGGAGGAGGGGGCGGGGGCGAGGCACGGCGTCTTCTCGCCCCTTCTTCAGCAAGAGACGCGGCGGCGGAGTCCCTCAGCCTCGGTCATGTGATAGTCTCGAAGCGCGAGCTGCGGGGGTCTCGGCGTCTCCGGGACCATTACAAAACGCAGCCAGGAGAGCGCGTCGCTGCCACAGCCGCCGCCGCCTCTCCAGCTCCAGACGGGCTCGGGAGAGCGGCAGCCGCCGCGGCGCGGACGGCGGAGCCGCCACAGGCCAGGCCCGCGCCTTCCCGGCGTTCGCAGACGCCCCTTCCGCTCGCGCCCCGCGTCCAGAGCCCCCGCCCCTCGGCAGAGCCCGCAGGCGCCGCCGCAGCAGAAACGTCTAAACTTTTTCCCCCCAGGCGACCGCCTACAGCTCTATCCCAGTCTCCGCTGCGAGCCGCTGGAGAAAAGGGAGACGCGGTCTGCTGGAGCCGAGCTTCCTTCTCCTTACCTCGCCTCTCCCCTCCAGGAACACGAGAACTCCAGAGCGGACTAAGTGGCTGGTCAAGGGGCAGCGCTCAAGGCGCTGTTAACTCCCGCCCACCCCGGCCTCCTGGACAACGAGCGCCAACTCGATTTAAAGGGCTAGAGTCCTGACTGCCCAGTCCTTCCTCCCAGCTCTCTGGGCCTGCGCTTCCCTCGGACCGAGAAAAAGCAAAGAGGAGGCCGGAAGGGAACAGGGCCCTCCCCACTCCTTCTCCGCCAGCTCCCACGCTCAGCCTCTGGCCACCCGCGGGAAGACGCCGAGAGGGTGGCGGTGAAGCTGGCGCGCCCCGCCCGCGACTGTGCGCGCCAGTCGGCGACCGTCGGGGCCAGAAGTTGCGAGCGTCGGATTGCTAAACTGGGTCAAGAGGCCAAGCGCGGAGACCGCAGGCCGCTGAGAGAAGGCGGGAGAGAAACGGCGAGAGGGTCTGGGGGGGAAAGAGGGCGGGGTGGCGGGTCCGGGAGGGCGGAGTGGGGGTTAGTGGAGACAACCAGGCCCCGGGAGCGGGGTGTGGAGCGACGCTGCGGTCCACTGTGAGCCAGAGGGAGGTGGAGGCGCCAGGGGCGATGCCGCGGCCGGGGAAGAGTTCGTACAGCGACCAAAAGCCGCCCTACTCTTACATCTCGCTGACCGCGATGGCCATCCAGCACTCGGCCGAGAAGATGCTGCCTCTGAGCGACATCTACAAGTTCATCATGGAGCGCTTCCCCTACTACCGCGAGCACACGCAGCGTTGGCAGAACAGCCTCCGGCACAACCTCTCCTTCAACGACTGCTTCATCAAGATCCCGCGGCGGCCCGACCAGCCCGGCAAGGGCAGCTTCTGGGCATTGCATCCCGACTGCGGCGACATGTTCGAGAACGGCAGCTTCCTGAGGCGCCGAAAGCGCTTCAAGGTGCTGCGCGCTGACCACACTCACCTGCACGCGGGAAGCGCCAAGGGCGCGCCAGGCGCTGGCCCCGGAGGGCACCTGCACCCGCACCACCACCATCACGCTGCCGCGCACCACCACCATCACCACCACCCGCCCCAGCCGCCGCCGCCCCAGCCGCCGCCGCCGCACATGGTGCATTATTTCCACCAGCAGCCGCCTCCGGCTCCGCAGCCGCCGCCGCACCTCGCGTCGCAGCCACCGCAGCAGCCGCCGCAGCCGCCGCAGCCGTCTCACCCCGGCAAGATGCAGGAGGCGGCGGCCGTAGCGGCGGCGGCGGCAGCGGCGGCGGCGGCGGCCGTGGGCAGCGTGGGGCGCCTGTCACAGTTCCCGCCCTACGGGCTGGGCTCGGCCGCCGCCGCTGCTGCCGCCGCCGCCGCTGCGTCCACGTCGGGCTTCAAGCACCCGTTCGCCATCGAAAACATCATAGGTCGGGACTACAAGGGCGTGCTGCAGGCCGGCGGGCTGCCCTTGGCGTCCGTCATGCACCACCTGGGTTATCCCGTGCCGGGCCAGCTCGGCAACGTCGTCAGCTCTGTGTGGCCGCACGTCGGCGTCATGGATTCAGTGGCCGCGGCCACGGCCGCCGCGGCCGCCGCGGGGGTCCCCATGGGCCCGGAGTATGGGGCCTTCGGTGTACCGGTCAAGGCCCTGTGCCACTCGGCAAGCCAGAGCCTGCCTGCGGTGCCCGTGCCCATCAAGCCGACTCCTGCGCTGCCACCGGTGGCCGCGCTGCCCGCAGCGCTCGCTGTCCCCGCGGCCGCACAGCAGCCGCCGGCACCGTCCACCGTGTGCCCGGCGGCCGCCGCCTCACCCGCCGTCTCTCTGATGGAGCCCACCCCTCCGAGTGCGGCCGAGAGCAAAGGCGGCTCTCTGCACTCGGTGCTGGTGCATTCTTAGGGTACCCAACGGGCTGGGAGAGACGAACGCATGGAGACTCACCTGGCCCTGGACCGCCGGAGAGGGCGAGGGCGCCCTGACCAGGTCGGGTAGAGCTGGCGAGCCCCAGCCTTTGCGGGAAAGGAAGGTATTTAAACAAACCCGAAAGTGGATTCTCCAGTGGTCTGAATAAATATCACACTTCTGGTGTCTGTGTTTATACTATGTTGTACAATCAGAGTAATGAAAGCCAATTTTCAGGTAAGAGTTTCTATTGTAATTAAAGTTATAAATCCGTAAGTTATGGGGGGAGGGAACGAACGAGTTTGGGGAAGCCTCATTCCCTGGCATGTTGGAATTGGATTTCTATTCTTACTCCCGGGAGCAGAAGATGGCAGGACTAAACCTCCCTGGGAGAAATCCAACAGAGAGTGACGATGAAACAGACCTCAGCCACCAAGTTTCTTCCCGCGGGTCTCAACCTCTCGTGAACAATGTCGCCTCTCGTGAACATTCTAGACAAAACTGCTATTCACTAAGGAAATCTCGTTTTATTTAAGAAGGAAAAGAGGGAGCATTTGATACCGTTATTTTCCTGGTCGGTGAAATGGACAAGGACACGGTAGCATGAATAAAGCCTCTTTGGGGGCAGTGGGAACCTCACGAAGGATCTTGGGAAACAGTTAAGTTTCTTGGCTCTGACCCGAGGGTCGAGAAGGATAGAAGGAACGGCTAAAGCAATTAGTTTGCACAAAAGAGAATGGCAGCAGCTTAAAGCGCAAAACCCCAGATTCCAAAAGTAAGTTCGGGAAACATAACCAAAGAGAGACATTAAAGGAGACTTTCTACCTGCAATTCTTTTGTGAATCCATCGGATGAGACCGTTGAGGAGCCCCCAGACAATGTGAATTCCCATGATCCGTTACATTTGGGATTTTTGTTTTTAATCACTTGCATCACGGGATTTTGTTCCCCTAACTCAAGAATGCAAGAAAAACCTGCCACGTCACCCGACAATATTGCTCTTAACGTTTCCAGGAGCGTTTTGTGGCCGTTGCCTTCCAGCCTCCTCGGGACAGATGCGTGAGGATGACCGGTCACCTTTGCACGCTGCCTTCGATTTGGTATTCCGTGTGCTGTTTGGGCGCGTTCTTCTTTCAGGCGAACTCTTCAGTTTCAGATCCTGAATGGAAAAGAAACTTGCTTTGCCGCTGTTGCTCTTCCCCGTTTTTGAGACCCAGGAATAGCACTTTACTCGCAACAAACTTTTGGGAACGAATGGGGGGCAGGTGGGGAGAAGGCAGCTGTCCTTTGCCCCGAGTCACCTCTGGCCTTTGTCCGCGCCGCGTTCGGGTTGTGACTTTGTGCCAAGTTCATGTCTGCCTGTGTTGTACGCGGTGTTCTCCATTAAAGCTTCTCTCTGGATGTGGCGGTGTGAAGGTGTTTCGCTTCTCAAGAGACGAGGCCGCGGTTTGAGTGCCCACTGGGGGAAAGTCTGGGGACTTGGCAAATCCTCTTCCTCCCCTTCTTTTTCAACTTCTGAGCATCAAAGAGGGTGAGTTCACAGGCGAAGCGGCAGCTGGACAGGTTTCCTCCTCCGTGGCTCCTTTTGTCAGTTGGTTCAATATCTCTATCTGTTTTACCCGTTCTTCCGCTGCTTTCCTAGCTGAGCTCTAGTCCACCTCAGTGCAAGAGACTGGATTAGCAAAAACCCGCCACAGTGAATTTCTTCTGTTCCTACATGAGGTTTATTAGCAATAACCATCACCAGCCCCCAACACCCTTTCCCTTTTCTGAGAGCGGGCTATGGCCCGGGTCCCGGTGCCAGTGGGTGGGGGCTGGCGGCGCCCCATTAAGTATGCGGGGCGGGGAAGAGGGCGCCCGGACTCCACCACTGCCGCCGAGGCCCACATTCCCAAGAAGCGCGCGCCCAGCCGCGGCGGCCTAGGGGACCTGTTGCGCATCCTCGGCAGCCTGGGGCCTGGAGGCAGAGAGCGCTGGGCCCTGGAGAAACGGCAGCGCCACAACACGTGCTCCTTGGAGAGGGCCTGCGAGCTGCAGACCCTGTGGTGCTGCGCGGGAAGGTGGCGGGACACCTCGAACAGGGGTCCATCTTAAACCAGCTTCACTGTGCCCAGCCAGGCCGGACAGAAGCCTCCTCTAACCTTTCATCAGAAGAAAACAAAGGACCAACGAGGTGACCTGATCATAGTAATGACACTGAGGGGATTTGGGTTACTTCTTAAAAATAAGAATTTCCACGCACCCCTTATTTACAAGTCCCATTGCAGCGTGCAGCTAAGTTTCGTCCTCGCCTGGGAGACAAGTCTCAGTTTAGGTCACTGCCTCCTTGGAGGCACAAACAACTCCAGTGTATCCTATCTCTCTAGCTTGAGACTTTGCAAGGTTCCCCGCAGGGTTTTCCTTTACACTAGTCTGAGGCTGTTGAAAGAAAGAAAAGGGGGAGCCACTGGCATGGGGATCATAGATTTGGGGTGACTTGGGAGCCTGGCTGCTTCGCCCACTTCTGGGTGAGTTGGTGCCTGAAAGCCCCAGGCTGGGACCCCTAGTTCAGGCGCAGCAAGTCACAGGGCCTGAAGAAGGGCAGTCGCTGGATCTCAGTTGTTTCTTCAAAAGAACATCACATCTCTTCTTCTTTATCCACCCGCCCCAAAAGGGCCAGTGTGCTTTTTAGCGGTGCCCATTGTCCCACTTCCGGGAGAGGGGCACAGTGCAAAGTGTCGTCCAGCACCCAGGGGACTGGCTTAAGTGACAGCCCCTCCTGAGAAGAGAGGAGCCTGTGGGCCAACTCGGCAGACAAGGATGAGTAATTGACCTTCCGCATTCCTCAGACCCTCTTAGCAACCCAGCCTCACACCAACTCCCTGGAACCCCTCCTACCTCTGTGGGGAAAGCATGGTTGTTGTGTTTTGTTTTTACTGTAAAGAAATAGAGAAAGGAGAAGGGAAAGCAGAGTGAGCTGAGAGATGATTCTACTCAAGTTTTCATCCAAGAGGAGACCCTGGTACCCAACGGAAGCTATGCATGGCATTGAAGTTGGAGAACAAGGGGATTCATGTAAATATACAAAGGGGGAGGAGCTTTCTGTCAAAGTGCTGATCCTAAGGGAGGTCCCAGTTAAACCCCCAATACTGACAGAGCCCTGAAGACCCCCTCTTAACTAAGATGGATCTGCAATCTAACTGTAACTCTCAACTGAGTGGTGGTCTCATATGGTCTCACAGGGATTCTCTCTCTAGCTACATGTTGGAATAGAGAAAAAGTAAGTTCTGGACATAAGTGAGGTAGAAATAGAGGCACTTATAAATGTATGATCATCTCAGTTCACAAGATTAATAAAATCACTCTTGGTTTGCTAAGTACTGGTGGAGATAACCTGAAATTATGCTCCTGGTTTCCAGGATGATACAAAACACTGTAGTTGTTTAGCTTGTCCCCAACTTAATTGAATGCACAAAACCTTGAGAAACATGGGGAGAGGCAAAGAGGAGGGAGAAAGATTTTCATGTAGCTGCCCTTAAAATAAAAGAAAAAGGAAAACAACTTGGAATGATCTACTTGATTACATTCCCTTGGGAAGATGAGAAGAGAGCTGAGGGTCGAGGGAGAACGAAGCTATTTTAGCTGTGGTCCCTAGGAGAACAGGCCCTCCTGCAAAGGCCAGAATTGGCACAGTTGGCATCTGGCACTTAGGAAGCCTGTCAGTCAGGCTGGCTTGTGGTCAATTATCTCCTTAAGTAGACTGGCATTAGTCCAGCCAGGGCGGGGAGGGCTGGTTGCATCAGAGCCAGTTAGCTGGAAGTGGCACTGCGGAACTCCAAGTATCTTTGCATTGGGGGGTTTGAAAAGCTGATCAACACATCTCCCTCTGGGACTCAAAGGTGACACTTGCCTACTTGGCAATAGTACAGCAAGACTGCAGAAGAGGACAGAAACAGAATGCCTTAGGAAAAGAAACATTGACCACCAAAGCCACTAGTTCCCCTGAAATTCCATTCACCTGACAAAACTGCCATTTCTGAGATGCACAAAATTACACAGAGATCCCTGTAAATTGCGGTGGGATTTGACTCCTCCGTTGGTAAGAATTCTCATTCTTCATTGTACCTGACTATGAGATGGGCAGAAAGGCAAGTTTGGGGTCATGTTTAGGTTTGGATGATATGGCAAGGGTTTGAAGCAGTGTTAGCGCTCCTCAGACTAACACTAATTCACATGTGATTCTGCATGGGGTGTGGGGCAGGGTGGCGTAGATGTTGAAAATGAGAAACTAAAGAAATGGTTTCAAAAGCCAGTGATAACTTCTTTGTGGGTGAAGAGGCAGAGTGGGAATCCAAGTGGAGGTGGGAAGTCCTTGAATTCCAAAGGGCAAAACTGTTTCTCCGAGTCCAACATTTTCATTTTGTTCATTGAAAGTATTTTCATTAACTTTATCTTTAAAAGCTGAAATGCTAACTTATACTCTTTGGGGGAGATTGAAGAGATTTGTTTGGGATTTGAATTCAGTCTTAAGCCATTGTTTAAATGCTATGAGTTTGGCAAAACTCCAGATGTACTCTGTCCCAAGCACTTTTCCCCTTAACTATCCTCTGTGTATTTTAAGGAAAATTCAAGCCACATGTTGCTCTTTCCCCCTTGCATTCAAATGTAGTTTTATTGAATTTTAGCATAGTCCATGAAATTTAAATTCTGAGTTTTAAGCCATAATATATTCATATGATCTACAAGCAGTCACATGATATGCACATATATCATTAAACAGAAAATAAAGCCTCTGAGAACTGTAGTCATATTATTATAGTAACATTTCTCTAAACTGAAGAGCCATGCTGAGAATGCCATATTAAGAAAGGATTTTATAAAATTATCAAAAAATTCAAAAAAGCTGACAGCAATCCATAAAAATATTTTTAAAAGGGTATTTCTTGGAAGATATTTTGGTTATGTTTAGTTTGAGCCAAATAGTTCTTGCCTGCCACAAGGAACAGGTCTTTTGTGTGCACAAGACACCCAGGATTTGCTTGTAAGTCACAGATCTCATTATGGCAGCATCATTTAAAAGTGCTTTGGAATAGGCTTTCCCATCTGAGCCACTTCCAGTCCTGTCAGCAACTTCGTAGACAGCATGGTTTTACTGTTACTGAGAATGGATGCTTAGTAAGGAGCTGGAGAGCTGTAGTCCAGGCACAGCTGAACTAGATTCATTCCAAAAAGAATTCACAACATTGAAATACACAGATGAGAAAAGGAAGGAAGGAAGGAGGGACAGAGGGAACGAGGAAAGGGGAGAGGGAGAGAAGGAAAGAGGGAAGGAAGGGAGGAAGGAAGGGGAGAGAGAGAGAGAGAGAGACAAATGTGTGCATCTAATATTGACAAAGCAAAAAAATTTACAATTTTTAACATAGTACTGCTCTGGTTTTCTCTCAGGAAACTATAGATCAACTCTTTCAATGTATGTGACTATAACTACTTGACTGAAGTCGTTTTGCCTTGAAAGCAATATTCCTCTTCTCTTAGCACTTTTCTTAGCTAGAGAGGACAGGACATTGTATAACTAACTTGCAGCTCCATTTATTGCCTAAGAAGATGAAGCTTTAGTCTGCTGAAGAATTCAACCTAGGTGAGGATTTTGTGACATTAACTTTGCTGCAATTTATTTTATAGGGATTAACCTAAATCCCCATAGGGAAATGTTTAAATAAATGATGCTATTTGCATACTGTGGAATATCATTACAAATAATGCTTATGAAATTAAACTCATATAGAAAATGTTTATGAAATCCTATTGAGGGAATAAGCTCAACCCACTAATGTCACTGAACATGTACCAGAAGAGACTACACCAAATATTAACCGTGGTACGTTTAGATTGGGGAAATCCTAAGTCATTTTCTTCTTGTTCCCCATATGTCTGAGACTGTTTTAGATTGTCTACATACACCGATCACACTTTTATAACCATGGAGAGGATTACTCAAATCTGTCCAGCCAGTATAACTGGCATTTCAACAATATGAATTATTATTTTTAAATGTAGTACCTTAAGTGGGGGAGGGGAAGGAGAGAAGAACTAGCTGAGGAAATATACTTTAAAAGCAAAGAGCAGCAAAGACAAACGAACCTCACACACCTTGCCGCCCTCCTGCTGTGGCTTTGACAAGAGCCCATAGCAGCAGACCCTTCTGGTGGGAGGAAAAGGAGGCTGTCACTTGAAGCATTGACTTTTGGGGAACTTTCAGAGATTCGCTGTCCCATAATGCTGGAATGGGAAAGGTGGAAGCGTTAAAATTACAAAGGGGGCTGGCTAAAGAATAAATCTCACATAATTTTATTACCTTTTTAAATAGCTTCCTCTCTATCTTTTGCATTTCATGAACTTTTGTAGTAGCCTTGAACTTTTTTTGAAACTAGGCAGATAATGAACACGAAGTAAATATAATCTACAAGCTTAGGCATTTCCTTCTAAATGAAAAAATAACATCTAGTTTTCCAAAATAGTAATGTAATTTTTCTTTTTCCTAGTTGGCAAATCCTTTTTTTGTGTAGTGACAATGTTTTCAAGGGAAAAGTTTTAGATACTGTTTATACTGGTTTGAGTAAAGCTGTATTGTGTCTTCCCTATCTACCTTGAAATAGTTTATTTTCCCCCCAAAATGCAAAAGCATGTAACTACTCAGAATATGCATGTTTTCAGATGATTAAACATGTCTCAACTTTTATGCTAGAAGCTTGATAACCTCTAAAAATGACCACAGATCATTGAGACTTGAGTTTTTTTAATAACTTGCACTGGAGAACTAAAATTCTTGAAATTATAAGACTGAAATTTTCACCCAAGAACCAGAGAATCAAATATATCTGCTTTGCCAGTGTCGAGAACAAAATAACATCCTATTTCTCTAATACGCAAAAATTTTGAACCTTCATTCCAGTTATTTCTAGAAAATTCCTTCTCGTCTTCCCTGCCGGGGACCCCAGGCTGACCTGAGCCTGCTTACTCCTGCCTTACAAAGAAAAAATATGAAAAGTTGAATGCATCTGCTAACATTGCACCTCAAAACTTTAGATGTATGTGAATCGCCTGGAGAGGTTTTTCAAACACTCTCTGCTGGGCCCCATCTGCAAAGATTCTGATTCAGCAGGTGTGAAGTGGGCCCGAGATTGCACATTTCTAACAACCTCCCAGGTGATGCTGATGTTGCCGGGCACCTTGAGAAGTTCTGCAAGAAAAGAGATCCTTTTTCATCAGTTTATCAATACCTCAGTTGCAGCCATCTCAGTCCATCAGAAATACCCAAATAACTATGAACATTATAGAAGAGCCATTACGATCTCTATCCCCTTTCTCTCAAAAACTCATTGGTGCCTATCGCACTTACCCATCCCCTTGTCTATATATACTAATATATAGTATAATAATAATATATATTAATGCACAGGAGAAACAGAAAAACTCCATATGTCTCCAGAGCTGGAGCACTCCCCTTTATAAGTCACCTGAAGACAGAAAAGTTGGGTCAGAAAGCAGCAGCAAATTTACTTCCTCAAGAAGGCGACTGAGGGCTTCCCTGGTGGCGCAGTGGTTGGGAGTCCGCCTGCCGATGCAGGGGACATGGGTTCGTGCCCCGGTCCGGGAGGATCCCGCATGCCGCGGAGCGGCTGGGCCCGTGGGCCATGGCCGCCGGGCCTCCGTGTCCGGAGCCTGTGCTCCGCGACGTGAGAGGCCACAGCGGTGAGAGGCCCATGTACCGCAAAAAAAAAAAAAAAAAAAAAGGCGACTGAGACAGCAGTACTTGAAAAGCGAATGATTGAAAATTAGACCTAGAAGTCAGTTCAGTGCTCTTCCCACTTCCACCTTCTCATCATAAGCCAACCTCTTCCCAAAAGCATTTTAATCAATGGGCTTAAGAAGCTATTACTGGGCTTCCCTGGTGGCTCAGTGGTTGAGAATCCGCCTGCAGATGCAGGGGACGTGGGTTCGTGCCCCGGTCCGGGAAGATCCCACATGCCGCGGAGCGGCTGGGCCCGTGAGCCATGGCCGCTGAGCCTGCGCGTCCGGAGCCCGTGCTCCGCAACGGGAGAGGCCACAACAGTGAGAGGCCCGCGTACCGCAAAAAAAACCAAAACAACAACAAAAAAAGAAGCTATTACTTTACTGTAGTGCCATGATGTTGGCCTATCACACTTTTACATGACGCTTTACACGTTATACTGAGGGATTTTTATATCTGCTATTTTATATAGGGGAGGTAGTTTTATTCTGAGTTTAAATCTGCGCAGGCTCAGATCTGCGACTTGGTGACTGGAGCTCATCCAGGTGTACAGAGGATGCATCAACTCAGTAAACTCCCACTTTACTTAAAAATGGAGCCATTTAGCCAAATATTTATGAAAATATTTTGTTCTTCAGGGCAAACGTTAAATAATGTACATTATAACAACACAAATGTTGCCAGGGTAGGAGCTAGGATCCCCTCTGATCTTTGAGAGTTTATGAAATTTTCTATAGCCTCATCCCGGGTACTGTGATAGACTCACACCCCGGTCTCTCTGGGGAATTTTAGTCAGTGGCAAACAGTGTATAGAGGCTTCGTTGCTCCTAGTTGTCTCTGACTTATAACTCCAGCTTCCAGAGACTTGTTTAAATTTATAGATCATCTCAATGTCCAAAAAAAACCTGCCTTTTTATTTGCATATACTCCAGATGTAAACTGGTGTGAGTAGCAAATGTCAATGTCTTGAAGATTTGAGTTTACTTTAAATTCATAGTCTTAAAACTTGAATTCAAATATTTATCATTTCTAAAAGTCATTCTATCATCTCTCTACCAGGAATTTCTCACTGGTTCCCTTTCACCATCCCATCTAACGTTCTTAGTTTGGGTGGCCTTGACTTTCTTCTTTGTTTGATCTTCCCTCTCCTCTCCAGCTGCTTACTTTGCCCCTCACCCTACTCCACCCCAATATCTGCTAACTCCTTATGAAGGATGGTTTAATTCTTTGTTTCTCTCTTTCCAGACTGTAGCCATTGGGACCTCACTTTCTACTATGAAAGTGGCCTATCACGTTATTTTCCTATATGAAGACAGCTATTTTTATAAGCGGAACTAAGATGTTAGCTATTAAAATCATTTTTAAATCTAACTATACACATATCCATTCCACAAGCTTCTATTCAGTACGGTAGTTCAGGAACTATGCCAGGGGCTGACAATAAGACAAGTTGCCTACTTGTTGCCTACACCCATTACTAAGCTATTATTTCTCATCTCCAAACCCATCCTTCCTACTCTGCTCTCAGGTGCTGGGGCTGAGACTTTGCAAACCCCATTTCTGCTTTGCCAGCTGGCTTTATATTGGATCTGGTAATATGGGGTCTCTAGTGGGAGTTAGCAAAGGTGGATACAGAAGAAGGGATTTGCTCCTTCCTGTTTTTTTCCCTCTAGGGCTTTCTTTCTGCTTGGGGACTCCTGGAAGCATCAGGAAGGCAAAGTTGCTTCACCCTGCATTTCCTTCCTGTAGCAGCAGCTGAATCAGTTGGAAGTCTTTTCACCACTTGAAGAACCAGACTTATCACACTCCATCTCAGAGACAGCGGGACCACGAGCAGGCTCGCCTGAAGGTTCTGAGCTTTAGCTCCGTGGGGATCACCTCCAAGGGTCTAAGTGTTAATAATTCCAACTTCTTCCCTTTGCACTCACCACCCTAAGGGTGGTAGCTGCTTCCTGCAGTTGCTACAGTCTGTCATATCTCAGAGCTCTCTTTTTACCCTTTCAGTTGTTAACATCTTTACACCTAGTTAACTATTCTTTATAGTAAATTCTGTCCGTAAAAGCAATTGGCGTGGTTTCTGTCTTCTCACTGGACCTCAATACATCTGCCCTCAAGGACCAGATAGTCTAAAACAGAAGATGGTCTCCTCTGACAAAGGTGTGTACAAAGTAAGTGCAGGGGAGCATGAAGGAGAATGTTAAGATTCAAATTGATAATACAAACTCAAATGTATAGCTGTAGATATGCTAATACATATCAAACAAGAAAAACATTAAGACTTTTCTTTACCTTTGCAAATAATACGATATACTACTTTAAAGCTGCTACGGCATGCATTTATAGCAGTATGACAGTGTTCTTTCTGCATGACTTTATTGCAACATGGCTTTGAAAAGTTGCTTCATTTTGCAGCTAGGTTCTGTAATCTCAGTGTCACAGAACCTTCAGGAGCTAATTCCCCAGGCTGAAGCTACTCCAGACCACTTTTGGCCTCCACCCTCTAAGAATCAAGGAACAAAAAGGACACAGCTCTCCCTGGGAAGGTAGGAGACTCGAAAGCAAAATGGTAAAAGATGAAACAAAACAAACCCAAAAAACCCCTCACCACTGGGAACAAAGCAACTAATCAAATAAGTCAAAGGTAAATAGGGTGTTTTTCAAATTTTCTAACTTTGACGATTCTGCTCATGGATGTAACACAAGGATATTAAAACTTTTTAACTATTTACAATAATAAAAGCTAGAATTCACTGAGCTTTTTGATTTAGCTTCTATGAGCTAAATGCTTTACATCCTGAATCTCATGTAATTTCACAACAGCTCTTTAACTTAGGTGTTTCTTTTATCCTCATGTTACAGATGAGAGAGCTGAGGCATAGGGTCTTAAGGAACTTGCCCAAGACCATGCAAAGTGGAGGTTGGGAGTAAGAACTCGGGCTCAAATGAACAAAAGTCAGAGCTCTCTACTGGAGGGATCCTGGCTCATATCCAGCTCCTTAAGACACACACACACACACACACACACACACACACACACACACAAGATAGCAGGTTAGAATAAATACACTTCAGGGACCTCTGTGGTTTCCTATTAGGGCAACAAAGACTCATTTAGAAACAGTAGTTTTGACAGTATTCAAGAAGCTCAAGACATATTTGTGTACTATGGGGTCCATGCAAGTTTTATCATGATGTCAGAGATCAAGTTGACCCACTACATATTATTTTGCTGGTTTGAGATTAATATTTGTGGAAACTTTTTCAAAGCTTCTAAAGGTATCTATCTTTTTCATCTTTGTATCTCTACTCCCTAGCGTAAAACCTGCTCACAGTTAAGTTCCTAATAAAGATTTGTTGAAGAGAAAAAAGAATTTGGTTAATACATACCTCCATTCTGATTTATGGAATATTCAGATGTGTAGACTATGCCTAAATGCTTAAAAAAAAAACTGAGATAACTAAATTCTACTTAGCTTAAATGACTTCAAGAGAGACAGATAGATATTCAGCTACTTTGCCAAGGTCATTTAGCTAGTTTGTGACGGAGCCAGGATTCATCAGTCTCAGAGCGAGCTCAAACCCAGCTCTTATCCACAGTGTTAAACTGCTTTGAAAAGTTTCTTAACTTCTCTCTTTCTTAGTTTTCACATCGGTTAAACTGGACAAATAATGCCTATCTAATTAGGTTTAATTTAACCAATAAATAAAATCAAGTATTTTGAAAATTGAAATTCATATTTTCAAAAACCAACTGAGAAATGTTTCTTAGTAATTGGAGGCAGATTGAAGAAACTCAAAAATTAATATGACTCAGTAAAGCAGACCAGCGGAAAAGAGGAAATTGTTTTAGACAATATTTAAAAAACAAACTAGATCCAGGCAATATTTCTTACAACTTTTCAAAGCTGTGTGATGATTTTAAAACCATATCTATAGAAACAATTTTCTGTCTTTAAAATTAATTTTGGTATTATATGGTATTTCCTTAAAAGTAACTTTTCCTGGTTTCAAAAATATTAAAAGCATACTAAAGGAAAAATTGTAAAACAATTTGAACATTATTTAAAATGAAATCTTAGACTATATCGTGATAAGAAGGCAAATCTTGAAATTAACTGTAATTAAAAGTCCTTATGAAAATGTGAATTCAACAGGATGATGAGTAATTCTCTGCCACATAAATCATACTGCTCTCTGCAGCCCAGGCATATTCATTCCCTAACTTCTTTCTCTCCAGTCCCCCTCTCTCTCTGTATGCAACTATTGAATTTTATCTTTCCTTCAAACCCAATGTAAAAACCAACTCTTAAAGTACCTGATACATTGTAAGAACCAAATGTTTCCTTTCTTTTTTCCAAGAAGTCTTAGAAGATTCCCTCTGCCCTCCTCTACTCTCTGTTATTAATCTTCCTTATTCTTAGAGCATATTAGGAGATCCATGCACAGTGCGCCTTGATTTGGACTGGGCATGTCACTGGCTCTCCTGCCAAAATGAGCTGTAGAACAGTGTACACTTTATCTGTATTGAAATCTTTGTATTCCTCACTGCATGGGTGTTTTTCACACAGTATGGACTCAAGAAGTGTGTGTGTATGTGTGTGTGTGTGTGTGTGTGTGTGTGTGTGTGTGTGTTACAAACAAAATTACCTTTTGCCGGTCTCCTTCAAAGCTGTTTCCTAACGAGATGGGTAGATTCTCTGTTGTACAACTCAATTTGTATCTTCTGGTACCCATTTCATGTCTTGTGACATGAAATTATGTGGGACTGATGGCCTTTAATCCCATATGCTTACAGCCATGGATAGCACTCAGATTAAGACAGAACAGGTACCCCAACTCTAGGTAGGCAACTTGCTCCACAGCAGATTTAAATTGAGCACAATATCATTTTAAAGTTCGAATCTTAGACATCTCACTATGAGAAATTCTGGGTTTGGGGAGTATTGTCCAAAGGGTGACATGGTGCAATGAGAAGGGCTTGAGCTTTGAACCCCAGTTCTGAAATTGATCACTTCATCACTTTAATGACAATAATTGATTGTTATAGTCGAACATTAATCCTCAAAACATTTGAGCGCAGTAGGTCCTAGTCCAAAATCCTGTCCTCATTTTATCTGTAAAGAAAAAGAGGATCAGAGTCAGCTTTCTTCCCAAGGTCACACAGCTTACTCAATGATTGTGTCAGAAGTGGAACTCAGACTGAAGCCCCGACTCTTAACTCCAATGCTACGCTGCTCCATTAAGTTCCTTAGCCTCTCTGTTTCTCGGTTTGCTCATCTTAAAAACCAAGCAAATAATTTCTCCCTCACTGGCTTGTTGGAGCAGTCCAGTGAACTTGAGCTTTCTTTCACCTGGAACTGTGGAACTTCATCAAGCTAAATCAATCTGAATTAAGATCTTTGGTAGAAACAAAGGAACATTCTGTATAACACCCTAAATTTCACCCCCTGTTTTTCCAACTGATTATTGGCATCCCAATGCCCCAGCTGTTTTGTGATTGCAGAATTGGGTTTCCGACAGAGCGCAAGATTCAGAGATGCCTCCCTTGGCCCTTAGCAGTTTAAACACACTTGCTGTGAGTGATTGGGGATATTTTAAAAAGCACTTGCCACGTTTTATGGATAATAGCTTTTCCCTTTACAAGTAGGAACAATGACGTGAATTTACATATGTATCAACCCGACTTGGGTTGGCTGTGTATTAACCACTGGTGAGGAAAATGAAAGTCTAGAAAAGGAAACTGTCTTTAGTTTCACAAAGGGGAGGAATTCTTACTCCTACTTCCCACTGAGAAAAATAATGGACAAAGAAAATACAAATGACCTATAGCGACACTGCTAAATCCTTTCCTGTTTTTTCCATCACCATCCAGTGACAATATTATGATGTTGATTTTTTTTTTAAGCTGGTGCCTCATCAATTTTATTTCTTTTTTCTCTGTTCTTCACATGCAGTGAGATAAGACCAATGAACATGTACTTCTTGATGAATCATTGCCTTTGATCTTCTCTCTGACTTTTATTCAACTACGACATCGTGGAGACATTTCCATGGGTTTATATATGACTTTATTTTTGAGGGGGGGTGTCTCTCATGTAATAGATGGAGAGACCAGTATTCTAGTGTCTACAGTTCCCTTTCTGCCTGTCAGATATCGGGAAAACTATAGAACTTCTCTGAAATGTAGATTCCTTATTTACAAATGTTCGTTCCACAAACACTCATCAGACGCTCACTACGTAACACATGGTGTGCTGGGAATTGTGCAAGGAGAATAATAATGCTGCCCTGATTTCTCCACAAAGTCTCTGCAAGATGAAATGCTCCATCCAGCTCCGAACGCCAATAATTCTCCTTCTGAAGAGGTCATGGAAATGAAAGCTCTTTGTGAACTAACTGTGCTACAAAGACTAGCATTGGAGATGGTGGTGATGACCATAGGATGGTGATG
This sequence comes from Delphinus delphis, assembly GCF_949987515.2. Classification (NCBI taxonomy): domain Eukaryota; kingdom Metazoa; phylum Chordata; class Mammalia; order Artiodactyla; family Delphinidae; genus Delphinus; species Delphinus delphis. The sequence goes on along the minus strand of NC_082688.1, from coordinate 42,992,294 downwards.
GCCACAGGAGGAGGATGCTGTGAATAGTTACTTAAGTGCTTAAGTGCTTAAGTGAAGGTTGGTGCTGCCCTTCTAGGCTCGCTGAGGATTTCAGAGGCAAACAGAACCTTTATGGGCGTGGAAATAGGATAGGAAATGGGAGAACTTTGGGCCTTGATCTCATGTAGACACCATGGAGCCTACAGCACATATATAAACACTGAGTTCAAGTTCTCAGAGATCAGATTCCTGAGATCTCTATGACATAAAACAATAAGCAGGTTTTTAACACTTTTTACAGACAAGATTCCAGGCAGACTTAGACAGAAACTCAGCTATATAAGGGCCTACTGAATTGTAATTTTCTAAGCTGCTCAATGGGATTTTCAGGCTGAATGTTTTTCAGAGTATCTCACTGGAAAAACACAGTCCCAGGACTGACTACCTGCCCCTCCACATACTGAGTATTACTTCTAGTACACTGAGCACTCTGTGTCTTGAAAGATAAAAATGAAACACTTGAGGGCTTCCCTGGTGGCGCAGTGGTTGAGAGTCTGCCTGTCAATGCAGCGGACACGGGTTCGAGCCCTGGTCCGGGAAGATCCCACATGCCACAGAGCAACTGGGCCCGTGAGCCACAACTACTGAGCCTGTGCGTCTGGAGCCTGTGCTCCGCAGCAAGAGAGGCCGCGACAGTGAGAGGCCCGCACACTGTGATGAAGAGTGGCCCCCGCTTGCCACAACTAGAGAAAGCCCTCGCACAGAAACGAAGACCCAACACAGCCAAAAATAAATAAATAAATTTATTTAAAAAAATGAAACACTTGACATCCACAACTAGTTTGCTTCTTGAGTTAAATAAAATAAAACTTGAGGAATTAGAAAATTTTCTCTCATTTTTTTACATATGATATTGACAAAGCTACTAAAAAGAATCCCAAAGTCATTACACTCTATTACTATCATTTTTAAAATAAAAATATTGAGATTCCTAAATTTCTAAATTAGATGGCTATATGTATAGCATATCGTGATTCATACTAAAGCCAAGATTCAGAACTCTACAGCCAAATATCCATTTCATTTTTTGTAACAATGTGATATTGTATATACAGTCAGTGTGGATAAGAATCCAAAATAGAAGTTCGAAATTATTTGTATAGACACAAATCCAAATGCTGAAGGCCAGATATATGTTTCCTACTGCTGTTGTAACAAATTGTCACAAACTTAGTGGTTTAAAACAAATCAGTTTTGTTCTTGCAGTTCTGGAGGTCTGAGGTCTGGCATCAGTTTCACAGGGCTAATGTCAAGATATTGGCAGGTTTGGTTCCTTCTGGAAGCTCTGGGTGCAGAATCTGTTTCTTTGCCTTTTTCAGCTGCTAGTATCCATGTGTATTTGGCTTGTGGCCCCTTCCTCCATCTTCAAAGCCAGCTTCCATCATCACATCACCTTATCCTCTTCCGCAGTCAAATCTCCCTCTGTCAGACAGAGAAAAACAAATATTGTATATTAACGCATATATGTGGAATCCAGAAAAATGGTACAGATGAACCGGTTTGCAAGGCAGAAATAGACACAGATGTAGAGAACAAACATATGGACACCAAGGAGGGAAAGGGGTGGGGGTGGGGGTGGGATTAATTGGGAGATTGGGATTGACATGTATACGCTGATGTGTATAAAATAGATAACTAATAAGAACCTGCTGTATCAAAAATAAATAAAATTCAAAAAAAAAGTCTCCCTCTGTCTCTCTCTTATAAGGACACTTAATGGTAACATTTAGGGCCTCGAAGATAATCCAGGTTAATCTCCCCATCTCAAAATTCTTGATTTAGTCACATTTGCAAAATCCCTATCGTCATATAAATTAACATTCACAGGTTCTGAGAATTAGAATGTGGATGTTTTGGGGAGCCATTATTCTGTCTACCACACAGTGAATCATTCATTAATTGAGGGCTTCTATACACCTCACTCAGATTTTCCACTACATGAAATGACAAAATAACTTTTGATTTCATGTCTTGATCTGTTCTTCAGAGTGAGTTCTAGGTAGAACTCCAACTAAAGCAGCTGGCATTCAAAATCATGAGGCGGGAAAGAATAAAACAGAAGAGAAAGTAATAACTAAAAAAGTCCCATTACACATCCCTCGGGTCAATCGAGGACAAGATGATTTTATATCCAATGAGATCTTTCGCTTGCCCTCAGTCTCCATCTCTTGAGTTAAAGACACACTCAAAGCGAATGGAAGCTAGCCTGTGTTGAAAATCTCAGGAGTAAACAAACCAAAAGATTCTCAACTGGAGATATGTTAGTTCTTTGTCCTAGTGGTCCCTCTTGAAACAATTTTCTTTTAGTTTTTGATACTAACATAATATGAATAAGCAAATCAGAAATCTGATTCAGAAGAGTCGCCTAAAAAAGAAGCTCAATTTCCCAGGAATGGCTAATTCCTGGAATTTGAGATGAGTCCTCAAATATTTAGACCAAATCCGTACAATCTGACTAGTCTGTAGAACAACCATAAAGTGTGTTTGAAAGAGTCCTTAACAGCCTGATTGAGGGTGAACAATAGAGATCTTTTACCTTGTTAGGAAAATGCAAATCCGTCACAAGAGAAATCTTCATTTGACTTTTGAAGTGAGGATTACAAGGTAGGGAGAGTTTGATCCTTCCAACATTTAGGATCTCATCCCTTAAAAGGACAGGGAGTGGGGGGAAGGTGGTGAATATCCGACCTTAACAATTGCTATGGGATCGAGAACCTTGAATCCACCCTTAGTTTTGATATGCAAAGAAACAACAAGGAAAGGGAAAAGCCGATCCTTACTTCAATGAAAAGACAGAGGTTTTTACTATTTGTAATTCATAAGGATCTTCACGTGTCCACATTTAAAGGGAGGGTGTGTGTGTGTGTGTGTGTGTGTGTGTGTGTGTTTTGATACTAAATGTAATTCAGGAGTTCTGGTGACAATATGACATATGACATAGAGCAGATGTCTCTCAGAAATAAGACAAACTATTTCATAAAATTGTGCAGGAGGCTATTTTATTTTCAAGAGGATATATAACATGTGCTCAAGTAATATAGATCTGTTCATTTAAAAGTTAACATAAAGCCCCATTTTCCACTGTTGTCATTACTGAGTATATGGAGAAAGTGTTTTGAATTCTAAGTAGTGTTTCCCCCGCGAAACAACTGTAAATATCCTTTCCAATCATAGCATGGGATGGTGTACTTCACTTGTCTCAATAGTTGTGTTCCTAAAATACAAACTCCATTTTATAACTGATTCAATGTTAATAATCCCGAACTCCCCACTATGTATGCGTGTGTTAAAAGCAGAGCACACAGAGATTATACATTATTTCTAATAATAAAACAGCTGAGGCACAAGAAGAAGTGATTGGTTGAAAAACACCTGCAGACAATTCAGACACCAGACTTTTGACTTCCAGGCAGGACCATGAAAAATATACCAACTTCTCTCCCTAAAGCTGAGCAAGTTTTATTAAAATTATTGACTGCAGGTTTAAAATATAAGCTTTTTTTATTCTCTAAGGCATTGTTTCAAAGACAAATTCCCTGGAAGTTTACTTCAGTTGTACACTTCATCATGTACCATGTTGACCCAGCGTTACTTATCAACAGATTTTGTTTTGTTTTATTATTTGATTAAATATCATCTAACTCTTCTTCCTGGCAGTCAGGGCAATCATCCATCTTGGATGGAGCATTTAGATTTGTTACTTTTTAACCCAAGGATTAGCTTTGCACTTAGGGAATCTTTGGGTAGCATTAAACCCACCCTACAGAATTCTGCGATTTAATTTCACTTATGAATTTAAAGGGCTCACAGCTGTCTTCACAGTTAAATGAGGATTTACTGAGATATTGTCCTTCCCAGTGGCAGAGACAACTCCCCAGCCAGCAGGACTTCTGCACTCCCAGAAGTAGATGGTTTGACCAAAGAGGATGAAATTAGTGCACACACACACAAAACATACCATCTGAGACTTTTAGAAAATGCAGATCAGGGGGGAAATCTTAGAGCATAAATTACTTGGAGGGTTTTTTGTTGCTAGATCTTAGTTGGAGAGATTTGTGTTGTTTCACATGCACAGCTGTGGAGTCTCTGGGGGAATTTCTCGCTCTCTTTTATTTTTGTATATCAGCCAAAAACCAAGATCTCAGCACTAACTGTAGTATCATAAGCCCCAAGTATAGTGTAGTGGATTTTCCAAAGGATGCTAGACAGGAACTCATTAAAATCCAAGGTGGGCATTCTGACAGCTAGGTGACACCATGGGTAGCACGATGAGGGGAAAGACAGCTGAACAGGTGGGATCCAAGGCTTTGCTTTGTGGTTATGTTTGTTGCTATTACTGTTGTTTGCTTAGTTCTCACTCTGGCTCTAACCATTTGTATAGACTTGGCCAGATTAATGGAGCTTTTGTTATCTCAGGTATCCTGGTGAGATAAACATTTGTTGCACAAATGAATCAGTGAATAAACCTGAAATTAATCTTTGCTATGGGACCATGGCCAAGTGATTTGGTCTCTACTCCCTTATTTCTCTGTCTGATGAGTTAGTCTAAATAATCTCTAAGATTTATTCTGGTTCTTAATATTAATGTTAACATTTACAGAGCACTTACTATGAATTGGGCGCTATTCTAAGCACTTCCATATACCAACTACTTTAACCTTCACAAATCCTTAGAATGTAAGCAATAGTATTACCCACATTTAACAGACAAGAAAACTGAGACAGAAAGGTTAAATGACTTGTCCAAAGTCATATAGCTCGTAAGTGGCAGAATCAGGATTTAACTAGAAAGACTAACTCCAAACTTCATGTTCTAACCACAATTCTATACTGCATCTCTAAAATTCTATGGAAAAAAAGTAACAGAATTTTTATGAACTACATCAAACCAGATCTCACTAAAATGTAAACATTTTGGTTTTTATTATCAAGGAATATATTGACCATATCTTTGATTTCCACTCCGAGCTTAATGCTCAGAGTGGAATCCTAAGACCAATCCTATCTCTTGGTACTCCACCCTTTATGTCATTTCTTAGTTTACACCATTTCTGGCCCTTATCCTGGGTCTCTGCATGAGGCTCATAGGAGGGAAGGCCTTGTTCATCATTTGATAATAAACAGAAGCAGAAAGTTGACTGCTATGCTGTGGGGATGCATTAGAAATGTCCCAGGTGCCAAATGAAAGTCCAGTAGGAAACAGAATACACATTTAAATTAGACTACTTAGGAGGATTTAGTTATAAAGGAAGTGTAAGTGAACCACAAGGAATAATAATACATCAATCTGGGGTTTGTAGGAACGGAGATGTTACCACCCCTTGGCCTGAGGGAAGAAAGTGGTTACTAGAACCACATAGGAGAGAGTTCTGTTGAGCAGCAACCTTGGATGGAGGGGCACAGCCAGCCTGAGGCCACCCTACAAAGAGATACCTGACCTCACCTTTCTCCCTCTGATCTCCCTGGAAGGCTCCCCATTGGCTAAACCCAACAGGAAACCATTAGGCAAGGAAGTCAGTTTCCCTGACTCCGAGATTAGCCTCCCAGGGAAGGAAGCAGGGTGGAAAAGAATGGAGAATTATGGCGAGGAGTGAATGAAAGGGATCCAGCAGACCTACGTCAAGTTGGTAATCACCAGAGAGAGCTGCTGTGGGTCCAGGGAGGTTAGATTTACCCAGAAATAAATTCTGAAGTCCAACAGGTAGCTGCAAATTGTCTGTCCAAACCGCAAGATTCCTTAATACTTACCATCCAGTTTGGTTTTATCATCTTTTATGCACAAAACATCGATTTTGTAAGTAATTTTGAAGAAATTGCTTCCTTCATGCTCCAGTCTAAGACCTAAAAGTCAAAATGGTATAGTTTTTCCTAAGAACATGGTTTAAAATTTTCAATGACGTAACCAATGCAACTTTCATCCCAAACCCACCCCCTCCAACAGATCCTTTACCAAATGGCAGGGTATGGTAATTACTAGTTTTCTCATTAAAGTACTGAGAACTTTGAAAGAAAAAGAAACAATAATCTGCATTCTCATGGTACCCATCAAAAAAGTACCTTGCAGCTTCGTATCCTTTCCATCCAAAGCACCTTTCCATCCTTTTATTAGCGATTCCTTTCATTATTGATTCAAGGTAGAGCAAGGTTTGTTTTATTCTGTTCTGTTTTCTCCAATTAAAAAACCTTAAGGGAAAAAGTTTAGGTAACTGCCTAAGATCATGCAGTAGAACAAAGGTGGGAGATGGAAGAAATCTAGGAATCTAATTAATGTTTAACAGCAATAACATCTCAAACAGCAACTTCTGACTCTGAGGTCAGGAATGTGGGTAATAGAAGAGTTTCTACTGATTCAGAAAACAAACAGAATTATGTAGAGCCAGAGAGCTCTTTGGTTATAGAGCTTGTTTTATTTAAAATAGGCCAAGGTAAGCTGTGCTAATAAGCAATTCTAAAATCAGAGTGGTTAACACTTAGAATCTTTTTTTTTTTCTTGTTCTATAAACTCCATTGTCCATCCCACCACCACCTTCAGGAGCCTTGATCCTCTCTTTTATCACCAGTGTCTTATTTTGTACTGGCTCCCTCCCATCATCATTTAAACATGAGCGATTCTCTCCCATCTTTAAGTCTAAATAAAATGACTCCATTGCAGTCCTTTGTCTTACGCACCCTCCTCCTTTTCCCACCATCCAAGCTTCAGTCTCCATTTTATTTAATCTCTTGAAAGTATCTGATCCTTTTAAAAGCACTCCCTTCCCTTTGCTTTCATGGTATTGAGCTCACCTGGTTTTCCTTCAACCCTTTCAGTCGTTCCTTCTTAGCCTCCATTATAGGTTCCTCCTTAAATGACAGTGTGTTCTGTCTGAGGCCCTCTCCTTTCACTCTACTCTCTTTGGGCAATCTTACTACTCACGTGGCTGCAAGTTACCACCGGTGCATAACTATCTCAAGCTCCAATTCCCCTCTTGAGATTCAGACTCATGTATTCAACCATGTCCTGAATATCACTAACTGGTTGCCCCACTGGTACCTCAAGCTTATTATGATGACTGTGTACTCATTACCTTTCCCGCAAACCTGCTCTTTCTTCTGTAGTCCCTATCTCGATGGACGGCAGTACAATTTGCTTCAATAGAAATCTGGATATCATACCCTCAGCTCTAAGCTCCTTAAGGCAAGAATAGTGTCTATTTGTTCACCGTTGTATATCAAGAACCCAGGACAATACTAGGCACACAGTAAGGATTCAATATATATTTAAGGAATAAATTAAGCACTCCTTATTCTCTTTTACTCCTTGCGTTCAATAAATTACCAAGTCCTGTCAATGCTTCCTTTCAAACACTCTTTCAATCCTTATGATGGTCACTAACCTAGTTCAGTCCACTGTTATCTCTTTAATAAGTCTTTTTTTCTTATTTATTTTTTAATTGACAATTAGTTGGTTTACAATGTTTCATGTGTAAGCAAAGTGATTCAGTTATACATATATATATTTTTTCTTTTGCAGATTATTTTCTATTATAGGTTATTACAAGATATTGAATATAGTTCCCTGTGCTATACAGTAGGTCCTTGTTGTTTATTTAGTTTATATATAGCAGTGTGTATCTGTTAATACCAAATTCCTAATTTATTCCTCCCCCCGTTTCCCCTTTGGTAACCATAAGTTTGTTTTCTATGTCTGTAAAGTAATAGTCTTTACATTTATCTCTTTGCCTCCAGTCTTGCCCCCTGTAGCAGAGACTGCTAATTATACCTAATATCCATACTCCCTTCTTCCTTCCCGTAGTAAATTGAGCACCATGCCTCCCAGCTGGAGACTGCATTGCCCAACTTCCCTGGCAGCTCCATATGGCCAAAACTACAATGTCACCTCTGAAGTAAGTTCTGGTCACTAGCCTGAGAATGCAAGTGACGTGTGCACCTTCTGAACCACATCCTTGAAATAAAGTTGCTTGTCCTCTCCCTTTTCTTTCCTCTTTCTGCGGTCTGGATGGTAATGAGATGGTGGTGAGTTTGACCTTGCAGGAAAAATCCGCACAGTAAGGGATGAAGGAGCCACAAGATAAAAGGAACATCTTCCTCCTGGACTGTTGGCCACCTCAAACTTTTATGTAAGAGAGAAGTAAATCTTTCCTGCGGAAGCCGCTGTTGTTTATCTTCTGTTATAACCACAAAACCAATACCCTCACTACTAATCCCTTCTCTCTCCCAGCCAGAATCCTTTTTCTGCAATCCAGCTAAACTGATCTTATTACATTGCAAATCTGATCAGGTCATTGCCCCATTGCCTTATTTATTTTTGTAGCCTTCCGAGGGCTTAGTACATGATCTTGTTTATAGCAAGCATTCAATAATTTGACTGTTGATTGATAAATTATGAAGCTCATTTTCTTTCTTTTTTTTCCCCCAAATAGGCTTTAGTCAATCCTTAGATCACACTGTGACAGATACCTCAAATACAAGCAACCGGAAACAAGGAACAATTTCGTTTCTTGAATTGAATTGTTCAATTCACTACTGCTTCCAACGTATGATCAAGATTTAAACAGCAATAGAGAGAGCTAACCTGATCATATTTGTTTCTGTGAACATATATGTCTGTGGCTCTGACACTCTGTCCTTAGTGAGAGAAGCTCATTTTCTAGTAGTACCTAAATTATAAAAATTAGCTTTTAATTGTATGTGACATCCTATGTAATCAGTGGATGAGATGACAGCTGGAAGCTTCCTTGGCTTCTGAAATCACCCTAGATGGGCTTCACCCCCCAACTCCATTATCTGATGACCAGCCAAAGGACCAGTAATCTTTCTGATGATGAGGTTTATCCAGAGAGGATGGAATTCCCATGTGTGTTACTGGCCACTCTAAAGAAAGAGGGGAATATAAAAAGAAGAGGAGGAGAGAAAACAACACAGAATTCTGTTTAGTGAGAAGCAGTAGAAAGTCATTAGAAATGTATTCATACCGTACTTGTGACCACTACAGATTGTCAGAAATACGGCTTTAGGTGCTATACTTCCGCTAGGAAGATCATCGTTACAAATTTAGATTTCTATTCAGTTAATATTTGTTAGGCCCCTACTATGTGCCAAGAACTGTGCATGAGAAGATCTCTCAAAATATTTCAGAAGAACTTTTGTTTGTTTTCAAAACAAACTCCTATTTGTTTTGAAGCCCCACGTGCCCTCCAGAGAGAGTTTCTTTAGACTACCTGACGCTTGGCAGGATCTCCCAGAACAAGAGCATATTTGAAGTTCCCCGCATGAATCCTCCCAAGTTCTACTCAAGCTCAACTCCTAGAGCTGGGTTAAAATGGGGATAGTGTTAGAAACTCCAAGTTCAGAGCTGACTTCTCCCCTAATATGTATGTTTTTGAAAGCTTTGTTCATTTTCCACCTAGTATAGAGCATCTTAAATTTTATAACCATGAGTTGTCAGTGAGACTCTATCATAAATTGCCGTCGATAATGCTGCTGTTTTCACAAAGCACTCCATTACACTTGTCATCTGGAAAGGAAAGCCACATTTTTGTGTGACACACAGAACAAATTGCACCAGACAACTAAAGGCACCTGGGCAACTGACGCCTTTAGCTGGGTTCCTGCTATTTCTCGTTATTTTGTATTCATGTTCTGGTTTTGTTCTTTTTTTTTAAGTTAAATTTTGCACCTTACAGAAATTAATTAATCTAGATGTTAAAAGGCAATGAGGATCATTTGAAATGCAAAGTGGCCTTGGTCACCGTGAATTTTCAAGTGATACAAGTTTTTGTTGTTTTGCCCATTGAGTGTAGTTCACAACACAGAGAACAAAGCCACAAGTTTTAAGGCAACGTAAATAATCCAAATTCACCAATTGCTAAAAAAAAAAAAAAAAGCAGCAGTATGCTTTCAAAAAGTGATCTAAACCCCATTAAAGTTTTGAAAACACCTGTTGTCTTGAACAGAAGAAACACCCGAATCCTTGAGGCAGAGTAGCTGTCCAAAGAAAAACACACATAAATTTTTCATGGGAGGAATTTTTCAAGGTACATATCAGTTCTCCAAACCAGTGAGATAGCTAACATTCATCGCCAGCATAGGTCGTTTGAGTTCCATCTGGCGGAAGGGTGTCAGGTAAATTCTAAACGTTACACACTTCCTTGGTCAGCAAAAGCTCTATATTCTGAAAGACAATGAGATCTCCATGACTGTGAGATAAGAGAAATAATAATAGTAATAATAATAACTGCCAACATGTCTTAAAGGCTTACTGTGTGCTAGGCTCTATATTAAGCACTTTATCTGGATTATACTCTTTTTTATTTTATTTTATTATTTTTTTGGCTGCACCTTGTGGCTTGTGGGATCCTAGTTCCCCAGCAAGGGATCGAACCCGAACCTCGTCAGTGAAAGCGCAGAGTCCTCACTGGACCACCAGGGAATTTCCATAAAATTTTTTTTAACATCAACCCTTTGAGATGGACGCTTTTGCCCTATATTACAGATGAAGAAATGGAGGCCTAGAGATGTTGTTAATGTTGTACAACTAATAAGTGGTGAAGTAAAGATCGGAACATGATTTTTTAAATTAATAGACTTTCTTGTAGGTTCACCACCATTCTGCTGTGGCAGGGCTGACTACCATGGGCATGTTGTAGGTGGGGCTGGCCGCTGACTAGTTGACTGCTAGGCCCTGCCTTGCGCAGTGGCTGCAGCCCACTTATGGGTGGGGCTGGGTCCCAGCACAGCTGGCTGCATGGCCTGGGGAGTCCTGGGGCTGATGCCAGCCTCCTGGTGGGCAGGACTGGGTCCCAGGGAGGTGTGCTTTTGGGCCCTGGCAGGGCTGAGGCTGGTGCTGGCCTGCTAGTGGGTGGGCAAGACCCCAGGCTAATAGGTTAGAGGGAGGATTCCAAGATGGCGCTTGCCAACACCAGTGTCCTCATGGTAATGAGCTCCCCAGCGTGGCTGCTGTCAGCATCTATGTTCCCAGGATGAGTCCCAGTTGCCTTCTGCCTTTCTGGGATGCTCTTCAAGATTAGCAAGTGGGTCTGACCTAGGCTCCTTCCATATTACTGCCTCTGCGCTGGGACTTGGTGCCTGTGAGATTTTGCATGTGCCCTTTAAAAGCAGAGTTTTTGTTTCCTACAGCCCTCCAGCTCTCCTGTATGCAAGCCGCGCTGGCCTTCAAAGCCAGCCATTCTGGGGGCTCATCTTCTCAATGCAGTACCCCTAGGTTGGAGACTCTGATGTGGGACTTGGAGCCCTCACTCCTTGGGAGATTCCTCTCATTTGTGGGCCATCTCCCCAGGGGTGTGGCTTGACTATACCATGTCTACATACCTCCTACCATCTCATTATGGTTCCCTCTTTATATCTTTAGTTGTAGCAACTATTTTCTGCTAGTCTTCAGGTTGTTCTCATAGATAGTTGCTCTGTAAATAGTTGTAATTCTGGTGTGCCCATGGGAGGAGGTGAGCTCAAGGTCTTTCTACTCTGCCATCATGGCCACACCCTCCCTAGAATGTTAGATTTGATGTACAGGTATTCGATTGCACTGCCTATGTGTCTTTAATAGTAAAAACAAAACGCAAAAGCTTTTGTTAGTCTTAAGGTTTTCACACTCAGTTGCTTTGATAAAGGAAAATTGGCCTAACCCATCCTGGTTTAGAGTACAAGGTTTTCAAATCTAATATGGTCAAAGTTTCTCATGAACATCTTCAAAATTATGTTTAAAATATAATCTTACACACTGTCTGTATTTACTCTGAAATAGGTGTTGGTGGATTTGTGGCCAGAACTATTATATAGTAGACTCACTTATAATTTTTGTTTCTCTCCTTGAAGTAGAATTATCAGCGGCCTTTTAATTGTGGTCTGAAAGGCAGCCAAAAGAAAGTTGTATGTAAGTACAATATACATACAACTAGCCTTTAAATGACACCATTGATACCAATGATTACACAAAAAGCACTTGTCTTATGCAGGGCACTTGAGATAAGCCTGACTCTAAACCTACAACTTGAAAATAGAGGACACTTTATACAAACTTAGCAGCTCATTTCAAAGCAGTTACATTGCATTGATGTTAGTGTTCTTCATCATTTTTTAAAAAAAGAAGCGGCTTTTGTTGTTTCTATTATATATGACCCTTCTCTCTTAAGGGAGGCAGTTATAATGAAGGTGTCCTACTCAATTCGCCTCTATATTCCAGCCTTTCCAGTTTGAGGATCATGGAATTGCCCTTCTTGGTAGTACTAAACTTTCCTTGGGAACTGGTTAAATTCTTATACTATTAACTGGGAGAAGTCTCATTTCATCGTTTATGATTTTTATAGATTTTATTTTCTCTCGAAGACATTTTCAGAAGTTTGAAGATTAATGGTTAAGTGGGAAGTCTTATTTTTCAAGATAACCCTTAAAATAAAATGGTTTACTAATTGATTTCCACCCAAAAAGACTTCACTAGTAGAAATATATGGGTGTCACTGGCCACTTGTAATTTTTCTTAAATATGTTAAATAAAATTAGAAGCTAAAGTGGTATCTTTGAGTGCTTGGTGCATAACCAGTGAAATCATGGCACAAAATGCTCTCTCAACTGCCAGGAACCCCAAAGTATTTGAGAAAGGGTCTCAGGCAAGAAATGAAAGAACTGTGTTTAAGAAAAATTTTTGTTTTCCAACAACTATCAGCTAATTTAACAATGATTTTACATTTCAGCACCTGCTGGGAAAGAGCACTAAAATACAGCTCCCACAGACAGGGGTAAACAGCTTGCTCTGTAGACAGCAAGCTAGTGAAACAGAGCGTCACTGTCCTATAGTGACAATGGCTGTGGTTCTTAGCTCTCTCCATGGCACCCTGACTTCAGCTTTACTTACGATGCTGGAGATGGACAGGTGGTGTCAGGTCTGTGCTGAAAGAATTCTCAGGAGACTCAGGGTAATAGTTAAATTCACAATAAATTTAAGTTATTAAGTGGCCAAAAGCTTACTTCCTGCCTATGGATGTTCTGAAGACTCGATAGGAATCTACCTTTCCATTGTTACGTATGTTCACTTTCCTTCTGTGAGTAATAATTATAACAATCCTCATTCACGTTTTCGGGCTTACTCTTCACTAGGTTCTGGGCTACTAGCACAGCCTGCATCATTTGTCATTCTTCCTTCGCACAGGACTCTGGTGCTTTCATTATCTCCATTTACAAGTACGGAAAATGGTTTGGACAGTTCCTGTTTCACACAGTGACTAAGTGGCAGAGGCCAGTGTTGAACCCAGGTCATCTAACTCCACAGCTCACCCTCTTAACCGCTCTTTCACCATCTACTCCATTCAATAAAGGAAAAGGTATTCATCATCCTTACCGATTTTACCCATCATAATCATGCCAGTGCTCTATTCGTCACTATCAACTAACCAGGTATATCATATTCTCTAAGAGCTTCTCTGCATTCCATAAAATGTCTTGTTCTTGCCCTAGGCATAAACAATGGGAAGTGGGGAGGGGTGCAGAAAAAAAGGGTCTTCTCACCACTGAAGAGCTGATTAATTCACAATTAGCAAAGGCTAAGAGGTCCCTTTCTGAAACTTTTGCTTGGGGGCCTAGAATTAAAAGTTAGTCACTGAATCCTGTCTCTTTTTGGGGAGAAGAAGAGCCATCACTGGACAAACGCTAACTTTCTAGGTCTCAAGTCTCTTTTCCACAGCTCAACTGAGACAATTCCCTGATGTGGAATTTACGTGTGGAGCCTCCGCAGGCCATATGTACACGTCTTTTGTGCTGACTCTCAAAACTTGATTTTCTACTTTTTCAACCGTATATTATGAAAAACATTAAACATGCAGGGAAGATGAAAGTATTAAAAAGTAGTATAATGAACAGCCATAGACCCATCACCCAAATTCAAAACCCATACACCTACATAGATATGAATATATTTTGGCATATTTGAATATATCTTTTTATTTATCATGACCCTTCACTATTAAATGCTGTGGTGCACATCTTTAAGAATAAGAACATTCTCTTACATAATCATATACCATTAACACATCTAAGAAAATTAACAATGTTTCCCTAATATCATATTATACTCACTCCAAATTTGAATTTCTCCATTTGTCTCCAAATTGTTTTTTATGGCTGATTTTTTTTTTTTTTTTTGCGGTATGCAGGCCTCTCACTGCTGTGGCCTCTCCCGTTGCGGAGCACAGGCTCCCGACGCGCAGGCTCGGCGGCCATGGCTCACGGGCCCAGCCGCTCCGTGGCATGTGGGATCCTCCCGGACCGGGGCATGAGCCCACGTCCCCTGCATCGGCAGCGGACTCTCATCCACTGCGCCACCAGGGAAGCCCTCTGGCTAATCTTTAAAACCAGTATTAAGATAATATATAGGCATTGCAGTTCGTTGTTGTATCACTTTAGAATTTTTTATTCTACAATAATCTTGCCCCATCCCTCTTGGTTTTTTAAAATAACACCAATATTTTGAAGACACCAAGTTCTTGTAAATGTTCCACATTCTGTACATGTTTGATTGTTTACTCCTGGAGTCATTTTAGCTTGTTCCTTTAGCTTTCATATTTCCTGTAAACTAAAAGTTTAAGGGCTCAAATAGATTTTGGTTCAACATTTCTGGCAAGAATACTTCATAGGGGATGTATTCATGCTTGGAGTACACAACATCAGGTATGTCATTCTTTCTGATCTAAGTTTGATCAGTGGTTACGATGGTGACAGTGAGATTTCTCTTTTACAAAGCTATTTCTTTCTCTTTGAAATTAGCAAAAAATTTGTGGGGTTATACTTTGGCACCATTAAAACATATTGTTCCACTACATCTTTTCACTTAAAGGCTTTATAATCAATTGATGATCCTTCCATTTACCATTTCATGATTGGCTTTCATTCTTCTGTGAAAAGCTTGAAATAACTATTTTTCTCTGTGTGGTTAGGATGCCAATTTGATAGCTTCATGTGTTTTCAATTTGGGGGTTTGATTTTAATTTTAGAGTTTTTCTTTTATATTATTTTACTTTTTTATATTAAAAAAAACTCTTAGAGAGTTCAAAGTTTAAAGTATATGAAAAGGTGTATATCCAGAAAGCAAAGACTTGAACAGATAGTTGTATGTTTGTAACAGCGTTATTCACAATAGTTAAAAGGTGGAAACAACCCAAGTATCCATTGATGAATGAATGCAGAAACAAAATGTGGTCCATACATACAATAGAATATTATTCAGCCTTGAAAAGGAAGGAAATTCTGACAAATGCTACAACATAGATGAAATTTCAAGACATTGTGGTAAGTGAAATAAGCCAGTCAGAAAAAGACAAATACTATATTAGTCCACCTATACGAGGTATCTAAAGCAGAAAATTCATAAAGAGAGAAAGTAGAATGATGGTTGCCAGGGGCTGAGGGAAGGGGAGAATAAAAAGTTGTTTAGGGCTTCCCTGGTGGCTCAGTGGTTGAGAGTCCGCCTGCCGATGCAGGGGACACGGGTTCGTGTCCCGGTCCGGGAAGATCCCACATGCCGCGGAGCAGCTGGGCTCGTGAGCCATGGCCGCTGAGCCTGCGCGTCCGGAGCCTGTGCTCCGCAACGGGAGAGGCCACAACAGTGAGAGGCCCGCGTACCGCAAAAAAAAAAAAAAAAAAAAAAGTTGTTTAAATGGATATAGTTTCAGTTTTGCTAGGTGAAAAGAATTTTGGGAATTGAATGCCCAACAATGCGAATGTACTTAATACTGCTGACTGTACACTTAAAAATGATTAAGATAATAAATTTTATGTTATGTGTATTTTAATCACAATTAAAATTTTTAAATTGAAAATAAAAGTATATGAAAAGAGCCCAAGAGAGGATGGCTTCACTGGTGAATTCTACCGATCATTTAAAGAAGAATGAACGCCAATCCTTCTCAAACTCTTCCAAAAAATTGAAGAGGAGGGAACAATTCATTTTATGAGGCCCAATTCATTTTATGAAGCCAGCATTACCCTTATACCAAAGTCAGACAAGGATACTATAAGAGAAGAAAATTACAGGCCAATATCCCTTATGAAGATAGATGTAAAGTCCTCAACAAAATACCAGCAAACTGAGTTCAATAACACATTAAAAATCCCACCCCTGGGCTTCCCTGGTGGCGCAGTGGTTGAGAGTCCGCCTGCCGATGCAGGGGACAGGGGTTCGTGTCCCAGTCCGGGAAGATCCCATAAAAATAAAAAAAATAAAAAATCCCACCCCATGATCAAGTGGGATTTTTCCCCGGGATGCAAAAATTATTCAACATACACAAATCATCAAATATGATATACCACATTAAAAGAATGAAGGATAAAAATAATATGATCATCTTGATAGATGCAGAAAAAACATTTGACAAAATTCAACATTTGTTCATAAAAAAAAACCTCTCTATAAAGTAGGTATAGAAGAAATGTAACTCAATATAACACAAGCCATATATGACAAGCCCACCGCTAACATCATATTCAACAATGAAAGCTGAAAGTTTTCCCTCTAAGATCAGAAACAAGACAAGGATGCCCACTCTTGCCACTTCTGTTCAAGATAGTGCTGGAAGTCCTAGCCAGTACAATCAGGCAAGAAATAGAAATAAAAACCATCAACATCAGAAAGGGAGAAGTAAAATTATCTCTGTTTACAGATGATATGATCTTACATATGAAAAACCCTAAAGCCTCCATCAAGTAACTGTTAGAACTAATCAACAAATTCAGTAAAGGTCCAGGATACAAAATCAACACTTAAAAAAAATCAACTGCATTTCTATACACTAACAATGAACTATCCAAAAAAGAAAGTAAGAAAACAATCCCATTTATATTAGCATCAAAAAGAGTAAACTACTTAGGAGTAAATTAAACCAAGGAGGTGAAAGATCTGTACACTGAAAATATAATCTTTGATAAAAGAAATTGAAGACACAAAGTATTGAAAGTTATCCTGGGTTCATGAATTGGAAGAATATTATTAAAATGTCCATTCTACCCAAAGAAATCTATAGATTCAATGCTATCTCTATCAAAATGTCAATGGTATTTTTCATAGAAATAGAAAAAATAATTCTATTGAATAAAATTCATATGGAACCACAGAAAACCCCAAGTACCCAAAACAACCTTGAGCAAGAAGAAAAAACTGAAAAAAAAAAAAAAAGAAGAAGAAAAAACTGGAGACATCACACTTCCTGATTTCAAGTTTTATTACAAAGTTATAGGAATCAAGCCAATGTAGTATTGGCATAAAAACAGACACATAGACCAATGGAATAGAACAGAGAGCTCAGAAATAATTCCAAACATATACGTTAAATTAGTTTTCTACAAGGGCATGAAGAATACAAAATGGAGGAAGGATAATCTCTTCAATAAAAAGTGCTGGGGAAATTGGATATCCATATGCAAAAGAATAAAATTGGACCTATATCTTACATCATACACAAGGAACAGCTCAAGTGGATTAGACTTAAATGTAAAAATTGATACCATCAAACTCCTAGAGGAAAACCTAAAACAAAAATTCCTTGACATTCGACTTGGCAATGATTTGTTTTAGATATGACCTCAAAAGCAAAAATAAGCAGGTGGGATTCTGTCAAACCAAAGAGCTTCCACACAGCAAAGAAAACAATCAACAAAAAGAAAAGGCAATCTATGGAATGCTAGAAAATATTAGATCGATGGAAACAGTGGAAGTTACACAAACCTTCTACAGCAGAATCTCTGGAGGTTTTTATCTGCACTTTTACTCAAATGGAAGAAAATTGCTCCTGCAGCTCCCTCTGCTACCCAAGCACACCCTCACCCCCCCAACTCCCCCGCCACACACAAACTATACACCTCAGTGTGGTAAAGAGAGTAGACTTTAGATTTTTTTTTTTTTTTTTTTTTTTTTTTTTTTTTTTGCGGTGCACGGGCCTCTCACTGCTGTGGCCTCTCCCGTTGTGGAGCACAGGCTCCGGACGCGCAGGCTCAGCGGCCATGGCTCACGGGCCCAGCTGCTCCACGGCATGTGGGATCTTCCCGGACCGGGGCACGAACCCGTGTCCCCTGCATCGGCAGGTGGACTCTCAACCACTGGGCCACCAGGGAAGCCCCTAGACTTTAGATTTTGATAACAAATGCCATCAGTTCCTAATTGTTATTATTCTCTTTGTCAAGATCCCTATTTGTGTCTGATTTTTATACCTCCTAATAACTTTGACAATATAAGAAAACAACAAATGTTTGTATTCAAAACTAATGCACGGAGGACTTCCCTCGTGGTCCAGTGGCTAAGACTCCATGCTCCCAATGCAGGGGGCCCGGGTTCGATCCCTGTTCAGGGAACTAGATCCCACATGCTAAGAGTTCACATGCTGCAACTAAAGATCCCGCATGCTGCAACTAAGACCCAGTGCAGCCAAATAAATAAATAAATATTTTAAAAAACTAAATATTAAAAAAATAAACTAAATATTAAAAAAACTAAACTAAAAAAAACTAATACATAAAGCCCCCCAAAAAAACTAATACATAAAGCCCCAAACACATAAAGCAAAAATGATAGAACTGAAAGGAGAAATAGATGAATCTATAACTATAGCTGGATATTTCAACACCCCTCCCTCAATGACTGATGAGATAGAAAACTTATACAGAGTCACTTGAGTTGGAGCTAGCTAGGCAATTCTTATTAATGGTGACTACCATTTCTCTACTTAAGTTCTAGTTGCTTTGACTATCAATCCTATTCCTTTCCTGATGTCTGGCAATGGAGTATGCTTAAAGTGGCCTTTCAGCTTCTGATAGGTTAGGGACTTAGAAAAATGAGAGTATATAAGTTGAATAACTAGCAGTCCAGGAGATTGAGGGTATTGAGATCATGTTAAACAATCAAACAGTCACTCTCACTGATACTTGTAGAATTTCCAGGAAGTGCACTGATTTAAGAACATTTCAAAAAAAAAAAAAAAAAGAACATTTCAAGCAACCCCATCACCACCATGGGAGGGCCACATAGGGCTACTGTGCTACAAGGACCTTAAAGGGCCTCTTGAAGAACTAGAGTTGCTCCCCGACTCAATGTCCTGGTAATCCAGGAAATCCTGGAAAACCAAGGTTTCTAGAACCCCATCAAGAAATGCAAACCTTTGCCTTTAATCTTGCAGAAACTTACACAGTAGCAACAATGCCTGCAACCATACTGGAAGGATGTGCCCTAATGGAAGATCTGACTCTGTAATGATTAGGAAGTCTAAACGCTCTCCTCTAAATCACTCTGGTTCTAGTTCTTACATCTGAGAGCTATTCCAAATTTTTACGAAATATAGAAAACTCATGATACATCTTCTCTTGTATCCACTGATTAGAAAAGATCAAGTATTAGCCCTAGAAGAAATATGGTGACAGCGTGTATGCTAGCATATGAATCGTCCAGCAAAGAACACCTGACCCATGCGTGCTATTCGGCAATGAGATGCAGACAAACATCACAGCCATGGGTTCCCAACAGAATTGTTTACAAATTGTTACAAAGGCTGACCTCAGTCCATGACACAGTCAACACTCAAGGCAGAGTAATTCATATGTTATACCAGCCATGAAGGGTTTTTGAGGAAAAGCGATAGAAATTATACAGGTCTGGCTATACCTTGGAAGATTAGTCCAAAACAGAGAGCACCTTGAAGATGTAAGTGGGAAAGTTTCTTGACTATTTCTTAGAGACAAGTCTGATTCACTGGTTTCTAGTACGTGACTTATACGCTGAAAACTCACTGTAGACCATTTTTGTAACTTATTTGCATAAGTTTTCAAGCCTCGGATGTGCTAACTTTTTTAAACGTCTTTGGAAGCAGAAATCAGGAGGCTGACACATTTTCTTAAACAGAATAAATGACTGGCCTTTATCACATTTAATCAAATAACTTTTAAGGCAAATACATAAACACAAAACTGAGTGAGTATGTAAAGATGTGAAACTGAGACTGGGGAAGGTCACCAGGGGCTGTTCAGACTTCTAAGCCATTGGGCTTCTAGGTTTCCTTCTAAGAATGTGACTTTTCTAGAAAACGGTGAGATCCACACCTTCTACCACATAGCAAAGACCCACCCTCTGGGTGAACTAGGAGGTTTAATTTTTCGATTAAGCTTGGATAAATGAAAGGAGATTAAAGACCTCCTCAACTGTGAGGCAGAGCCCTTGTTCAGAATGGAACGTATCACTGGCTGGGATGGACTGCTCTCCGGAGATGTGCGAACCACAGTACACAGAGAGCAATAATAAAGACTAGGAGATCTCCAACCAAGAAGGCTGGGAATACAGGGAGGAACTAAGAGCTTTTCATGGTACTTGAACCTAAACAACTAAGTCTGTCAGAGCAGATTGTAATACCTGCTACCTCCCTCCCACAATACAAGATTTTATGTTTTTCTATTTTGGGGTTCAAGTGTACACAAGTCTACAAAGTACGAAAAAAGGAGAAATCGAGGAAGGAAGCCAATACACCAATTTTGTCCAAAGGCTGTGTTTATACTCCATGCTTACTGGGTTTGGTGCTAAGAAAGAGTTTGCTAACAGTCACTGTGTTATAAACTAGGCCAGAGCACTTCATTTTGGCCTTGGGAGATTAACCAGCCACTTGAATGCTGATTTAGTGCTTAAAGGACTAAAGACTTTAAAAGTCATGGGGCTGTAGCTTGCAGAGTTTTCAAAATAAATCTTCCAGGCTGTAATACCAGGCAGTGCAGCTGCATATATTTTTAAAGGGCAAGGTCTGTATCCATCTCAAACAATTTCTATGAATTTCAAAGAACGTAAGACTTCAATATCTTCAAATTATAGTATATTTACCTTCTGTAAACTCTCACCCCCCCCCCAAAGAAACTATTGGACATTTTTTAAGCCTATCACTTTAATGTGAATATATTTGCTTCATATCCCATTGGTACAGTGGACACAAATATCATAGTTGGTTATGGGGCAAGAAATTTGATTGAAAAATGACATTTAAGGAAATATTTGCTAATGATGTTGAAGTTAAAGATCATTCTCCTTTCACCTAAGAAACCCTTCTGTTCTAGGCTTTGCTGACAGTAGGAGAAACCTAGTTAAAATCTCATTAAAGAACCATTCCAACATCACAGGGGCTTAAAAGAAAGACTTAACATATTAATTTGCAGAACAAAGCCAGCCCAAGCCTACAAACAATCTATTAGCACATTTGGCAATGCAGGGCTTTAACACCCAGTTATTCCTACAACCTCAGGAAGCCGGGGCCTTCTTGCAGGCTTCCCTCATCCTCACCCCTCCCCCAACTCCTTTGCACCTGGACCCTGGTTTTTGTGTGTGTTATGAAGAGGGTTATTTTGCCATGGAGGGAGGGGGACTTTCATGACTTCAAACATGGACATTAGATCAAGTTTTTATCTTCTCCCATAATCCTGTCTTTGATGTCACCAGACCGAAACCTCTCAGAATAGAAAGAGGGAGATGTGAAAAGAGGGCTAGTTAATTTATATGTTTAAGTGCTGCTGCCCTAATTCGCTCGGGTAGCATTTTCATTGTCTTCTGCTTTGCATCCTAAAGGCAGGCTTACACCAGGCAATTATGAATGGCCCCTCTGAACAAATAATTGAAATTCACAAGTTGCGGAGTATGGTTAAGCAAAGTCTGGGCTGGAGGTGTGAGGTCATACATATTCCCTTGGGCATTATTAAAGTTACAGGCACTCTCCTCACAGGCTGAGTATTTGTCTTACATTAGCTTTAATGGCAACTAATCAGGTAAGCTACATGCGCTAAAGACTAAATCATTTCGGAGAGTCACTCTTTACAAAGCAATCAGGGATCTAAGGCTCCTTTGCTCTGTGAAAACAGCAAATTCTCCAGGAAACATGGGGTTCCAATATGGCTACCCAGTCTCAAAAACAGAAGTGAGTATACAATGGATTGGATTCCTGGAAAGAAATCTTTTGAGGGTAAGAAAAAATGATGATTTATGGAAACAACTGAGAGTTCTACAATGCTAAGAGTTCACTTTTCCTCTTCCACACAGCTAGGCTAGTGTCATCTACAAAGGAGGCTCAGGGTAAGTATTCCACGACTAGTATATTTGCACATGTGCAAACTCACACACCCTTAGCTGACTAATTACAAACTAATTACTCCCGGCCAAATTCTACCCTCTGCTGTGTATGTCCAAATTGCGTATTACAGCAGCATGCTCTCCAAGAAAAAGATTGATACTGGCCTATAAAACATAATAGTATCTTGCATGATCACAGGTATTTGTTCTAAAGTAGGATTCAGCATAAGCCATCACAAGCAGCAGTTTTAGAATGGGCCTGTTCAGTGAACTTTTAAAGGAATCTCTTTTAAAGGAATCTCTTAGTAAGGTAAGACTCATTTCTGAGGCTGTCCTCTATGCAAGACTCCAAATTAATGGCCCGTCCCACATCCTAGAGAGAAAGCCAATGGATCTCAACAGAATGTTGTAATAAAAAAGTTGATGAAGAGTCTTGCCCTTCCTCCTTATTTCCTCGTATCTGTGGGCTACTGTGTGGTGTGAAAAGGAAAACATGTGAATTGGAAAGTATGTAATAATAGTATCTACTGCCGAAAATGGTGAGTCCAATTTCCTGGGGGACTCCAAACTCCATCAAATATACCTGTGCAAAAAACTCTCCAGTTTTTTCTACCAAGTACAAGGAGATTTGTTGTGTTCGTCCAACAAGATTTCCTAAAGTTAAAAGAGCAATGAAAGAAGGAACTGTCCCCTCTCTCCAGAACCTTAGTTAATACTGTGATCTTCTCATACAAGATCCTGTTTCTTCTACAAAGTGTTTGAATTGTCAAGGAAATCCCAGAATTAAAGATTGGGGATTGGACTTGTAGGAATTTATAGCTGTTTGTACAGATGTGTGCAATAGGTAAGCAAAAACAAACAGATACAGAGATTATTCATTGCAGCATTGTTTGCAATCATATATTGGAAATAATGTAAATAGGGACTGGTTAAATACTATCTAATTCCAATTTAAAATAAATGTAAGCCACAAAACTCAAAACTCCCTGCAAACTGAAATCAAAATAGCTTCTTTTTCATTTTATAGATTCTGAAAATATTTTGCAACACATTTTGTATAAATTAATCAAAATAGGTCTCTTCCTTCCTGTTTCCCTTCCTTCCTTCCTCTCTCCCTTCTTTCCTTCCTTCCTTTCTTTTTCTTTCTTTCCTACCCTGCTTTGCTAGTGCCCCAAGTAGGTGTTCTCAAGCAATGCAACATTTGATACATCTATAGATATTTGTAGAAATGATGTGTGATATATATTGTCAACTTAAAAAAAAATAGAGATAGAATATCATGTATAGTGTGATAACATTTATCAAACAATACTAGTTGTAAATGCCTAGAAACATTTATAGAGGCGCCTAGAAGCAACTGGTAACAGCGGTTAACTCTAAGAAGTGGGACAGGACCGGGGGGTGGTGGGAAAGGGATATTCCCATTTTCACTCTACAGCCTTTCATATTATTTTAAAATGTGTTTTTTTCTTACAGTGTTATTGAGATAAAATTACAGAGATATAATTTGACATACATCACTGTATAAGTTTAAGGTGTATGGCATAATGATTTGACTTAAATACATCATGAAATGATCATCACAATAAGTTTAGCAAATGTCCATCATCTCATATAGATACAAAATTAAAGAAACAGAAGAAAATATATTTTTCTTTGCAGTGAGAACTCAAGATTACTCTCTTAACAACTTTTCAACTTTTCATAACATACAGCAGTGTTCATTATATTTATCATGTTGTACATTACATCCCTAGTACTTATTTATCTTATAATTGGTAGTTTGTACCTTTTGACCACCTTCATCCAATTCCCCCTCCCTTCACTTGCTTCCTCTGGTAACCACAAATCTCATCTCTCTTTTTATTTTTTTTTAATTTTACTTTTATTTTATTTTATTTATTTATTTTGGTTTGCATTGGGTCTTCTTTGCTGTGCACGGGCTTTCTCTAGTTGTGGCGAGCGGGGGTACTCTTGGTTACAGTGCGCAGGCTTCTCATTGCGGTGGCTTCTCTCATTGTGGAGCACGGGCTCTAGGTGTGCAGGCTTCAGTAGTTGTGGCACGTGGGCTCAGTAGTTGTGGCTCACAGGGGAATTTTGGAAAATTTTCTAATGTTATTGTCTTTACAAAATAAAACACAACAAAGCATTTCAACTAGTCTCATTATATTTCATGGTTGTAGAACAATGAAGCAAAGTCAGGAGAAATATTAATAATGCTTAATGTTTATTAAGTGTTATGTGTGAAAGGCACTATTCTATATTCTTTTTAAGAATTAGCTCATTTAATCCCCACAACCAACTACAGTCTAGCAACTCTTCTCACTACCATTTTACTGATGAGGAAACTGAGGCATATGGAAGTTTTGTAATTTTCCCAAGGATATACAGCTGATAAAACACATAGAGTTCAAACCCAAGTCTTCTTGACCTCGGTACATTCTTCGCCTTTGTAAAATAGCTTTTATAAAACTCTTTAAGGATCAATAATCCTGTCTGGGACAAGAAAGATTCAGTCTTAATGGCTTATTTGTCTGTTCATTGGTTTTAGAGAAATCTACTTTGGCCTGTAAGTAAATAGTACAAAACTAAAGGCAATTTGTAAGAGATTTGACAGCCACTCTCTTGAAGTAACCAGATCTGTGATGACTGAGGTATGGAAAGGCTTCCTCAACCTCCAGGCAAAGATGAGCTGCAACCAGGGTCTAGATTGTCCCCTAGATCTCTCCACTTCATGTTTCTTCTAGTAGCCAAAAGATATGTTGCACAGTTTAAATTTAAGATGTTGGCAAACATCTAACCTCTCTTCCCTCATGCTCATCATCTGCTAATGGGGACTAGTAGTTTGCTATTTGTCCTATTGCCCACATTTGGCAGGGAGAGTAATGGACAATGGTTAGTCATTCAACAAACATTTGTTAAGATCCCAAAGTATAGGAATTCTTAGAAAATGCGTGATATAAATATAAATAAATATAAAGTATAATCCTTCTCATATGAAGCTATACAAAGAATTTTGTTCGGTGAAATACCATTAATTTTACTCTGACCAGCACAAAGTACCAATTGTCCTGTTAAATATGATGTTCAAAATTCCTAGCCTTATGATCCAGCAATCCCACTCCTGGACATATATATGGAGGAAACCATAATTCAAAAAGATACATGCATCCCAGCGTTCACCGCAGCATTATTTACAATAGTCAAGACATGGAAGCAACCTAAATGTCCATCAACAGAGGAATGGATAAAGAAGATGTGGTACATATATATAATGGAATACTACTCAGCCATAAAAAAGAATGGAATAGGAGGGACCTTCAAGATGGCAAAGGAGTAATACATGGAGATCACCTTCCTCCACACAAATACATCAAAAATACATCTACATGTGGAACAACACCTACTGAATGCTGGCAGAAGACCTCAGACTTCCCAAAAGGGAACAGACGCCCTCAGGCGACCTATACGCAGAGGTGGGGCCAAATCCAAATGTGAACTCCAGGAGCTGTGCGAACAAAGAAGAGAAAGGGAAATCTCTCTCAGCAGCCTCAGGAGCAGTGGATTAAATCTCCACAATCAACGTGATGTACACTGCATCTGTGGAAAACCTGAATAGACAATGAATCATCCCAAAATTCAGGCAGTGGATTTTGGGAGCAACTGTAGACTTGAGGTTTGCTTTCTGCATCTAATCTGCTTCTCGTTTTATGTTTATTTTAGTTTAGTATTTAGAGCTTATTATCATTGGTAGATTTGTTTATTGATTTGGTTGCTCTCTTCCCTTTTTTTCTATATATATATTTTGTCCTTCTTCTCTTTTTGTGAATGTGTATGTGTATGCTTCTTTGTGTGATTTTGTCTGTATAGCTTTGCTTTTACCATTTGTCCTGGGTTCTGTCCATTCTCTTTTTTTTTTTAGTATAGTTTTTAGTGCCTATTATCATTGGTGGATTTGTTTTTTGGTTTGGTTGCTCTCTTCTTCCTTTCTTTTTTTTTTTTAAATTACTTTTTTATATTTTATTTTCAATAATATTTTTTTATTTTTTGTTTAATAACTTTATTTTATTTTTCTTTCTTTCCTTTTTTTTTCCCCTTTTCTTCTGAGCCAAGTGGCTGACAGGGTTTGGTGCTCTGGCTGGGTGTCAGGCCTGAGCCTCTGAGGTGGGAGAGCCAAGTTCAGGACATTGGTCCACCAGAGACCTCCTGGCCCCACATAATATCAAACGGCAAAAGCTCTCCCAGAGATCTCTATGTCAACGCTAAGACACAGCTCTACTCAACAACCAGCAAGCTACAGTGCTGGACACCCTATACCAAACAACAAGCAACACAGGAACACAACCCCACCCATTAGCAGAGAGGCTGCCTAAAATCAAAATAAGGTCACAGACACCCCAAAACACACCATCGGACATTGTCCTGCCCACCAGAAAGACAAGATCCTGCTGCAACCTCCAGAACATAGGCACCACTCCACTGCACCAGGAAGCCGACACAACCCACTGAACCAACCCTACCCACTGAGGGCAGACACAAAAACAATGGGAACTATGAATCTGCAGCCTGCAGAAAGGAGACCCCAAACACAGTAAGTTAAGCAAAATGAGAAGACAGAAAAACACACAGCAGATGAAGGAGCAAGGTAAAACCCGACCAGATCAAACAAATGAAGAGGAAATAGGCAGTCTACCTGAAAAAGAATTCAGAGTAATGATAGTAAACATGATCCAAAATCTTGGAAATAGAATGGAGAAAATATAAGAAATGCTTAAGAAGGACCTAGAAGAACTAAAGAGCTAACAAACAATGATGAACAACACAATAAATGAAATTTAAAATTCTCTAGAAGGAATCAATAGCAGAATAACTGACACAGAAGAATGGATAAGTGACCTGGAAGATAAAATAGTGGAAATAACTACTGCAGAGCAGAATACAGAAAAAAGAATGAAAAGAATTGAGGACAGTCTCAGAGACCTCTGGGACAACATTAACTGCACCAACATTCGAATTATAGGGGTCCCAGGAGAAGAAGAGGAAGAGAAAGTGACTGAGAAAATATTTGAAGAGATTATAGTTGAAAACTTTCCTAATACGGGAAAGGAAATAGTCAATCAAGTTCAGGAAGTACATAGAGTCCCATACAGGATAAATCCAAGGAGAAACATTCTAAGACACATATTAATCAAACTATCAAAAATTAAATACAAAGAAAAAATATTAAAAGCAGCAAGGGAAAAGCAACAAATAACATACAAGGGAATCTGCATAAGATTAACAGCTGATCTTTCAGCAGAAACCCTGCAAGCCAGAAGGGACATATTTAAAGTGACAAAAGGGAAAAACCTCCAACCAAGATTACTCTACACAGCAAGGGTCCCATTCAGATTCGATGGAGAAATCAAAAGCTTTACAGACAAGCAAAAGCTAAGAGAATTCAGCACCACCAAACCAGCTTTACAACAAATGTGAAAGGAACTTCTCTAGGCAGGAAACACAAGAGAAGGAAAAGACCTACAATAACAAACCCAAAACAATTAAGAAAATGCTAATAGGAACATGCATACTGATAATTATCTTAAATGTAAATGGACTAAATGCTTCAACCCAAAGTCATAGACTGTCTGAATGGATACAAAAACAAGACCCGTATATATGCTGTCTACAAGAAACCCACTTCAGACCTAGGGACACATACAGAATGAAAGTGAGGGGATGGAAAATGATAGTCCATGCAAATGGAAATCAAAAGAAAGCTGGAGGGGCTTCCCTGGTGGCGCAGTGGTTGAGAGTCCACCTGCCGATGCAGGGGACACGGGTTCGTGCCCCAGTCCGGGAAGATCCCACATGCCACGGAGTGGCTGGGCCCGTGAGCCATGGTCGCTAAGCCTGCGCGTCTGGAGCCTGTGCTCTGCAATGGGAGAGGTTATAACAGTGAGAGGCCCGCATATTGCAAAAAAAAAAAAAAAAGAAAAGAAAGAAAGCTGGAGTAGAAATTCTCATACCAGACAAAATAGACTTTAAAATAAAGACTATTACAAGAGACAAAGAAGGACACTACATAATGGTCAAGGGATCAATCCAAGAAGAAGATATAACATTTGTAAATATCTATGCACCCAACATAGGAGCATCTCAATACATAAGGCAAAGGCTAACAGCCATAAAAGGGGAAATTGACTGTAAAACAATCATAGTAGGGGACTTTAACACCCCACTTTCACTAATGGTCAGATCATCCAAAAGGAAAATAAATAAGGAAACACAAGCTTTAAATGACACATTAAACAAGATGGACTTAAATGATATCTACAGGACATTCCATCCAAAAACAACAGAATACACTTTCTTCTCAAGTGCTCATGGAACATTCTCCAGGATAGATCATATCTTGGGTCACAAATGAAGCCTTGGTAAATTTAAGAAAATTGAAATCGTATCAAGTATCTTTTCCGACCACAACGCTATGAGACTAGATATCAGTTACAGGAAAAAAATCTGTGAAAAATACAAACACACGGAGGCTAAAGAGTACACTACTAAATAACCAAGAGATCACTGAAGAAGTCAAAGAGGAAATAAAAAAATACCTAGTAACAAATGACAATGAAAACACAATGACCCAAAACCTATGGGATGAAGCAAAAGCAGTTCTAAGAGGGAATTTTATAGCAATACAATCCTACCTCAAGAAACAAGAAACATCTTAAATAAACAACCTAAACTTACACCTAAAGCAATTAGAGAAAGAAGAAGAACAACAACAAAAAGGTCAAACTTAGCAGAAGGAAAGAAATCATAAAGATCAGATCAGAAATAAATGAAAAAGAAATGAAGGAAACAATAGTAAAGATGAATAAAACTAAAAGTTGGTTCTTTGAGAAGATAAACAAAATTGATAAACCATTAGCCAGACTCATCAAGAAAAAAAGGTAGAAGACTCAAATCAACAGAATTAGAAATGAAAAAGGAGAAGTAACAACAGAAATACAAAGGATCATGAGAGATTACTACAAGCAACTATATGCCAATAAAATGGACAACCTACATTACAAAGCTATACTAATCAAGACAGTATGATACTGGCACAAAAAGAGAAATATAGATCAATGGAACAGGATACAAAGCCCAGAGATAAACCCACGCCAATAGGGTCACCTTATCTTTGATAAAGGAGGCAAGAATATTCAATGGAGAAAAGACAGCCTCTTCAATAAGTGGTGCTGGGAAACCTGGACAGCTACATGTAAAAGAATGAAGTAAGAACACTCCCTAACACCATACACAAAAATAAACTCAAAATGGATTAAAGATCTAAATGTAAGGCCAGACACTATAAAACTCTTAGAGGAAAACATAGGCAGAACACTCTATGACATAAATCACAGCAAGATCCTTTTTGACCCATCTCCTAGAGAAATGGAAATTAAAACAAAAATAAACAAATGGGACCTAATGAAACTTCAAAGCTTTTGCACAGCAAAGGAAACCATAAACAAGATAAAAACACAACCCTCAGAATGGGAGGAAGTATTTGCAAATGAAGCAACTGACAAAGGATTAATCTCCAAAATATATAAGCAACTCATGTAGCTCAATATTAAAAAAAACAAACAACCCAATCAAAAATGGGCAGAAGACCTAAATAGACATTTCTCCAAAGAAGATACACAGATTGCCAACAAACACATGAAAGGATGCTCAACATCACTAATCATTTGAGAAATGCAAGTCAAAACTACAATGAGATATCACCTCACACCAGTCAGAATGGCCATCATCAAAAAATCTACAAACAATAAATGCTGGAGAGGGTGTGGAGAAAAGGGAACCCTCTTGCACTGTTGGTGGGAATGTAAATTGATACAGCCACTATGGAGAACAGTATGGAGGTTCCTTATAAAACTAAAAATAGAACTACCATATGACCCAGCAATCCCACTACTGGGCATATACCCTGAGAAAACCATAATTCAAAAAGAGTCATGTAGACAATGTTCATTGCAGCTCTATTTACAATAGCCAGGACATGGAAGCAACCTAAGTAAGTGTCCATCGACAGATGAATGCATAAAGAAGATGTGACACATATGTACAATGGAATATTGCTAAGGCGTAAAAAGAAACGAAATTGAGTTATTTATAGTGAAGTGGATGGACCTAGACTCTGTCATAGAGCGTGAAGTAAGTCAGAAAGAGAAAAACAAATATCGTATGCTAACACATATATATAGAAACTAAAAAAAAAAAAAAAAAAAGGTTCTGAAGAACCTAGGACAGGAATAAAGAGAATGGACTTGAGGACACAAGGAGAGGGAAGGGTAAGCTGGGACAAAGTGAGAGAGTGGCATGGACATATATACACTACCAAATGCAAAAATAGATAGCTAGTGGGAAGCAGCCACATAGCACAGGGAGATCAGCTCGGTGCTTTGTGACCACATAGAGGGGTGGGACAGGGAGGGTGGGAGGGAGACACAAGAGGGAGAAGAAATGGGGATATATGTGTATGTATAGCTGATTCACTTTGTTATACAGCAGAAACTAACACCCCATTGTAAAGCAATTATACTCCAATAAAAATACTAAAAAAAAAAGAACGAAATAATGCCATTTGCAGCAACATGGATAGACCTAGAGATATTCATACTAAGTGAAGTAAGTCAGACAGAGAAAGACAAACATCATATGATATCACTTATATGTGGAATCTAATTAAAAATGGATACATATGAACTTATTTACAAACTAGAAACAGACTCACAGATCTCGAAATCAAATTTATGGTTACCAAAGGGGAAACATGGGGGAAAGTGAAAAATTGGGAGATGGGGATTAGCATATACCCACTACCATATACAAAATAGATAACTAATAAGGACCTACTGTATAGCACAGGGAACTCTATTCATTATTCTGTAATAACCTATATGGGAAAAGAATCTGAAAAAGAATGTATATATTATGTACATATATATTTATGTATAACTGATTCACTGTGTACCTCAAACTAATACAACATTGTAAATCAACTATATTCCAATTTAAACATATCTTTTAATTCCCAGGCTTTTTTCTTTAAAAATGTAGCATAGTGAAAGTATCTCCAGATGGATAAATAAGTGACTTTGTGCTAACATATTATGAAATGAAGTAGAAAATATTATGATTTCATTACTTTCATTTTAAGATCAAAGGGATTTTCCCCCTTAGAGAGAGTCAATATTTGATTTTACAAATACCTATAAATTGGAACAAAAAGTAATATTATTATAATAAAATTGTATTCAAGCATTACAAAACAAAGAGATTTTATAATTATCTGGTTGCATTTCATTGTCAGTTGAACTAGAAATTCAGGGTAAAAATCTTTCACTTCAAAACGTAGTTTCACTGAGTTCAAGTTGGTTTTTCCAAACAAGGCTTTTTCATTTTAAAAACTGTGAACCTGAATTGACCATCTTTGTAACTCTCCAGCTCCAAAGTGCAAATAAATAGTCCTCTAGGTGCTCCTTGTGTATTGTTACAAAACCTACCTCCTTTTCACCTCTTTTATAGTCCCCTTTATGGCTATTAATTTTTAATTCTGGAGACATAGTCACTGTGTTTCTGGTTCTCTGGTGGTAGATAAATGTGACTTAGATCCTGTTTTATGTATGCTTGGGGTTGACAGTTCTGATTGTAACTATTCCTCAAGAGAAAAATTGCTGGTTTCCACAACCCCTTCCTGGCTGGTCATAAAACAAATATTAAATAATGGCAATAAGCTATGAACCTCCTATAGTGCTCCAATTTTTAATTAAATGATTGCTGATGAAATATGGCTGATGGGAAAACAGAGTGTATAAAGAATTCACATGATGTACCCGATGTTTAGACCATACACATTGCTTGGGCCCTTGAGACCTACTAGTACACGTACAAAATGTCAACGATTATTTCTTGCGCCATATTTTTGTAACTTAAAGCCTTCTGGTGTGCTGATGGGAGCACAGAGGCTACCCAAGTGGTAGTCCCTCAAAATTGGATTTCAGATTCCCAAACAGAACTGGTTTGGACACTTAAAATAAACAAAACCTATAAATCTGTTACATTTAATATTTTGTGTACCCCCCCCCCAACAGCCATTTAATGTCTGGTTTGTGGAGGAGTAAAAAGCTTTTAAAACCTTCAGCTCTTCCATTATTTTTAGCAAAGACTCTACAGAAGAGAACTAGAAGAGTGTTAAAACGTAAGTCGTCATGATACACTGGAGCTCATCTAAGTATACTCTTTTTTTTTAAATAGATTTATTTCATTTATTCATTTATTTATTTATTTTTGGCTACGTTGGGTCTTTGTTGCTGTGCGCAGGCTTTAGTTGTGGTGAGCGGGGGCTACTCTTCGTTGTGGTGTGCAGGCTTCTCATTGTGGTGGCTTCTCTTGTTGAGGATCACAGGCTCTAGATGCGTGGCTTCAGTAGTTGTGGCACGCGGGCTCAGTAGTTGTGGCTTGTGGGCTCTAGAGCGCAGGCTTAGTAGTTGTGGCGCACGGGCTTAGTTGCTCTGCGGCATGTGGGATCTTCCTGGACCAGGGCTCGAACCCGTGTCCCCTGCATTGGTAGGCGGATTCTTAACTACTGCGCCACCAGGGAAGCCCAGTATACCCTACCTTAATCACTGATAATTTTGTTTACAGAAGTATCATCCACTCAGTGCTGTTATTGTCAGTCCACAGATTTTGGAAAGATATCAGCTAAAGTATATAGGATCTGTCCTAAAATGCTGCAAGGAAAGATGTTTAAGTAAGTTTTAGGATCAAATAATGTGTGTGCATGAGCATAACCTCCTGCTGTCTCCCCTCCTACCCTCCTGCCAACACATATTAAGTCAAATACAAATACTTTCTACTTTTTCATGTATGTTTTAAAAATCTTTTTTTTTTTTGGCAGCTCCGCGTGGCATGTGGGATCTTAGTTCCCTGATCAGGGATCGAACCTGCGCCCACTGGAAGTGCAGAGTTTTAACCACTGGACTGCCAGGGAAGTCCCATTTAAAAAAATCTTCTTAGGGAACTACTGTATATGTCCTCATTCTTCCTAAACCCTCACAATTTATTCCTACTCCCAAAATTATGTTACATTTTTCCTTTGTAGCGGCAAAAACATTTATGAACATGAATACATATTTAAGAAATAAGCCAAAGCTAAGTGGTACCATTTAACTAGGGATCCCTTTACCAATTGCTACAGTGCTGAGTACTCATTTAGCTGATCCCAGATATGCACTTAGTCTATATCTATATAACATCAACCAAATGATGTACATTCACCAGAGGCAGAGGCCTTTCAGATGGATTCAAATAAGTGATTTGTAAAGAAGCATCCAAAATTGACCTGTTCAGAGCTGTGCTAAATTAAATGATTGTGGGATTCAGTTATGAGAAGGGGGAAAATATGCGCTTTGACTAGCTCTATATCATCCTTTACCAAGAAAGAGAAAGAAAAGAAAGAAAGAAAGAAAGGAAGGCAAGAAGGAAGGAAGGGAGGGAGGGAGGGAGGGAGAGAAGGAAGGAGGGAGGAAGGAGGATAACCTTTAAAATCTTATAATGAGGTGAAAGAGAGCTGGACTGGGATGGGGGAGGTGTCCAAAAATTGGTCCTGCTGATTTTTACTCCATTTACTAGCTGTGTCACCTTAGGAGAGTCGGTTCATTTTTCTGAAAGTCAGTTTACTTGAAAACAAGAATGATGATACCCGTATTATAGGAAAGGGAATGAGAGTTACATATAATAGCTTTGGGAATCATATACCCACATAGGTCAATTCAGTGCACTAATTCAACTTCTAAATATTTCGGTTACATCTCCCAGGTGAGAAGTGAGAAGCTTTGTATTCTCACTTTAGTTGAACTCTGTTTGTGATATGATGTTTCTTAAATCAGGTCCTAAAGAGTTGGTGGCTTCAGGCATTAGTCAAATCTTCTATAGATCAGTGTTTCTCATGCTCCAATGTCCAGACAAATCACTGGAGATGTTGTTAAAAATGCAGGTCTGGGGCAGGCCTGAGATTGCTCGTTTAACCAGCTCCCAAGGAAGGCCGGTGTGTGCTAACCCCACTTGGTTCTTGATAACATTAGGGGCTGCTTCAACACTTCCACACACTGAGCACACCTTATTTATTGGATCAGAGCACAGAGTGGTAAGTGCTTCTGCTGATGTCATTCGGGTTTTTTCCATGGTGATAAATACATCCTCTGGGAATGATTGCAGCCAACAAAGAGGACTGTAAACTGAATGACAGAGTGAAGCGAATAGGGGGCAGAGTGATCTGTGGAAGAATCTGCTGCTTCTCCTCCTTTTCTTGGCTGTCACTCATGATGAATGGCTCTATGCAGAAAGGATGGACTCAAGTGCAGTGACGACTTGCAATTAAACTCCCCATGCATTCTTTGCCATGCCCGTTATTAGCGTACTGTCTATAAAATGTACCATAATTACAGTCCATAATACATATCATATCAAGATGGAGACAGACTTTTATTTTGGTGGTTTGTGATAAACGTAAGAGTCTCCCTTATTAGGGAGTTTAATTTTATGTCTTAAAGTGTAAGTTTTGGCTTCATAACATTAAAATGAAGCAATATAAGAAATACAGATAACAAATTAGAATGAAAAGTACAAAGACAAGCCTATCTTCACTAACATCATTTATGCATTACAGTCTCCATTCTTTTACTAATCCATTCATCCAACAAATATTTTTGAGGCCCTACAACATAACAGATATTGTTCTGAGCTCTAGGATAAAGCAGTAAACAAAATAAACTCCCTACCCTGATACAGCTTACAGTTTGTATAAACAAATACAACAGAACATGCCAGGTAGGGATAAATGGTATGGAGAAAAAAAATAAAGCAAAGTAAGGAAGAAAGGGAAAGCATATGTAGGGGGGGTTATTTTATATGAGGGGCTGGGATGGGGCAGAGGAGACCTAAAGGAATTGAGAACAAGATACATGGATACATAGCTAAAGAGATAATGAGGCAGAGAGAACGAGAGGAATCAAGAAGAACTCCAAGGTTTTTGCCCCAAGCAACTGCAAGAATCAGGTTGCCATTTTAATGAGGACCTTCTGTGGGCAAAAATGAACCAAGTATTAAAATATTCTGGGCACCACTCTTCTAAATTCAATTTTAAATTTAATTTTAAACTGATAGGGAAAAGAGAAGAAAGAGAAAATGGGCATTGTTATATTTGAAAATTCGATAATAAGCAATCCTCTTTAAAATACATGCCAATGATTTCTTTTAGAATTGAAGAATACTATTTCATATAAGCTATTTTGTACATAACCAATAATTATTCTTTTAAATATACAAGGCTATTTTTTTAAAAGTTTATCTAATTTGCATACACATAGTCCTATAATCTATTATATATATATATTTTTAAACTAGGACTATGTATTTATTTCAGAACATCTTTTAATGAGCAATAATATATCAACAGGTCAAATCAATACATCAAATAGTCAAAAAAGAAAGATCATCTCAAGAGATTTTTTTTAAAGCTTTTGATAAAATTCAACACTAGGGAACTTCTGCTTCCAGGAATATGGAGTAAACATGCTTTTCCCTATTCCTTCTGCTAAGTATAACTGAAAACTCTGGACATTGTATATTAAACAAACTTAAGAAGATTCTGAAAGATGGAGAGAAGAAGGAAAACTGGATAGGGATCCTGGGACCCAAGGAATGACACAGTGATGAATCCCCTGGGTTTTCTTTTTACCTCATACCAACCCAGATTTACAGCTGAAGAAGATGGTAAACCTGAAACACCAGTGGGCACAGACCCAAGGAAATCCCAACAAAACCTGCTCTTTTTAGCCGAAGGGCCAGGAAATGGACAATCTAGCAAGATGAAAACTTTTAGTTAATAACCAACCTATTCCAACCAAGCACCACAGAAAAGACTGTGACCCATCCCTACACTCACCAGCAAAGACTGAGTAGGAAGCCCAGATTTCCACCCTTGTAAAGTTATAACAAGACATCTCAACACCATGCCATGGTGGTATCAGAGAAGGCCAAATAAGGTGCTAGAACTTTCATCCCCACTGTCTGGTAACAAGGCCTCCCCCACGCCTTTGCTATGTCATTGGAGATGGTGGGGAGCCTGGGCTTCCACCCCCCACCTAGTGGTAATGAGGACCTCCTTCTCTCCCCAGTGGGGTGATTCAGAGGACACTAGTAAAGAGTCAGGACTTTCACCATTGCCCAGCAGTAACAAGGCCACCTCCACAGTGGTGGCAGTGGAGACCACATGGGGAGCCAAAACTCCACCCCCCTCGCAGCAGTAACAAGAAATCTTGCCAACTCAGGTATCAACTGAGGCTGATTGGAACTGGACTTTTAACTTCACCTGGTAGAAGTAATGAGTAATGAGACAGTGATCCCTCCCCTCTGATGGAGTAGTGTCAAAGAAAGCTAACTAAAACAGAAATTGTAAATAAGATGCAGAGTCTTACAACATAATATAAAAATGTCCATGTTTCAACTAAAAATCATTCATCATACTGAGAACTAGGAAGATCTCAAACTGTATGAAAAGTCAATGAATAGATGACAACAGAGATAGGATTAGCTGACATATTTTAAAGCAGCTGTGATAAAATACATCAACAAGTATTGCAAACATGCTTGAAACAAATAAAAAATAGAAAGCTTCAGTGAAGAAATAGAAGATATAAAGAAGATCCAAGTGGAAATTTTAGAAATGAAAATACAATAACTGAAGTAAAAAGCTCAGTGGATGGGCTCCAATAGCAGAATGGAGGAACAGAGGGGGAAAAAAATCAGTGGACAAAAAGACAGAACAATAAAATTGCCCTGAAGAACAGAGAGAAAACAAACTGGGAAGAAAAAAGGGAAAAGAACATAACCTCAGAGATCTGTGGGACTAAAATTAAAAGATCTAGTATCACGTCATCAGAATTCTGAAAGAAGAGGGAAAAGAGGGAAGGGCTGAAAAAGTACCTGAAGAAATAATAGCCGAAAACTTCACAAATTTTGCAAGAGACATCAACCTACAGATTCAAGAATTTAAGTGAACGCCAAACAGGATAAACCCAAAGATATCCATACCAAGATGTGTCATAATTAAACTTCTGAAAACTAAAGATCAAAAACCATTTTTTAAAAAGCAGCCAGAGAAGAACAGCACCATATTTACAGGGGGAAAAAACAGTTAGAATTACAGCATATTTCCCATCAGAAACCATGGATGCCAGAAGAAAATTATACGATATATTTTAGGTGCTGAAAGAAAAGAACTATCAATCCAGAAGCCTATGCCCAAAGGAAGTTCTCAAGAAGTTCTCTAAACAGAGAAAAAAAATGATTAAAGAAGGAACCTTGGAATATCAGTAGGGAAAAAAGAAAAAGAGGCTTAGAAAGAATAAGCAACTTGTGAAGAGGTGTGTCAGGCCGGTTAATCTCAGAGAATATGGTTGCAACCATTTTTTTTTTTTTTTTGCAACCATTTTTTAAAACGGCATTTAGTTATTACAAAAAGACTCTGTGGCTAGCAGTAAACAAAACAACAAAAAAAGAATAAATAAGATATTTGTGAGTTGATATGAATATTCCTAGATATATTAATTCTCAGATAAAGTGGAACAAAAAGGAGTTAAAAAATATATTTTGCTACATTTTGTGTAAAAATGAATGGGCAATATATTTTTCTAGTTTTAAAAAAGAAAAATGTATAGAACAGAAACTAATGAAAATGGTTACCTATAGGTGATAAGTGGGGATGGAGTAGAATGAATATGCAACAGAAACAGTTCTTGAGTATACCTGCTCATATAGTTTTGAGTTTTGACCTATGTAAATGGTTTACACATTATTTTAAAATTAAATTGAAAAAGATTTTTAAAAATAGGAAGTCACTAATACTAAAAACAGAATTTGACTATATATAAAATTGATAATATAACCAAACAGAAGTAAGAATTAATTCAGGCAGTTTTTATACATGGAACTCTGGCTGACAATCCTTAGTGAAATATATTCTAAGGGTGAAAATAATTTCAAAGAAATTTTGAATTTGACTCAGTTGTTGCTGTTTGTGTTGGTAGAATAATTCTGAAACTTTTTGTGTATGTGTAAGATGGAGCAAATGAGTAAATGTTTTTCAAAACTAGGTTTCTCACTGCGGGAAAAGGGAGATACAGATATGGAATAAGGGAATGTGAGGGACCTTGTGATGATGGATTTGAATTTGCAATATTAGTATAAATTGAGTTCCAGTAGCAATAAGCATTCCTAGAGCCCAGAACTTGGTTTCTAAATACCTTCCACACAAAAGGGAACTAGGGCTCCTTGGGGAAATGGTCAATCCCAGGTCTGAGTGAGCCTGGAAAGTCTCACACAAAAAAGGAAGGAAGCGTACCAAGACTTAAGGAGACAAGCAAAGAGGAAAAAAGGAGCCAACTGGCCTAATTTGGGATAATTCGAGCATCATAACCAATAATTTTTAAAATAATCAGTTATATGATCCAGCAATCTCATTTCTGGGTATCTATCCAAAGGAAATGAAATTATTAACTTGAAGAGGTATCCACACTCCCATGTTCATTGAAGCATCATTCACAATAGCCAAGGTATGGAAACAACCTAAGTCCCTCAGTGGATGAATGGATAAAGAAAATGTGGTATATAGAGACAATGGAATATTTTTCAGCCTTATAAAAGAACTTGGAGGTCATGATGCTAAGTGAAATAAGCCAGACAGAGAAAGACAAATACTGCATGGTATGACCTAAATATGGAATCTAAAAGCTAAAAAAAAAAAAAAAAAGTCAGAGTAGAAAAGTGTTTTTCAGAGGCTGCAGGCTGGGAGAAATAGGGAGAGGTTGGAAAAAGGGTACAAACTTCCAGGAATAAGATGAATAAGGTCTCAATATCCAAGGTATAACATGATAACTATAGTTAGTAATACTGTATTATATAATCAAAATTTGCTAAGAGAGTAGAACTTAAATGTTCTCACCAAAATTAAAAAGTTAAATACGTGAAGTGATAGTGGAAGTGTGTTAATTAACTCAGTGGGGGGAATCCTCTCACAGTGTGTACATGTTTCAAATCATGGTGCTGTACACTTTACATATCTTACAATTTTGTCAATTACACCTCAATAAAGTTGAAAAACAGAATCTGTTAGTCTATGGTGATAAGCAAAAAGGAGAGATAAGAGGTGAAGAACTCCTTTAGAGAGAATGCCAACTAACAAATGTAGAAAGAAAGACAGAATTAGCAAACCCCTATTATGCACCCACCTCCATAATAACTGAGCCACGCAAGGATCGTGAATGCATGCTACAACTTGGGAAAGGTTCTTGGGGAACAGGAGAATCGTATAGTCTCAAAGTATCACCCTATAGAGTCCTTATTAATTATAAAAGAATATACACATGTATATAGTGCACACCATCTTAATCACAACTGAGAAATCTCACACATGTCACCTTAATCAAATTATTAAGTTTATCAAGCATTATTGATGATGGGACAAATTGGCATAATGGGCCTCCTCGTATGATATAATGGGAAGTTCATATCACCTCATGCTGCACTCTTACCAAAAATGTTTAACCCTAAGATAATCATGAGGAAATAATTTTACAAATCCAGATGGTAGGACATTCTGCTCTGGACTCCTCAAAACTATCAATAACATGAAAGACAAAAAGGCAGGGGCTTATGGTAATAAATCAAAACAGGACTCAAGAAACGTGACAACTAAATGCTGCACATAATCCTTCATTAGATACTGGATTTTTTTAAGCTATATAGTTCACACTATATATTAGATAACATTATTGAATCTACCTTAAATATCTTGGGGGTGATAATGGCATAATGATTATGAAGGAAAGTTCATGCTGATGTATTGAGGTGCAGTGTCATGATATTTGCAATTTATTTTTTTTTTATTTTTATTTTTTTTTTTTTGCGGTATGCGGGCCTCTCACTGTTGTGGCCTCTCCCGTTGCGGACCACAGGCTCCGGACGCACAGGCTCAGCGGCCATGGCTCACGGGCCCAGCCGCTCCACGGCATGTGGGATCTTCCCGGACCGGGGCATGAACCCATGTGCCCTGCATCCGCAGGCGGACTCTCAACCACTGCGCCACCAGGGAAGCCCTGCAATTTATTTTTAAATGATTCAGGGAAAGAGAGAGAGAGAGCATGCAAATGTGGCAAAATGTTAACAGTTGATGAATATGGGATGAAGGGTGTGGAGGTGTCCTGATTACCTATTGCCACATACCAAACAACTCCAAAACTTGCAGCTAAAAGGGTAGCCATTCATTATATTTCACATTTCTTGGATCAGGAATTTGAGAAGGGCTTGGATGGATAATTGTTCTGGCTTTTATGTGGCACTACCTGAAGTCACTCTATGGCTTTCAGCTAATGACTGGGCTGTTACAGAGAATCCAAAACTTGCCTGTTTTCTCTTTGGGGATGAATGAAAGGCTGGATTTAGCTGAAATCCTCTTGCTCTCCGTGTAGTCTCAAGGTCTCTCCACAGGATAGTTGAATTCACTTGGTGGCTCAGGGCTTCAAGAAACCATACCAGAAATAGTCCTCCATAGAGAACAGACTTGTGGTTGCCCAGGGGGAGGAGGCATGGGGGAAGGATGGATTGGGAGTTGGGATTAGCAGATGCAAACTATTATATATAGAATGGATAAATAACAAGGTCCTACCGTATAGGACAGGGAACTATATTCAATATCCTTTGATAAACCATAATGGAAAAGAATATAAAAAAGAATGTGTGTGTATATGTGTATATATATATATATATATATACACACATACACATATAACTGAATCACTTTGCTGTACAGCAGAAATTAACACAACATTGTAAATCAACTATACTTCAATAAAATAAATTTTTAAAAAAAGACATAGTCCTCTTAAAAGCTAGGTCCAGAACTGGTACTGGGTAACTTCTGCAACTTTTTATTGCTCAAAGAAATCAGAATAGCTCAGATTCAAAGGAAGGGGAAAGAAATCCCATGTCTCAATGGGAAGAGTGTCAAATAACTTGTGCCCATTTCTAAGTCTTCCATGATAGGTTTCTATAGTTTTGAATATTTTCAAAATCAAAAATTGAGGTGGGGTGGGGAAACCTTTAATGAATATATTTGGAAGATTTCTGTGAGTTTGTCCATACTCTAAAATCCTAGAATTTCCAGGTTGCTCTCCAAATAGAGTGTACCAGTGCATTTACCTACCAAAAGTGTACGAGAGTGACGGTATTCTACACACTTCGTGGTAGTTTAAAAAGTATTTACAATTTGACACTCATCTTATCAAAAGATGGAGTCTAAGTCTCCCAGTGAATGTGGGCCAGACTTAATGACTTGCTTCTAAAGAATACATTACAAGCATAAGTGAGGATATGAGAGTTTCAAGACAAGGTCCTAAAAGGAAATGTAACTTCCACCTGGATCTCTCTTCCCTGAGACATGTACTTTGGGAGCCTTGGACTGACACGTAAGAACCCTGGCTTGGAGGATGAGCAACTTTTTAGAGCCAACCCAGGACACACATACACCAGATTAAAAATACCCCAAACACAGTAAGAGCGTATAATAAATAACTATTCTCAAATGTGTTATTACTTTAACATAAAAATATGAAAACAGGTGTTTACTTTGTATATTCCATTTTATTTTTATGTTAAATGAAAGCTATTATTTAAACAAAACAAAAATAAGCCCACTTAACAGTAATTAGAAGTGATTAATAATAGGAGTAATTAATGTGTGAGAAAATGTAACAGTGTATTGCGATGTTTGTTTGTTTTTTTTTTCCCTCCAAGATCAGACCCCCTACCCCTGCTCCCATGGCCTTGGGTCATTCTTGCCTGAGGGAGGGGGGCGGGGAGGGGCCTTCCCCACCCTCTCTGCTCCTGCCTCACACCCCCCTCCTCCAGAAGCCCTCCAGCAAGCCCTGCAGCGTCCTCTGATTCCTTCTCCTCCTACCTGACGGTTTTCTCTGGTCTGTGAGTCCCAAAGCCTGCCACAAACAATGGTTTTCAAAGCCCTAACTGAGGACTCCACTTCCTCCCAACCACACCTGGCACTGCCGGCCCAGGTGCCCCCACCCGCCAAAGATGCTCAGGGCTCCGGGTCATCTTTCTGGGCAGAGGCTCAGCTCCTTCCTGACCCATGTGACAGTCCTGTGCAGGCAGGGCTGCAAGTCCCTTCTCTAGACTCACCTTTGTGATGGGACAGGGACACTTGCCTTGGGTCACACAGCTTCACAAGGATATCAGGGAGGGGACGGTGCAATTAGCGTTCCACCTGAGGATCATAATCCCAACAGCTAACATTTCCCGAGCGACACCTACCACCTGACTCTGTGAGGGAGGAGCTACTGGGGAGAGGAGAATTACAAGACCCCGCATACCCAGAGCTGTAATGCCTGTGTGTCTGTTCCTGTCTTTTTTCTTTCTTTTTTTTGGCTGCGCTGCACGGGTTGCGAAATCTTAGTTCCCTGACCACGTATTGAACCCACCCCTGCCCCCAACCCCCGCAGGGAAAGCGCTGAGTCCTAACCACTGGACCGCCAGGGAATTCCCTGTTTCTGTCTTTTTTTGTTTTGTTTTGTTTTTTTGTTTCTGTCTTTTGATACAGCAATTTAATTGGACTCTTTTTTTAAAACTCTTTATTGAATTTAAAAAATTTAGATTATATTATTGAACATTCTTAAGATATAAACATAAATTTTTTATACATAAATTTTTAAAAGAACATAAATACAATAGGAAAAATAAAAGATATTACTTCAGTTAAAAAATGATGAGATGTTTCTCTCTGTCCTATGATCCAGTAGGATATTTTTAGTCTCTCTGTTGCCTTTTCCAGTAACACTTCTCTGAACTGCCTGCAGCCTGTAAGATGTCCTTTTTTCTTTTATGTGGTGGTAAAACTGAATACAGTCAAAAGTAAGATACACTTTGACTTGCAGTTCTGCTTTTATCAAAAAGCAGATGCCTGGTATCAGTCCAGTGTGATGTCAGTCAAACTAAATATCCTGCCAGCAAAAGCATTTGAACATGGAATACTTAGGCTTTTACTTACTAGCAACTGCAGCATTTAGACTTACTCTTCACCGACAGGCTTATTCTGGGGATCAGCTCATTGTCAGGTTCTTTTCATCTGTAATTTCATCATTACAGGCTATCCATATCTATTTACATTGTCCATCATTTTTAAACACTCTGAAGCACATTAAATGTCATCATTAATTAAGCCTCTCTTTTTCAGGGCAAATGGTTTTAAAGCACAAAGCTAATTTGAACTTGTAAAATCAAAGGAAGATCTCAAATAAAGTCACAGTTTTACTAAAGAAATTTAAAAGGTCCCGTTTAACTCGGCTGCCTCTTTCTGGGGGCAATTTTTTCTAGTTCTAAGGCAGTCTTTCTCCAAAAAAGAGTCAATTTTTTTCTTGCAACTGGCAAGTAATATGAAAAATCAGGTGACAAAACAATCAGGTTTTCCTTTACATGACTCTTTATGACCTCTTTAGAGATGTTCATTCTCAACGTATTTCCAAACAAGATACGGACTTTCTGCTTGTCTCACGCCTCGAAAATCTGAGTTTTACGCCAGGTCAACATTTTAACATCTTTTCTCAGCATCAGTGATTGCCATCTTGCAGGCATGTGTCTTAGGAAGCTAACTCCTTTCATTTCTATAAAGTAAAAAATCTCATTAAGTGCTTCTGCAGGTTTTGCAGAAAATGAAAAGTGACCCAAAGCTTTCATTATGAAAGTCTCAATATCACAGGTCAGCAAATCACACCTCTTTTTAGCAGTGCTGTGTCAGGGTGTGCATCTAACTAGTAAAATCTCTTCATTTTCTTCGGTAAGTTTATAGGCTGAATGTAATTTGCCAAAATATACATTTGTGCTGACTGCCAAATACACAGATGGATGAGCAAAGTCTACAAATAAAGTTTGTATTTAGACAACACAAAATCTTTTACTTAATGTTCTCTGCAGTTTTAGTAATATTCTTCACCGAAATAAAAAAAAAAAGACAGTTTGAAACTTCATTTCTCAAAGTACCTAAGAGCTAAGTGGAGTATATTTTTGCTATTGTGATTCGACATGTTCATCTAGAATTTACCATGATATTAGAACTTAGGCAAGGATTTGGGGGTTTTTGTTTACAGTTGCCTGGACAGTTGTCTCATCATTATTTATTGACTAATATATATTTTACCAAGCGTGCTGGCTTTGTGCTGTTTCAACTTAATGAAGTTAGATCGGTGAATTGTGCTTCTCAT
The DNA here is from genome assembly GCF_949987515.2 of Delphinus delphis. Taxonomy (NCBI): domain Eukaryota; kingdom Metazoa; phylum Chordata; class Mammalia; order Artiodactyla; family Delphinidae; genus Delphinus; species Delphinus delphis. Next base: position 42,947,810 of record NC_082688.1, on the reverse strand, counting down.
TACCCTTTTCCTCAACAAAAGAGTTACCTTTTTAAGTCTTTCAGTTATTAAGCATTCGAAGATCTAGACTACACAGCTTTAAACCAGATTTTTGTAAAATTCATCAGAAGATCATGAAGCACATAGGACTTTGCCATGTTTCCTAGCCTTTGGCACTTTTGCCATTTCAGTACTTATTAGTTCTGACTACAAAGGATTCGTAGAAGAAATAAAAGAATTTGATAAGAAAAATCAATTGTTGCACAGTCTGCCACGTAGCAGAAGCCCCATATTTACTAGTTCTTCCTTTTTTTTTTAATGATCCATACTTTTGACCAGATTTAGTAGCTTTATTTTATTTATTTATTTATTTATTTATTTATTTATTTATTGGCTGCATTGGGTCTTCGTTGCTACGCGCGGGCTTTCTCTAGTTCCGGCGAGCAGGGGCTACTCTTTGTTGCGGTGCACGGGCTTCTCATTGCGGTGGCTTCTCTTGTTGTGGAGCACGGGCTCTAGGACGGCAGGCTTCAGTAGTTGCGATGCACAGTCTCAGTAGTTGTGACGCACAGGCTTCGTTGCTCCGCGTCATGTGGGATCTTCCCAGACCAGGGCTCGAGCCCGTGTCCCGTGCATTGGCAGGCAGATTCTTAACCACTGTGCCACCAGGGAAGTCCCACTGGTTCTTTTTACTTACTTGAATTTAGAGGAAAGATGTGGGATTTAGGGAACTTGAAAATGATGGTGAATGAGAAATTTGGGGTTATCTCTGGCATTTGATTTCTCTTTGTTTTGCATGATTATGGACACACCTAAGTTAAAGCTGGCTTGTTCATGAATGATAACCAAAAACCTTATTGTCAGTAAGAAGAGATAGCTGTTGATGTGTTGGTTCAAGTGATGTAATTGTCACTATCATCAAAGGAATTGCCTCTCATTAGATTTAGCCTCATTCTCGAATAAGACATCACCATAAATACGATATGATTCATTTCAAAAGATCAGACCTATTAAATTAGTACTGGACACTGCTAGAATATATAATTTTTAGGTACATTAAACACTCAAATATATGCCACTCCTTCCCCCAGATAGCTCTGAGAAAATGTAATTAAAATGTCATCTGTTTTGCAGTATTTTTTTTTAAGGGAAAACTCATCAGATCTTTGCAACATTCGAATATTGCATACCTGAGTGTTTGACTTTATTCCACTGAATTTGACAATAAGTGCATAGTACTTATCTCTGCTTATAATGGAGAACCTGAAATGTGTGAAGACATGCTTCAAAAGATGAAGAAAATGTAAATGCATCTAGTTTAAAGGGAAATAGACTATCTGCTAATTGCTTCAAGAATTGAGTGATTTGGAAGACCCCCAGGAGAGGGTTCATTTCTCCAATTTGCATACACTTCACTCATACTACCTGGCTTACTACAAATGCCTTGATGATGTGTGTGCGTGGAGCATTCCTCATCAACACCAGAGAATGAGAAGGATCCAGTGGCTCTGGGGACCAGAGAGCTTCTTCCTGCTAAAGAAGCCGCCCCTCCATGATACCCAGCCCTTAGGAGAGTACACTTCATGTTTGATAAATGATTTGGTTTTCTTCCAGTCCGTTTTACTATTATTGTTATTATTATTGCCCAAAATTAACTGGCTTAATTTTCATGGTGACTCCAGTGAGCTTATTAGTTAATGTAACACTTTATACTTTCGTAGAGATTCTCTTAATCTAATTTTTAAAAAGGGTAGAAAAATAAGTAATATTATTGTTTTTATTTCCTTTAAGAGCTTTTAACCCCTGGTGTGAATAAGTGAGGACTCTTAAAATCACAAAAATCAAATGCAAAGACGGGTTATAGCCTTTTATGAAAGTGGAGAGTACGAACTCCTTTGAGGGAGATGAACGGTGCTAGAAAGTAAAGGATGAGAAGGAACTAGGACAAAGAGGAGGATGGAAATGGTGAGAACACGTCTGTAGAGAACAGGGACAAAGGAGAACTGCAGAGAAGGGAATAAAATGAAGATGGAGAAAAAATTAAAAGAAGAGGGAATAAAATGGGGACAGAAATAGGATAAAACAGAAGAAAAGGGAGAAAAGTAAGTAAAAGAGGGGAAAAGATACAAAGGAAGAAAAGAAAGAACTGAAAAGGAAGAGCTATGTGACACATAACATAATATAATGTGGATTGTGGATTATACTGTACCACTAAAAAAAAAAAAACCCAACAACAAAAACCTCCTTATTTGCCACAATTTATACATAGACTAAAATGAAAAATCTGAAAATTTTAATGCATGATTCTTTGAACTTCATAAAACTGTGTCTTCCATACTGAGAATGTTAGCAGTGCTTGAGAGAATTAAAGTAGCTCTTTCCATAGGATACAAAAAATATTTTTAAACAGTGCCTCAGAGTAGCAGCTTCTAGGTATATTTGAGAATAATCAAAATGTTAGGATATTTCATTTATCTTGAGTACATAACCATGATTTGAAACAGTATAAAGGGTTGAAAATCATGTCAAGGATAAAATGCACTTGAAAAATTAAAAGATTCATAAGGTTAACTTTCAGAGAAATCTGTTAAATATGAATGTAAAAATGAATAAAATATAAGGTCATAGGCAAATCATCCTGTTTTCATGAACCTTGATCATATAATAGAAGTTACATTTGCTACTGAAATGTGAATGAAGATGGAATTCAAGATAAGATATTAATCATAATTAGAATGACTATGACAGGTCTGTGGTGACAAATACTTAACAAGTAGTAAGAATGCTTATTCATAACAAACCTCTTAATTCATTAAATTCTTCATTAAAAGGGCAACCTCTTAATAAGTTCAACATAAAGTTGGTATAAGATGCTATTAGCATTTTCCCTCTTTTTATTTCCATTTTAGGGGTGTATTGTTAACAAATTGAGATAAATCATTTAAAACATATAATTACTTGGATATAGTCGCATAGTAATTCCCTAAGCGATTGTATGGTTATAAGTTGTCAGTGTGCATATTAATTTATCATACCCACCAGCCTCATCTTCATTGATTTGTAACTAGCTGTTAGAAAAACAGATTAAGAAGCACATGCTGCCCTTCTCTGAAAGTTTCATTGAGGTACAAGTAGGGCAAACACTGCTTTCCAATTAGAATCCTGCTGTTTGCCAGGACTTGACAATGACTAATTACAGTCCTAAATGACTTAATATGTTTGAACGCATGATTATTTATAAATACATTTTGAGGTCTGCATAAAAGAATCATTCCTGGTTTAAATATGAAAGGCTACTTTTTGTGCAAAGGGCAAAGACCTGTTGAACACCTGAGGTCAAAGGAAAGAAAGATGTTTTAATGTCAAGGTTAGTGTTTGCTTAGGCAACCATTACCTTAAAAGGGAAAAAAAAAAAGAGTGAGTTGCTTAAATCTCAGCTTTACTGACTATAAAACTTACCAACATAGGATTTTTAGAGGAATTAACCATTTTAAAAATATATAATTTCCTCCTTAGAAGAGTTGTCAGAATTAAATAGTCAAACATGTATAGCTCTTTGACCAGTGCCTGGGACAGAGTAAGCACTCAATACATTTTAGTCTTTATTGTTATTCTGTGCCTGAGTGACAGTGGCAATCGTTAACTACATGGCACGTTCTGACAGTGTAAAGCTGAAGAAGAATTTGTGGATATATAACTGATTTTGTTTGAAACATTTTAGGGAATTTATTTGATTATCAATCATTCATTGATCAGTTCCTATGAGTTGGGCACCATGCCAGGTATGCGAAATAAGATGGACACCATGCATGACCACTGAACTGGGTTCCATTGCACTGCAAGTCAAAGAGATGATGAAAATAGAGCAAAGTAGAGTTATAAGTTGTTCTGTCAATAAATTACTTTTAAACTCTAAAATATTTGAAATATGTATAAGTGTAGAGAAACCATCGTGTTAAATACCACATCTGCACACCAAGGTTTTACAAATGTTAACTTTCCCTATGTTTTTTATATGCTTCTGAAGCAGACAGACCCAAGGTGGCTCCCACTGATTTCCCACTTCCTGCTGTCCATGTCTTTGTGTAATTCCCTCCCCTGGGTGTGAGCAGGACCTGTGGCTGGCTTCTAACAAATAGAATATGGCAATGGTGATGGACTAGGGCTCCCACGATTAGGTTACGTTACATAAGACTCCATTTTAGCAGACTGAGGTGAAGGATTCTTCCTGGGTGGATGAAGTCAGACGTCATACTGAGGAAGCCCACATGGCAAGGGACTTCAATCAGCCTCTTGGATCTGAGAGCAACCTCCAGCCAACAGCTAGCAAAATGCTGGTGCCGTCAGTCAGACAGCCACAAGGAGATAAATTCTGGCAACACCGGAATAAGCGTTGAAGCAGACTTTTCCCCTTGAACCTCCAAATGAGAACACAGCCCATCTGAGGCTTTGATTGCAGTCTTGTGAGACCTTCAACAGAGGACCCAGCGAGGTAAGCCATGCTCAGACTCCTGACCTGTGGAAACTGTGACTTAGTAGATATGTGCTGTCTTAAGCCACTAAGTTTGTGGTAGTTTGTTACATAACAATAGAAAACCAATACAACTTCTAATGACATTACAAATGCCTCCAAAAATAATTTGGTTTTTAACTGGGCTACAAACTGAAAAAAATTTAGAACTGCAGAAGTGTTGGTAAATCCTTCTTGCTTTTAAAAGGGGAAGGTTTAAATAATCTTCAGAGAAACGTATCAATATCATGAGAAAAGGCCCAATACCTTTCCAAGGAATCATTTAAGTGTTTAAGTTTTTACTGTGTCTTGCTGACATATTGTCACGCTATCTAATCTACAGAGTTAAACCCCATTTTATTTATTCCAGAACTTTTAAAAGTCCACATAAAATAGCTATTTTCTAGTCTAGAAACTTCATATTCTAGAAATTATTAACCATTTTGTTCTCTAGGATTAAGAATTTTGATTATTTTAACATTTCATTTTCCTTTTCTTTATATTTCTCTATGATCTTTCCCCATTTTTCTCTGAAAATTCCTTCTTCTCTTTGCTCTTTCAGATTCAGCCTTTATCCCTCCCCGTTTTACTACTCTGGGCTGCAAACATTGACCGGGATGGACCACAGTAATGGGTGGCTTTTCCCAGTGATAGTCATTTCAACTTCTTTAACTCTTTTCTAATATTTCAGTCTTTAGCTGTTATCTATTGACATCCTACAGATTTTTATTCTCTTACACATCACTGCCACACACACACATACACGTCTATCTCTCTATCCAAATACATTATACATAGATCTGTTTTTATTAAATATTCAGCATTTACATGATCATAACTATACAAAATATTATTCACAGTGGAGTACATCAAATACTGTGTTTGCTTTCCTACCTCAAATGCTTTTTTCCCCTAGACTTAATGATTATCTCATGTTTCTTGTCCTTATTTTTTTTATATCTATGAGTCAATTACCAGTCATCCCCAAATTCTGTAAAGGAGAAAAAAATCTTTTGATATATTAAAATACATCAGATAGGGCTTCCCTGCTGGCGCAGTGGTTGAGAGTCCGCCTGCCAATGCAGGGGACGTGGGTTCGTGCCCCTGTCCGGGAAGATCCCACATGCCGCGGAGCAGCTGGGCCCGTGAGCCATGGCCACTGAGCCTGCACATCCGGAGCCTGTGTTCCGCGATGGGAGAGGCCACAACAGTGAGAGGCCTGCATACAACAACAAAAAAACCCAAAACATCAGATATATAGAGTTGTCTCTTTTTCTTTCTGGGATATGTTCCTCCTGGAGCTCACTTTCCCTTGCTTCACTCTGGATTGCTGCTTTCCAGCTGCTTTCCAGCTGTCGTTCTGGGAATCTTCTCTCACCATCATGCTGGGGATTCCTTTTACCCTTCTATGTCTTGTATCCCCTGTTTTTTGGATCCCATACTTTTATGTTCTTGGTTTGCTTTTTTTGTTTCAGTGGAATACATCCTCTAAGAGCTTTCTGAGAAAGGATGTATAAGGATAAACTTGGGGGGTCATTAAATACCTGCAACCTTCTCGTATGATGGATAGTTTTTCTAGGTATAGAAATTTTTTTGTTTTGTTTTGTTTTGGGGTTTTTTTGTATGTAATCTATTTTATTTTTTTAAATTTTTATTGGGGTATAGCTTCTTTATAATACTGTGTTAATTTATACTGTACAGCAGAGTAAATCAACTATATGTACACATATATCCCCTCTTTTTGGATTTCCTTCCCATTTAGGTCACCACAGAGCATTGAGTAGAGTTCCCCGTGCTATAAAGTAGGTTCTCATTAGTTATCTATTTTATACATAGTATCAATAGCGTATACATGTCAATCCCAATCTCCCAATTCATCCCACCCCCCGCCTTTCCCCCTTGGTATCCATACATTTGTTCTCTACATCTGTGTCTCTATTTCTGCTTTGTAAATAAGATCATCTATACCAATTTTTCAGTTTCCACATATATACATTAATATATGATATGTAATTTTATAAGCCTGAGCACATATGTTTCCTTTGTTTTATTATACTTTACCATTGTATTTAATTAACAGGAATATACACAGTATACATAATGTACTTCTACAGGTTTAATTATATCGATTCATCAATTTGCTGTTCAATGTCTGTGATTGGCTTTATGTGCATTGTTAGTTTGACTATTCAAAAATCATTGTGGTGCCCTCAGTGACACTAGCAAGTAATCGATGCAATCAGTTCACTAACGTGATTCAAATAGACATCAACTGGTCAAGAACTCAGAATTCAATCATTACAGAAGTCAAAACAAAGGTAAAGAAGAAAGGACAAATGGACTCATTACATAGGCACAGCCTTAGTTATTCTGTGATATTGTTGGACATTTAAAGTCATATACTTACTTAAGACATTTAGGTGCTACTTCAGCACCTACTATATTATAATGGAACATATCTTATCTCAGCTATACTAAGTTTAATTAATCTAATTTTTATTAAGAATCCCACCCCCTCCTCCAGCCTTCTGCAAGACCCCACCCTAATTTTCTCCTTTCCAGTATTTCTCAGGAGGATGGGAAAAACTTGCAACTATTCCAAGTTCACATTTAATCTCATTCAGTTTAACCCCTTTTGCAAATTAAAACCTTTCCATTTCATTTATTCACACATACAGATACAAAAAAAACAGATTTCTTAATGATTTAAGTATTGTCACTTAATATTAACTTTAAAATTCCCAAACTTTTTTCTTAATATGTCTGAAATGATGGATACAAATATCAATAAACACTTAGAGTAGTACCTTTTAAGCAACAAAGGTGTTTAGAATTTTACTGTCTTAAATTAACATACTGACATATGTTAAGCTCTAAAATCTCAATAAGGTAAATTGGCCTAATAGGTCAGGACAATTGAGGTTTAAAGTTAGGTAGGTTTTTGTTGTTTGTTTTTCCTAAGAAAACCAGCAATGTGGAGTTAAGGAAAAATATGGACCAGGTATCTTAGGAGCTCATTAGGAAGTTTCAAAGAATCTCAAAACTATTTTACTCATGGCTTTGGAAACTATTCTTTTCTTCCTTCATGGAATAATTTCTTCAATCCCAAATTGAAGTTCTCACTGAATTTGACTGTGAGATTGTATAAATAAAATTTGATGAACTGCATTCAAAGAATAAGGTAAACATCAAAAGCTGCCTTTAAGAATGTTCATTTTAAAACAAAGGTGATTTGTAATCCCACAATACGCTATATCCTGCAAATTAACCTTTGTTAGAAAATGGCCCAAATTTGGTTGGGCACAGAGTGTACCTGTAAAGTGCTGCATTATTAAATCTAGTTACTTAGGGTTTAAACTTTACTGGCAATTTCTAGTAAACAAGAAAGCCTTCTATCTGGGATTCTGTCCTTTAGTTTAGGGAAACATAATTCAGTTAACAATTCGACCACAAGGTTGCATTCTTGGTTCTTTTTCTCTTTGCATGATTAGTTAAATCTCAGTTTCTACTTTCAAAGAGGGGAAGTTTTGGGTTTTGCAGCTTTGCTATGTGACTTCAAGAAGCTGAGGTAGAAACGATGAACATGTTTGGCTTCAGTTGAAGAGGAAGAACTCAGAGTTTATAAATGTCTCAGGTATTTCCAATAAATTGGAGGTCACCAGAAAAGATGTTAGGATAATAAATCTAGCCTCTAAGTATACACTCCCTTTACCCAGCGGGGAGCCTCCTGGGATCATTTGTCTGCTGTTCATTATCTTGTCTGCATTATTCAACAGCTCTGTTCCTGCTCAATGGGCTTCAGAGAGCTTTTAGCAGCTGCAGCAACCTCCAATTTTTACTTAAGTTCTCTTTCTCTTTGTAATAGCAAAAAAAAAAAACCCTCAAAGAAAAGGAAAAGAAAGAAAACCTGTCTTTGATGCCCAAGACCTACTTATGTAATTGAACCCATGTCAAAACTGAGCTTATTTATTTTACATTAACTGTATCAGTATTATAATATAATATTTGGGAGGCCAAATGAGAAATCTTACATTTAAATACTAAGAATATGAGGGTTTTAAAAAAATCCCAAACCATCTAAATGATATAATGAAAAGGAAAAAAAATGTTTAATTTCTTAGAAATGCTAAGTTTACGTTCCATTTTAAGAAAAATTGCCTTTTGTACATGACAAACCAAGAAAGTTTCAAAAATCACAAAAAAATCTACAACATGATTGGAAGAGAGAATATGCTGTGAAGAAAGAAAAGAGACAATTTACTAGCTTACCCAAGTAAAAACCTCTGCATTTGATTTGTTTCAGTTAGGAGATACTTAGCTGCTTTCAGGTGAGTTGGTTTTCAGGAAGGCTGACATTACTTATGACCATGATCCGACTTAATAGGACTCTCTTGAATCTGACTACCCTAAAGCTATTATGGTAAAATAAAATATAGTATTATATTTATCAATCAGATGATGGATAAAGTAAAATAGTTTTTCCAATGGCCAGAAGCAGGGAATCTACTTGAAAATAAAAATACATGATGACGAGAACTGCTCAAAACGGCCAGAAGGTATGGGCAGAGCAAGCATTAAACTCTTGAAGAAGCTAATGGAAGCACTTCAGGAACTTATCAAATGCTGACTATTTCACCTAAGTTACGTGAGATTCAGAAGACTTATGACTATTTTCTAATCAAGACTATGAAGAACCACTATGATCAATTCGTACTGGTCCCAACATCTAAAGGCTGAGAATAAAGAATATAAAAGGATTGAGGTGAATGGAAAGGTTATCAACAAAAAACATTTAAAAATAAATCTAGCTCATGTCATTCATAAGGAATTATTTAATTATCCAACAATATGTGATTTGTAATTAAAACTACATGAACCATCCATTTTTCTATTAAGGCTGTGCTTTGGAGTCAGATGTGTTCAGGATGGGAGTGGGAGGAAGGATACTTGTGGACAAAATAAAGACATTTAAACTTGCTCCTGTGGCCCCAAGATCCTCTGATCTTCAGCAAGAGAATAGGTCTGCAGAGGTGACAGTCTATGTCCAGAATGGAATGTCTTGTTCTATGTATAGAAACAAGGGACTGCAATTTCGTAGCATTAGATCATCATATTAAAAACCAAGGGAGCTTTTCAGCACCACCATTTGATCAGATTAAGATTCTTAGTGCTGTGCAAAACAGCTTGTTAGCCACCCAAAGTCTGAAAGCACCTCTAAAGTGGCATAGAAATGCTAAGTAGCCTCAGACACCTGGACAATGGCTGACATCCGAGGAAAACGCAAAGACCTCCTCAATTACCAGGATATTTGTTACTGGGAAAAATCTAGACAGTAAGCTGACTCTGTGATTAGGAAGTATGTAAATAAGTGCCTGAAACTTGTATCCAAATCCTTGGTGTAGTTTTATCTGGGCCTCCCAAAGCACATTATATACCATGAAAGCAAATACGACTTTTGTCACTTGCCTTTAAGATATAAGAATAGCGGCACAAGAAAACTGTAAAAGCTTTTATAGGACTTTCAAAATTATTTTCTGAATTATTAAACATTCCATAGCTGAAGCTACTTCTTTAAACTACCAGAATTCATTATGTAAAAGTCACACTGGTTCTTGAGTAATAGATCCAATTTTGCATCTGCTTTATATATTAATTCCCTTTCTTAGACAAACTAGACAGTCGCTCTTGCAATTCAGTGGATTAGATTCTCATCATTACCACCCTTTGGTATGCAGTCAGCACAAAATGAAAGGTTTAAAACGGGACAGTTTTAAAGCAGCTCCAGTCTCACTAAGTGGGCACCCAGATTGATTTTGTGACAATAACTCCAATGTTTTGGACATTTCTGTTTGTTTTGTTTTTAATTTCACAACTGCTAGAGTTAAGTCTCAGGTTTCTACTCTCAGGGAAAAGGTAAATAATTAATCAATATATTTCTTCGGCCGATTTCCATATTGTCTGCCAAGACAATTTATATAACAATAAGAAAAAAAATAGACTCTCCCTAATATGTCATTTATAACCAAAATCTCTTAAAAACTTCCAATATGAGAAGCTCTGTTAATCAATTATACGTAATTCGGGAGAAAAGAAGGCAGTAGGTAGACTCAGCATTTAAGTAGAAACCAACCATATGATATTAAACCAAATTTTCAGTTTTGCAGATTTACAAACTGCTCTCCAATCTTCACCATTCCCTCTCTTTAAGGTACCCTGGAGAGGCTTCCGGGAAGATGGCGGAAGAGTAAGACGCAGAGATCACCTTCCTCCCCACAGATACCCCAGAAATACATCTACACGTGGAACAACTCCTACAGAACACCTACTGAGCGCTGGCAGAAGACCTCAGACCTCCCAAAAGGCAAGAAACCCCCCACGTACCTGGGGTGGGTAAAAGAAAAAAGAATAAACAGAGACAAAAGGATAGGGACGGGACCTGCACCAGTGGGAGGGAGCTGTGAAGGAGGAAAGGTTCCCACACACTCGGAAGCCCCTTCACGGGCGGAGACTGCGGGTGGCGGAGGGGGGAAGCTTCGGGGCCCAGACGAGAGCACAGCAACAGGGGTGCGGGGGGCAAAGCGGAGAGATTCCCGCACAGAGGATTGGGGCCGACCGGCACTCACCAGCCCGAGAGGCTTGTCTGCTCACCCGCCGGGGCGGGCGGGGCTGGGAGCTGAGGCTCGGGCTTCGGTCGGAGCGCAGGGAGAGGACTGGGATTGGCGGCGTGAACACAGCCTGCAGGGGGCTACTGCGCCACGGCTGGCCGGGAGGGAGTCTGGGGAAAAGTCTGGACCTGCCGAAGAGGCAAGAGACTTTTTCTTACCTCTTTGTTTCCTGGTGCGCGAGGAGAGGGGATTAAGAGCGCTGCTTAAAGGAGCTCCAGAGACGGGCGCGAGCCGTGGCTAAAAGCGCGGACCCCAGAGACGGGCATGAGACGCTAAGGCTGCTGCTACCGCCACCAAGAAGACTGTGTGTGAGCCCAGGTCACTATCCACACACCCCTTCCGGGGAGCCTGTGCAGCCCGCCACTGCCAGGGTTCCGGGATCCAGGGATAACTCCCCCGGGAAACGCACGGCGCGCCTCAGGCTGGTGCAACGTCACGCTGGCCTTTGCCGCGGCCGCAGGCCCGCCCTGCACTCCACGCCCCTCCCTCCCCACCCGGCCTGAGTGAGCCACAGCCCCCGAATCAGCTGCTCCTTTAACCCCATCCTGTCTGAGCGAAGAACAGACGCTCTCCGGCGACCAACACGCAGAGGCAGGGCCAAATCCAAAGCTGAGCCCCTGGGAGCTATGAGAACAAAGAAGAGAAAGGGAAATCTCTCCCAGCAGCCTCAGAAGCAGCCGATTAAAGCTCCACAATCAACTTGATATACCCTGCATCTGTGGAATACATGAATAGACAACGAATCATCCCAAATTGAGGAGGTGGACTTTGAGAGCAACATTTATGATTTTTTCCCCTTTTCCTCTTTTTGTGAGTGTGTATGTATATGCTTCTGTGTGAGATTTAATCTGTATAGCTTTGCTTCCACCATTTGTCCTAGGGCTCTATCCGTCCTTTTTTTTCTCTTAATAATTATTTTTTTATTTTAATAACTTTATTATATTTTACCTTACTTTATTTTATTTTACTTTATATTCTTTTTTTCTTCCTTCCCTCCTTCCTTCCTTCCTTCCTCCCTCCCTCGCTCCCTCCTTTCATTCTTTCTTTCTTTCTACTTCTACTAATTCTTTCTTTCTACTTTTTCTCCCTTTTATTCTGAGCCGTGTGGATGAAAGGCTCTTGGTGCTGCAGCCAGGAGTCACTGCTGTGCCTCTGAGGTGGGAGAGCCAACTTCAGGACACTGGTCCACAAGAGACCTCCCAGCTCCACATAATATCAAATGGCGAAAATCTCCCAGAGAACTCCATCTCAACACCAGCACCCAGCTTCACTCAACGACCAGCAAGCTACAGTGCTGAACATCCTATGCCAAACAACTAGCAAGACAGGAACACAACCCCACCCATTAGCAGAGAGGCTGCCTAAAATCAAAATAAGTCCACAGACACCCCAAAACACACCACCAGACGTGGACCTGCCCACCAGAAAGACAAGATCCAGCCTCATCCACCAGAACACAGGCACTAGTCCCCTCCACCAGGAAGCCTACACAGCCAATTGAACCAACCTTAGCCACTGGGGACAGACACCAAAAACAACGGGAACTACGAACCTGCAGTCTGCAAAAAGGAGACCCCAAACACAGTACGATAAGCAAAATGAGAAGACAGAAAAACACAGCAGATGAAGGAGCAAGATAAAAACCCACCAGACCTAACAAATGAAGAGGAAATAGGCAGTCTACCTGAAAAAGAATTCAGAATAATGATAGTAAAGATGATCCAAAATCTTGGAAATAGAATAGACAAAATGCAAGAAACATTTAACAAGGACCTAGAAGAACTAAAGATGAAACAAACAATGATGAACAACACAATAAATGAAATGAAAAGTACTCTAGATGGGATCAATAGCAGAATAACTGAGGCAGAAGAACGGATAAGTGACCTGGAAGATAAAATAGTGGAAATAACTACTGCAGAGCAGAATAAAGTAAAAAGAATGAAAAGAACTGAGGACAGTCTCAGAGACCTCTGGGACAACATTAAACTCACCAACATTCGAATTATAGGGGTTCCAGAAGAAGAAGAGAAAAAGAAAGGGACTGAGAAAATATTTGAAGAGATTATAGTTGAAAACTTCCCTAATATGGGAAAGGAAATAGTTAATCAAGTCCAGGAAGCACAGAGAGTCCCATACAGGATAAATCCAAGGAGAAATACGCCAAGACACATATTAATCAAACTGTCGAAAATTAAATACAAAGAAAACATATTAAAAGCAGCAAGGGAAAAACAACAAATAACACAAGGGAATCCCTGTAAAGTTAACAGCTGATCTTTCAGCAGAAACTCTGCAAGCCAGAAGGGACTGGCAGGACATATTTAAAGTGATGAAGGAGAAAAACCTGCAACCAAGATTACTCTACCCAGCAAGGATCTCATTCAGATTTGATGGAGAAAGTAAAACCTTTACAGACAAGCAAAAGCTGAGAGAGTTCAGCACCGCCAAACCAGCTCTACAACAACTGCTGAAGGAACTTCTCTAGGCAAGAAACACAAGAGAAGGAAAAGACCTACAATAACGAACCCAAAACAATTAAGAAAATGGTAATAGGAACATACATATCGATAATTACCTTAAATGTAAATGGATTGATGCTCCCACCAAAAGACACAGATTGGCTGAATGGATACAAAAACAAGACCCATATATTTGCTGTCTACAAGACACCCACTTCAGACCTAGAGACCCATACAGACTGAAAGTAAGGGGATGGAAAAAGATATTTCATGCAAATGGAAACCAAAAGAAAACTGGAGTAGCAATTCTCATATCAGACAAAATACACTTTAAAATAAAGACTATTACAAGAGACAAAGAAGGACACTACATAATGATCAAGGGATCGATCCAAGAAGAAGATATAACAATTGTAAATATTTATGCACCCAACATAGGAGCACCTCAATACATAAGGCAAATACTAACAGCCATAAAAGGGGAAATCGACAGTAACACATTCATAGTAGGGGACTTTAACACCTCACTTACACCAATGGACAGATCATCCAAAAGGAAAATAAATAAGGAAACACAAGCTTTAAATGATACATTAAACAAGATGGACTTAATTGATATTTATAGGACATTCCATCCAAAAGCAACAGAATACACATTTTTCTCTAGTGCTCATGTAACATTCTCCAGGATAGATCATATCTTGGGTCACAAATCAAGCCTTGGTAAATTTAAGAAAATTGAAATTGTATCAAGTATCTTTTCTGACCACAACACTATGAGACTAGATATCAACTACAGGAAAAGATCTGTAAAAAATACAAACACATGGAGGCTAAACAATACACTACTTAATAACGAAGTGATCACTGAAGAAATCAAAGAGGAAATTAAAAAAATACCTAGAAACAAATGACAATGGAGACACAACGACCCAAAATCTATGGGATGCAGCAAGAGCAGTTCTAAGGGGGAAGTTTATGGCAATACAATCCTACCTTAAGAAACAGGAAACATCTCAAATAAACAACCTAACTTTGCACCTAAAGCAATTAGAGAAAGAAGAACAAAAAACCCCGAAGTTAGCAGAAGGAAAGAAATCATAAAAATCAGATCAGAAATAAATGAAAAAGAAATGAAGGAAACGATAGCCAAGATCAATAAAACTAAAAGCTGGTTCTTTGAGAAGATAAACAAAATTGATAAACCATTAGCCACACTCATCAACAAAAAAAGAGAGAAGACTCAAATCAATAGAATTAGAAATGAAAAAGGAGAAGTAACAACTGACACTGCAGAAATACAAAAGATCATGAGAGATTACTACAAGCAACTCTATGCCAATAAAATGGACAACCTGGAAGAAATGGACAAATTCTTAGAAATGCACAACTGCCGAGACTGAATCAGGAAGAAATAGAAAATATGAACAGACCAATCACAAGCACTGAAATTGAAACTGTGATTAAAAATCTTCCAACAAACAAAAGCCCAGTACCAGATGGCTTCACAGGAGAATTCTATCAAACATTTAGAGAAGAGCTAACACCTATCCTTCTCAAACTCTTCCAAAATATAGCAGAGGGAGAAACACTCCCAAACTTATTCTACGAGGCCACCATCACCCTGATACCAAAACCAGACATAGATGTCACAAAGAAAGAAAACTACAGGCCAATATCACTGATGAACGTAGATGCAAAAATCCTCAAGAAAATACTAGCAAACAGAATCCAACAGCACATTAAACGGATCATACACCATGATCAAGTGGGGTTTATTCCAGGAATGCAAGGATTCTTCAATATATGCAAATCAATCAACGTGATACACCATATTAAAAAATTGAAGGAGAAAAACCATATGATCATCTCAATAGATTCAGAGAAAGCTTTTGACAAAATTCAACACCCATTTATGATAAAAACCCTCCAGAAAGTAGGCATAGAGGGAACTTTCCTCAACACAATAAAGGCCATATATGACAAACCCACAGCCAACATCATCCTCAATGGTGAAAAACTGAAAGCATTTCCACTAAGATCAGGAACAAGACAAGGTTGCCCACTCTCACCACTCTTATTAAACATAGTTTTGGAAGTTTTAGCCACAGCAATCAGAGAAGGAAAGGAAATAAAAGGAATCCAAATCGGAAAATAAGAAGTAAAGCTGTCAGTGTTTGCAGATGACATGATACTATACATAGAGAATCCTAAAGATGCTACCAGAAACTACTAGAACTAATCAATGAATTTGGTAAAGTAGCAGGATACAAAATTAATGCACAGAAATCTCTGGCATTCCTATACACTAATGATGAAAAATCTGAAAGTGAAATCAAGAAAATACTCCCATTTACCATTGCAACAAAAAGAATAAAATATCTAGGAATAAACCTACCTAAGGAGACAAAAGACCTGTATGCAGAAAATTATAAGACACTGATGAAAGAAATTAAAGATGATACAAATAGATGGAGAGATATACCATGTTCTTGGATTGGAGAAATCAACATTGTGAAAATGACTCTACTACCCAAAGCAATCTACAGATTCAATGCAATCCCTATCAAACTACCACTGGCATTTTTCACAGAACTAGAACAAAAAATTTCACAATTTGTATGGAAACACAAAAGACCCCGAATAGCCAAAGCAATCTTGAGAACAAAAAACGGAGCTGGAGGAATCAGGCTCCCTGACTTCAGACTATACTAGAAAGCTACAGTAATCAAGACAGTATGGTACTGGCACAAAAACAGAAAGATAGCTCAGTGGAACAGGATAGAAAGCCCAGAGATAAACCCATGCACATATGGTCACCTTATCTTTGATAAAGGAGGCAGGAATGTACAGTGGAGAAAGGACAGCCTCTTCAATAAGTGGTGCTGGGAAAACTGGACAGCTACATGTAAAAGAATGAAATTAGATCACTCCCTAACACCATACATAAAACTAAGCTCAAAATGGTTTAAAGACCTAAATGTAAGGCCAGAAACTATCAAACTCTTAGAGCAAGACATAGACATAGGCAGGACACTCTATGACATAAATCACAGCAAGATCCTTTTTGACCCATCTCCTAGAGAAATGGAAATAAAAATAAACAAATGGGACCTAATGAAACTTAAAAGCTTTTGCACAGCAAAAGAAACCATAAAGAAGACCAAAAGACAGCCCTCAGAATGGGAGAAAATATTTGCAAATGAAGCAACTGACAAAGGATTAATCTCCAAAATTTATAAGCAGCTCATGCAGCTTAATAACAAATAAACAAACAACCCAATCCAAAAATGGGCAGAAGACCTAAATAGACATTTCTCCAAAGAAGATATACAGACTGCCAACAAACACATGAAAGAATGCTCAACATCACTAATCATTAGAGAAATGCAAATCAAAACTACAATGAGATATCATCTCACACCAGTCAGAATGGCCATCATCAAAAAATCTAGAAACAATAAATGCTGGAGAGGGTGTGGAGAAAAGGGAACCCTCTTGCACTGTTGGTGGGAATGTAAAATGATACAGCCACCGTGGAGAACAGTATGGAGGTTCCTTAAAAAAACTACAAATAGAACTACCATATGATCCAGCAATCCCACTACTGGGCATATACCCTGAGAAAACCATAATTCAAAAAGAGTCATGTACCAAAATGTTCATTGCAGCTCTATTTACAATAGCCCGGAGATGGAAACAACGTAAGTGTCCATCATCAGATGAATGAATAAAGAAGATGTGGCACATATATACAATGGAATATTACTCCACCATAAAAAGAAACCAAATTGAGCTATTTGTAATGAGGTGGATAGACCTAGAGTCTGTCATACAGAGTGAAGTAAGTCAGAAACAGTGAGACAAATACCATATGCTAACACATATATATGGAATTTAAGGGAAAAAAATGTCATGAAGAACCTAGGGGTAAGACAGGAATAAAGACACAGACCTACTAAAGAATGGACTTGAGGATATGGGGAGGGGGAAGGTTAAGCTGTGACAAAGGGAGAGAGAGGCATGGACATATATACACTACCAAACGTAAGGTAGATAGCTAGTGGGAAGCAGCCGCATAGCACAGAGAGATCAGCTCGGTGCTTTGTGATCACCTGGAGGGGTGGGATAGGGAGGGTGGGAGGGAGGGAGATGCAAGAGGGAAGAGATATGGGAACATATGTATATATATATATAACATTCATTTTGTTGTAAAGCAGAAACTAACACAACATTGTAAATCAATTATACTCCAATAAAGATGTTAAAAAAAAAAAAAAGGTACCCTGGCTTCAGAGTAACTGGAAACATCTTTTTCAGTTGCAATATTCTTTATATCGTATCTGACTATTATATCTGATTTCCAGATCAGTCCAAGAAAACAAAAGGGTCGTTGTTTGTTTGTTTGTTTTTTTGAAGGGGCAGAGTGGGAAGGTGGGGAGGAGTCCTTGACATGGTTCACGCTTCCCTTTATCTATTAACTTTGCCCAGATAGTTTTCTGTGTGTGGAGCAAATTGTTGACAAAAACAGACATCACTATGTGTAGCCCAAAGCTGAAAGACTCTGGCATGAAGCACCGACTAAAGGTCCTGCTAAATGTGATTCAGTTCCTGCCCATATAGACGACTCATCCATGAGACATAACTGTATTTTAGAAGGGACTCAGGCACAGATACGGAGCATCTACCATGTTTAAACCTGGCATCAGCAAACTAGGCCCGTGAGCCAAATCCAGCATACTACCTATTAATTGTACAATGCACGAGCTAAGAAAGAGTTTTACATTTTTAAATAGTTAAAAAGAATTAAAAGAAAAATACTATTCATGACACACAAAATGATTTTAAAAATTCTAATTTCAGTGTCCATAAATAAGTTTTACTGGAACACAGCCATGCTCACTCATTCACATATTTTCTATGGCTGCTTCTCTCATTCACATATTTTCTATGCTTCTTTTAAGCAATGTCAGAGAAGAGTAACTGCTACAGATACCATTTGGCCTCCAAAGCCTAAAATATTTACTCTCTAGCTTTTTACAGAAAGAGGGGCTAGACCCTATGCTAGGGGTAACATGTATATTATTCAATTTAAACAACTATGGTTCTAAAATATTTTAGAAATTGTATTCATTCTTCACCATATATTTTCATTTAAGGAAGTTTCTTCCTCTCAAAGAAATATATTGCCAATGTCGAAAGTTTTTTTAAATGTGTGATTGCTAGAAGAGCAGCACAGAGATGAGAGTTTTTCCTTTATTTCTTGTCTTTTAAAAGGTTTCTCTCTTCTTTCCTTCTATCTCTTTATAAATTTTATAAAATTGACCTTTATAATAGTTGGAAAATTCCACAACCCTTAAAAATGAATAGAAAAATACTAGCTTCTTCTCAGGCAGTGCCAAGAGTCCTGTAATGTATACACTTTCTCAAACAAGGCTGCAAACGTGGCCACTGAAGCAGCTGTGAAAATGGAAATGCAATCACAGAAGGAGTTATCAGCCTTATGAACTGAGGTCTCTTCCACTACTTGACATTCATTCTCAATGACCAAATTCAGGCTTCTTGCCCTTATTGAGGAGCACTACAGAGCACCTCACATAAATGAGTGGATTCTGGGCAGCCATGATGGTGTAAGTAGCATGCCTCACTTTTTCAAAAGACTTGGGTCAGCCAACAAAGCACTAAGCATTAAATTATTACTGACAGCAGCCACAGGCTATTAGAATGTAACCCATCTCTCCCTTTCAGATGTTTATCTTTGAGGAAACCACTCACAACTTTATTGCAGTCATAAAGTCTGTTGTATTAAAATTAAAAAGACATTGAACCTGTACCTACACACTGGAGCAAAGAACTGGACATATTAATTGCCTTCTCTCACACTTTCTTCACTTCTAAGTTATAAGGTAAGACTTGTGGAGAGTTCAAAATGGAGAAAGGTAGCTATGGAGTCAACAGGACAAGAGTCAGGGATGTATCAGATACTTGTCTTCCAAGAATGTGGATGAAAATGAATAGGGAAAGTCAAGTTTTGTCCAGACATGGATGTTTCTGTGGCAAAGTGTTTATAGTAACCTCATGAATTATAAGATAAAGAAATGTCTATAGCTTCTTTAGAATTTGACATTTCATTGTACAATGTTAGAACCCAAAGGAATTTATATTTTATGTATTCAGCTCTGTATTGAATGTCTAATATGTGTCAGACATTGTGTTAAATAAATACATATGTGACTACCAATTGTGTTCAGTGCTGATAAGGGAAGGATAGAGTACTCTGAGAGTCTAGTGAGAATGGTCTATGTCAGGCCAGGAGACGGGTAAGTGTCAGGCAAGCTTTCTCTGAGGAAAGGGCATTTAAGCTGGAATGCGAAGGATGAGAAGATGCCATGCAGGGAAAATCTTCCATGACAAATGGCCAGTGGTAGGAAGGAGTGTGGTCCTTTCAAATTAGTGAATAGATCACTAGGGTTTAGAGATATATTCCATAAATTTTGATCCTATCAACACGAATGATGATTCCACTTCCCAGGCAGATTTACTGATTGAAATTGAGAGTTTAATTTTTAGAGGGAAAAAATGTGTTACAAGCTAAATTATTTAATTTGTAATTATGCACTAAGTTCACTAAATCATGTAGTTAGTAAGAAAATTAAAGTTCTGGAAAGTGCCTGACATGGAATCAATGAAGTGGGTTCAATAACTGAATTTTCTCACTTTTCTGATATCCTAGTCATAACAAGAGACTGTAAGGTATGGGGATGGAAATTTGCTTTCTATCTGTGCCCACATTGCCAGACTAAGATGCTTTGGTTCTGGAAACCATTTGCCCAGGAAAGTGTTCAAGAAGACCCAAGGGCTTCCCTGGTGGTGCAGTGGTTGAGAGTCCGCCTGCCGATGCAGGGGATGCGGGTTCATGCCCCGGTCCGGGAAGGTCCCACATGCGCGGAGCGGCTGGGCCCGTGAGCCATGGCCGCTGAGCCTGCGCGTCTGGAACCTGTGCTCCACAACGGAAGAGGCCGCAGCAGTGAGAGGCCCGCATACCACACACACACAAAAAAAAGACCCAAGAGTGCCAGCACCATTTTGCAACCTTGTCTCCTATGAAACCACATATTATAAAAGACTCATTCCTCTCTTGTATGTAGAGCTCTGACAAGTAAATCACTAAGGAAAAGGCCAGAAATCCAATGGGAAAAAAGTGGATAAGGGATTTAAACAAGAACTACTCTTGTTTAAGTATTTACAAGAGAGTAAATACAAGTATTTACTCTCCATGAAAGAAAGTCAAGTTAAAACTATATTGAGATATCATTTTCCATGACTCAGTGAACAAAGATGAAAACATTTGATAATGTAGAATTATGGCATGGGTTTGGTGGGGGTTCACATATACTGTTGATGGGAGGGTAAACTGGTACTGTCTATCTGTGGAGCAATTAGCAATATCTATCCAAATGAAAATTCACATACCTCTTGACTGAGTCTCCATTATAAAAATTTATCTTACACCTATCTTTCCACTTGTAAAAGAAAGCACATTTATGAAGATATTATTGTAGAACTGTTTGTAAAAGAAATAAAATGTAGAAGCAGCCTAATTGTTCAAGAATTGGACTCTGGAAAATAAAATACACTATCTAGCCAGACAATGAAATACTATGCAGCCATTAAAACAATGAAGTAGATGTAGCCCTGTTTGTTGATGTGAAAAGACCATCAATATATAGTAAATGAAAAAAGCCAAGGGCAGTGTTTATATATGTGTGAAAAGACCATCAGTATATAGTAAATGAAGACAACAAGGACTGTGTATATATGTGTGTGTGTGTGTATAAACTGTAGTACCTCAGACCATAATTATATTTGGAGATAGGGTCTTTTTTTTTTCTTTGCGGTACGCGGGCCTCACTGTTGTGGCCTCTCCCGTTGTGGAGCACAGGCTCCAGATGCGCAGGCTCAGCGGCCATGGCTCACGGGCCTAGCCGCTCCGCGGCATGTGGGATCTTCCCGGACCGGGGCACGAACCCGTGTCCCCTGCGTCGGCAGGCAGACACTCAACCACTGCGCCACCAGGGAAACCCAAACTGATATTCTTATAAGAAGAGGAGATTAGGACATAGAGACAGACACCAGGAGCACAAAGGCACAGAGGAAAAGCCATGTGAGGATACCTGACCGCCATCCGCAAGCCAAGGAGAGAGGCCTCAGGAGAAACCAAACCTGCTGACACCTTAATCTTGGACTTCCAGCTTCCAGAACTGTAAGAAATGTTTCTGTTGTTTAAGCCATCCAGTCTATGGTATTTTGTTACTGCAGCCCTAGCAGACTAATACAACATATGTACGCATATAGGCACATGGGACAGTTCTGGATGTCTCTTACAGTCGATAGTATTTGTCTTCAGAGAGGGTAACTAGAGGTGTGAGGAGGAAAGGAGACTAACTTTGGTACTGCTTTAACTTTTACCATATACATCTGTGGTTAGTTTGAGAATTTCAGGGCTGATCAAGAAAAAGCCAGGACTAGGAGATGGTAGTATTGCACAAGTTTCATTGGGCACCACTGGAACAAGCTTGCATGAGAGAGGAAGCCCTCACAGCAGGAGACCTTCTAGAGACAGTGGCTCCACTACCCAGAAAAGAAAGCGAGCCAGAGAATTCTCAGAGGAGAAGGGAATTGGAGAGGGAAGTCACATGTTTATGCAACACTGCCAAGCAGCAAAGTGGGGAATCTTTGGGTCAGAGAGCTCCAAAGGGCAGCAGTGCTTTGGGGTCTTTTATAGCTACAAGGTGTGTCTTATTTATGGCTAGCAGATGTTAGGTGCCGTTTTGTGGGGTATGCAAAGCAATTGGCTCTAAATGCCTAAAAAAATCTGTCTAATGGGGCTTTATTTAAAGCAATTAGTAAAAATTTGAGTTTGGCATCAGTGGAGTTTGAACTAATAGTCCTAGCCTGCTGCAAAGAAGTAAACAATATAGGGGCCAAGATACATGAGCCATCATTAACCCATTTATATATCATTGTCATCATCATCATCAAGTATTTAATAGGAAAAAAAAAGAGATCTGTCCATGTAGAAGTTTCACTCTCTGTAGAGGAAACTATTAGGAGTTTTCACCTCTCGTCTTCTCCACTGGGAGACCTTAGACAAAAGATTCCTGCCAACCATCCATTAAACTTCCTCCCTTACTCTGAATCCTCTATGCCATGCCCTCTACCTAAAGCTGACAAGCTGGTGTGTTCTGAAGAGCAGAATTTTTATCTTTCCTTGGAATTCATTTTACTTTTTCTAAAACTGAGTTGATACACATTCATTGGAAATATCGCAGAGCCAATATGTCTAGAGAAGAAAATGATATCTGAAATATTTGCTTTGTTCAAACAGAATGACTGTTTTCCCAAGTAGAAGAATTATCCCAATTAAGGCTTGGTGAGGAATGAGAAAAAGTGGAATCTTGCACAGTGTAATTTGACTAAATGACCTCTCAATTTTACTAAAAAGAAAAATCTATCCTGTAATCTAATGCCTGATGTGATGCAGGTGGGTATTGTAAGAGTCCAAAATGAAAAAGATCAATGGTAGCTGATATAGTAAAGGTAGGAAATAGTCATAGAATTTTTAGAACTTGAGCTGAACCTTGAAGGATGGACAGCATTTGTATAAGAAGCAGAAAAATTTGTAGGCAAGAGAAGCATAGAATCATAATGGCAAGTTCCCACTCCTGCCAGGGTAAACCTGGCAAAGGCATCAGCCCCAAGTGGTTCTGCCAAAGGTGAAGATCTAAGACCAAACATGTGGCCAAGACAAAGTTTTTACGCACAGAGGCCAAAGCAAAGAAATAGGGGGTGACGGATCACTTGGAGGGAAATCAGATTTAGTGCTAGAAGAACAGACAAACATTTCTGGTTGAAGAGATGGGGAGGCAAAGCCAGAAACAAAACAAACCCAAGAGTCAGAAGGCAAAGGGATTAGCACAAGAGTTTGCAAAATGGAATGCTGGTCAGTTTAAGATAAAAAGTTCAAATGGAGGCAATGAAAATCTGTGGGTGCAGTAACTCCATTTTAATATAATGCTGTGGAACAGGGTCTCAAGAGTAAGGGGCTCTGCGGGGTAAAATACAGCATTTCGCAACCAGATGAGGTCTTTAAGCAGTTGTTTTATAGAAGAGAAGCTGATGCCCAGAGAGGCTTGCTTGCCCAGCATCATGTAACTTGTAGCTGATAAGTTAGCAGAGCAAAAATAAATAAGATGGAACCATTGTTTCCTTGTTTTTTGTTTGTTTTGAACGTAATGAAAATTAGTTGAACTACAACTAGGAGTGTGTATAGGAAAATAGTAGGAAGAAACGTTGTTCCTGATTTGGGAATTGTGAAAGACGGCAGAGAGCCAAGAAATGATGTTATATGAAAATATCCAAAAGAACAGAGAGGAAGATGCAGATCTGATATTTGTTGTGTGTGTAATTTTATGTGTATATAAGTTTTTTTGTTTGTTTTTGTTTGTTTGTTTTTTGCGGCATGCAGACCTCTCACTGTTGTGGCCTCTCCCGTTGCGGAGCACAGCCTCCGGACGCGCAGGCTCAGCGGCCATGGCTCACGGGCCCAGCCGCTCCGCGGCATGTGGGATCTTCGCGGACCGGGACACGAACCCGCCTCCCCTGCATCGGCAGGCGGACTCTCAACCACTGCGCCACCAGGGAAGCCCTATATAAGTATTTTTGATGTGGCAGTGTGACACATTCTCTGCCAGAGACAAACTCCTGAAGAGGGAGGATGGGGAGGGTAGAGAATCCCTTAGTCCCTGTAAGCATTTCAGTCATTTCACTGAAAAGATCATTAAGATTATACTGTGTTACTGTAACTGTATTATTCTGATGTGTGTGCATGGGTACAAAATAAGTTGGTACTTTGTAAAGAACACATGAAAATATGAGCTGTAGGTGTATTTGTATTAAGATAAATGATATGACAGGAGTCTATCTGTAATGCCATATTGTTTCAATGTTAGAAAAATGAAGTAATTCTTATGAGAAGAGGCCCTTGAGGATATAATACATATATTTGCCCTAAGTAAAAAACGAGATTGTAATTCACATAAATACTCAAGTTGTGGGGTTTTTAGGACAGTATTGCTTTTTGGTGATAAAATGCATAGGGCAAGATTTGATTTAACCATTTGGGACAAATAACACTGTCTTAGTCCTCAGTCTCTATAAGGTATTCAAAATTGTCTTTACTACTACAAGTACTACTTCTGTCCCTAGTACTATTCCTAGAAATATATCCAGATATCTAGATATACAGTACATATACTTATATATATAATATATAGGCATATTGTTATCAAGAGATGACTGTCAAGTACTTTTTAAATGTTGACCCTGATAGGTGGTCCATAAAGTGAGGTAACAATTGTAGGAGTTTTTGAGCATTTGCTTAAGTAAGTTTTCTAAAATTAAGTTCAGAGTTTTTGTAGTATGCAAACTTTAATAGATTGCAAAAATTTTTTTGAAGACTTTGCCTGCGCTTCCCACCATCTACTTAAACAACATAACTTTGTGGTGCTTTTCAAGCATTTGCAAAGTAAATCAGAAGTTTGAAGGTTTTAGAAGTTTTAGAGGTATAAAACTGCTTTATCTGTGTATAAAGACCCAGAGAATCTATAGTTGACATGCCAATGAAATAGCAAAACTCCATAGGATTAATAAAATGTCAGCACTATTTGTAAATGTTCAGCAAATTATAATCAGCCCTGGAAGAGTCTAACACAGGAAATGTGTCTTAACTCTGAGCCTTGTGACCACATGTGGCACATGCTTCTTATTTCACTGAACACAGATACGGCTTCTATAGGGAATTCCTTGGCGGTCCAGTGGTTAGGACTCGGCGCTTTCACTGCCGGGCTAAGTTCGATCCCTGGTCGGGGAACTAAGATCCCACAAGCTGCGCTGCACAGCCAAAAAAGAAAATTATGGCTTTTGTAATTAAAGAAGACAACTTCGTATACATTTGGCAGTTTCAATCATTCACAGTTCGCAGGGACAGATTTCTGATTGAATCAGCATATATCATCTGAAATCTGCATTATTTAAAAAGTCAGAGTTCAGTTACTAGACTTATTAAGTGATAGAAGTGAGAAAAACAAGAATGCTTATTGTGTCTACAGCTTACAAGGAAATCAGTAAAATATGTTAACGTTTCATTAATGACTGTTAAGATCTTTTGGATTCTGTCGTACTCTAAAATTTCCAGTGTTTTCCCAAAAGTATTGTTTCATTCTTTCAATAGTTTATTTTTATCGATCTAGAAAATAAGACTCAGTGGAGTTACGTGGCAAAGCTGGAACCAGAACCTATGCCTTCTCTTCGCAAACCAAATGTGTTATTCATCAAACTATGCTGATGTCCAAAAAATCAGGGCTCCCTCCAGTCTGTTTCTAGACGCACATTTTCACTTCCATCCAACGTGGATATGCAGCCCCTACACTCGAGTATGGCTGTGTCTGTTCTGCTTGTTCATTGTCTCTTCTGACTCACTGAATTTTTAATATTTTAAATATGACCCTTGCTTCTAGCCAAACCTATTCAGGACCAAGTTTCTAAGATTAATAAGAAGACAGGGAATAAACACATTCTGAAGATTAATTGCATAATATAAATATTAATCAGGTGACTGTTACTGATTTTTGTTTAATGAAAGATAAAACTGTTGAATTACTGAATAAACATTGAGCCTTAGCCACTGTTCAGATTTATTGCACAGGAATTTTTTATTGAGAAGGCAATATAATAGCAGGATAAAGAAAACTTAATTTCCAAAATAGAAGGTAACTATTTTCATTGGACTTTACAGTTAGGCCTGTGATCATATTTTAATATTATGCCTTATTCACTTTACATGGTAATAAATATTTCCTTATCTCTACATAGTTTTTCTAATCATATTTCAATGGCTGCATACTATGTTAGTGTAAATAGTTTTGATTTTAACTATGACATTATCACTTTAAGATTAGATGTAATGGTAATAATGTTTTTGGCACACCTCATATATTTGAACTTATACAATGCAAGCCACTAAAAATATTTTTTCAGTTAGTTATTATTTTAATGATTTAGGCTCTTGAAAACATTGTAATCCTAAGGTGTGAACTAACTTAATTCAACTTGGAAAATGTGAAAACGTACCTTGAAGGTACGAATTACTTTCACAATAAATACCAAATGATATTAATTTATCTAACATAAAATTTAAATATGTTATGTGCTTGTTTAGGGGATTTATCTATATATTATTTTTGTAGAAGATAAGGAAAAGATATCAACTTTGGTAAAATTAGAATATAGTGAATTTGGAATAAAAAGAATGGGGTCCTGTTTATGACATTGTTATTATAATATGCTATAATAGTAACATATCTAAAAATACCATTTGGTTATTCATGTTATCATGGTTGTTTAATACTTTGCTGCCACCCCTGCTTCAGTTTCTACAGCAATGTGATTTCGTTTGCGGTCAAATCCCATGCGAGCACAATTTATTGAAGCAAATTTTCATCTCACCAAAGCAGAACTCATTCTGCCAACCCTGTTCATGCCAACGCAGATCATTTAGGATATAATTGGCTGCTACTGGCACTCGCACAAGCTATGACATTTTTCTATCAGCAATAGGGTAATAGCTGTAAAGCCAAGAAATCAATTACATGCTGCAGAAGATAACTTGATTTGGGAAGGAAGGAAATATAAAACAAGCCAGCTCTTTTCCACTTCAAACAGGTAGTGGGAAGCTACAATACTGGGCACCCTCCCCTATTCTACAGAATACGAGGCATCAGGGAAAGAGAAAACACTGATCTGAATAAGTCATGGGATGAAATCATTTGGAGTTTTCTGTTTAAAGAAGGCGAATAAAGAGAAACTTAAAGGGACTGAGAGGCAAGCTAATATTAAGGGAAGATGGAAAATGACATTGACTTGTAAAATATTAGTCAGATGCCAAATCAAGGAGAAAGAAAATTAGAAGGTGAATGGAAGAAAAAGATATGAAAGGAATAAGGTAAAAAACTCTTGAAAAAGAAGATAAACCAGGGGCATACAGGAAAATACAAAGCTAAATTAAAAAACTGAGACATAAATAGATTATTTTAATATAGATAAATATTAACCTATCTATAGATTAATATTTAATATAAATAGATTATTATATAATATATAATTTTGCCTAGCTCATTAGCAAAACTTGGGGAAAATATTCATATCCAGTTTGGGCAAGTATGTAGAGAAACAGTCTTACACTATTTGTTGATTTATTGTTTTATTTATTTATAAATAAACAAACTGTGGAGCTAATGGGTAAAAATTTATTAAAATATTCATACTCATTGACTCAAAAACTCCCTGTATTAGAAAGACACTTATACAAATATGAAAAGATATATGTACAAGGATATCCCCTGCAGGATTGTTTATGATCATGAAAAATTGGGGGGAAAAAACTAAATATGTGTGAGTAGGGTATTGGTTACATAAGTTATTGTACATCCATATAGTGAAAAACTATATATAAATATAAAATAATTAAGAAAAGCTTGTATTATTAGAATGTTCAATACATATTACATGAAAATGCCTATAGTATGAGCAGCTCTATTAGTAGCAATTATAACAATAATAAAAATAAGTGTAATAAAGTTAATATTCATTGAGAATTCATTTTGCATTTTGTGTTAAGCCCTCTACTTTATGATGTAGGTAGTATTTCTATTTGCATTTAATGGATAGGAAGACCTGAGACTCAGAGGGTTTAAATGATTTGACCAAGGATGCCAGTAAGGACCGGACGCGGGATCTGAACCCAGATAAGCCTGGCTCCCAAATGCAGGCTCTTAGTCTGGATTCCCAAAATAATATGATCTAATTTTTTCCAGAAAAAAATAACCTAGTAAATGCACTGGAAAACATACAAAGTATTCACCAAATTGTTCACATCAGGAGGAAATTATGAGGTTACATTACACTCCTTTTTATTTGTACAATGTTTGTAATTTTTATACTAACATTTATTGTTTGTAACAAAAAGAAAAACAGTAAGATTAAAAAATTGCTTGCTTTCTGAAAGATAATTGCAAAATAGCACTCTAAAATCACTGACAATGTCTTTAATCAATGTTCTCATAAGTTTCTAACCCTAATCAAGGATTCCCAAATGGCAGTCCATGAAATGCACACATCACAATAACCTAAGGAATATTTTATTGCACATACCTATCCCTTGGCCCCAAACGCCCCATGCTACCCAGTTCCGTACATCTGGGATGGGGCTCTGGAATTCACATTTTTTAAAACTCCTCAGGTGATTCTGATACCCAGCCAGGTTTGTGAATCGCTGTCTAATCTAAGAGAATGTGATTTATGTAGATCAAAAGAGGAAAGAGAGAAAGCGGACCATATGGTATGTTAACTGTCTCTAATTTCATTTTAGAGGTGGCTTCACAGAGAAAGGGTTTCTAAATCAGTACACATATGCAGCACGTATCTATAGGACTGAAAGTGTGCCAACACCTTTGTCCATTTGAAATATGACAATAACTCACATTTACTTTGGAGTAGGGGGAGATAATGTTTGAAAGGTTTTATAACTGAGTAACTAAAATGGCATGGCATTAGTGCAAAGATAGACATCTAGCCCAATGGAGCGTCATAAAGAGCACAGAAACACATCCAGGCATGGGAGAGGCCTTAGCTTATTGTAGGAGTGGCCATAGATCCATAGAAAAGGATGGCATTGGGCAATGGGCTATCCATAAGGGGGAAAAATAAGATTAACAATTAGCAGAATGCCTGGGGTTTACTGGGCATTCCGATTTTTCTTAAAAGAGTGATAGCTTTTTTTTTTTAATCCTCCTGAGTTCTATTTCTCTAACTTCCTACGTCAGTTGCCTTTATTAACTCTTCCTCCTCATTTCCTTTTTTTATGTTTATTTTTTATTTATTTCTTTTTCTTATTAGTCATCCATTTTATACACAACAGTGTATACATGTCAATCCCAATCTCTCAATTCATCACACTATTCCCTTTAAATGCTAGTGGTCCCCTGAGTTCTCTCCTTGGTTGCCTTCCGTTTTCTTCACACACTCTGTGCCTCCTTCAGGTGAACTCACCCATTTTCATGACTGGCTACCAAGGACCAAAATTCCAAATCTATTACTTCCAGTGGAAGCTTCCATCCCAAATTTCAGACCCATATTTCCAATGCCCAAAGGAACTAAAAGACACCTTACACTTAACATACCAACTCAGTATCATCTCTCACTGCTTCTTCTGCTATAACTATCACCTAATTTAATTAAATCACCACCCAACCAGTCTCCCAAGGTAGAAAGAAATTTGTGAGTCATATTTCACTTTGCCTGCTCCCTGTCAACTGACTACCAAGTCCTATATATAGTTTATACCTCAAAAATATCAGGGGAGTTCCCTGGTGGCCTAGTGGTGTAGATTCCAGGCTTTCACTGCTGTGGCCCAGGTTCAGTCCCTGGCTGGGAAAGAAAAATATCGTTTGACGACTCTCCATCCCTACTACCCCTGTTTTAGCTCAAGTCCTCACCATTCTCACCTCTCCAATTGCAAGTCTCCTATCTAGTCTCTGTTTCTTCTGTCTCTCCCTGGTCCAGTTTATTCATCGTATTCCCTCGTAGAGTGGTTTGCCCTAAAATAAAAGTAGTAAAAATGATAAAATAAAATCATTCTGTTACTCCTATTGCAGAAGTCTACATAATTAAATCCAGATCCGTTATTTGACAAGTGACAATAATACATCGAGTGCCTATTTTATATATGAGCCAAGTGAGGTCCCAAGAGACTTAGTATCTTTCCCAAGGGGGCACAACTTACGGGTGGCAAAACTGGGATTTCAATTTAGACAAAATCCAACCCTAAAGCCATGCTCAATTCAAATGTCACTTCCCTGACCTAACTCATCTGTTTACAGATCTATCCTCCCAGTTAAGCTGTGAACTCCCCAAAGAGAGAATAGTGTCTTAGTCATCTTTTCATCCCCAGTGTCTAACACTGTGACTGGCACAGAATAGATGCTTAGAAGATGAATGAAGGGACAGAGAGAGGAAAAAAGTAAGGAAAGCAGGAATAGAAAAAACTAGTGAGGTCGTTTTAAGAAGAACACGATGCTGTTTCAAGATTCTGAAGAATTGTCATGTAGAAAAGGCTTTATCCTCCCTGTAGTAGGGATGCTTTAATCTGAGTTCCGTGAATGAATTTAGGGTATGCACTTTTTCTAGGATGAGCAGCCATAACCTTCATAAATCTCACAAAGCTGTTTATGACCCAAAATAAAAATATTTAGAACTATTCCTCCAGAGGAGAACCAATGAGCAGACGTTAGGAAGACTGGTTTCAGATCTCTGTAAAAAGGAAATTTATAACAAATCTTTACAGTAAAATGTCAAAAGCTCTGGATCAGTGGAAGCACTCAAGCAAAGGCCAGATAAACATGCCCAAAGATACAGAGAAAGAAATCCATAGATTTCTGGCAGGCTGAAGGCTACACTAGGAAAATTTCCACACTCATTCAACTTCTGTGATTCTGTAATTCTAAGATGCAATCCATAACAAATTTATCTGTTTTTTTTTTAACTTCACAAAAATTTTGATTATTTTAGAACTATCGCAGCATCTTTCTCAGTCTGTTGCTTTTCCATGCATTTACCTTTAACCATCATTTTTAGGTTTCATTGCATCTCTTAATAAACCCAAACAACTTAGATGTAAATGCTGTTGACATCTGCAGGCACTGGTAATTCCTACTTCTCACATCAGATCTCCTTCTTTCTTGTTGTGTAGCCTGATTGCTCCTTTTTTGTATTTCTTTCTTCATAGGTTATTGAGATTTTAGTTTACATTGTATAAAATTTTGAAGCATGAAGTAAGGGAATAAGACCTAATCCCCTCTAATGCCTGCATTACTGTTTTGAGTACGGTTTTGTTTTCTTTTTAAAAAAAATTTATTTTATTTTTGGCTGCATTGGGTCTTCGTTGCTGTGCGCAGGCTTTCTCTAGTTGCGGTGAATGGGGGCTACTCTTCATTGCAGTGCGTGGGCTTCTCATTGCGGTGGCTTCTCTTTGCGGTGGCTTCTCTTGTTGTGGAGGACAGGCTTTAGGCACGCGGGCTTTAGGAGTTGTGGTGCACGGGCTTAGTTGCTCTGCGGCACGGAGGATCTTACCGGACCAGGGCTCAAACCCGTGTCCCCTGAATCGGCAGGCGGGTTCTTAACCACTGCGCCACCAGGGAAACCCTGAGTATGGTTTTCGTTTCTCCTCAAAGACATTTATTTATTCCATAATCACTGCTGATATAACAAAAACTCTCAAAAATTGCTATTCTCCAAAAGATAATGTAACAAGTTTAATTTAATGCCGTGTAGGAGATTTTCTTAATAACTTTTCCTGATGTATATCTCATTATTTGCATCTCCAGATGACTAAAAGGATGCTGTACACTTTAAAAGGGGTGTTTGGGGACAAATGTGGGCATTATTCATAAAATGATAAGAGTAAATATTCATGTCCTGAAGTGGTTGTATTCTACTTAGACACATAAGAAAAAAAATTATAGTCTTTTATTAAGAGCCGCTCTCAGAGTCAAGATTAAATAAGTAATCCTTGTTTGGTAGTATATATTAAACTTTATAGCCTTGTGTTACCAAGGAATAAATTAAGACCTTTGCTCCACTATTTCATGTCGACTTTCATGACGATCCTTTCAAAAGGATAAATCCGGTGTAAACTGGATTAACCTTCTTGCTTCTCAGTGTGAGAAGCAAAGAGTGAGGCAAATGTAAATGACATTCGTTGTTTTTATTGACACAAGTCAAAGAATATGCATCGAAAATAACATCAACTATTAAAGTGTAAATTAGTACCCAACCTGTCAATATTTGCTGCCATCTGTTGGTCAAAAGAGAAAGCTGCAAGGAACAGACAAATGTGAGAATTGGATCAGATTTCTGCCACCGCACTTCTACAGGGCTGGCAGTAGTTAATTATCCAAAATTGTGCGTGTAAAAATACTGTGCACCCCGGCTTCACAGCGAGCCCCTTCTGAATGGCAGAGGGGAGATGAGCTACCTGCTCACAGATTAAGCATAAGTGTCCATCCTGGTCCAAGTATCTGGTCACCTGCAGCTTCATTTCAAGTTCCTCCCCCCACACCTTTGATTGCCAATGAATAGAGTTCATTTCTTTTTTTTTTCTAATTGAGGTATAATTGACATGTAACATTATATTAGTTGCAGGTGTACAACATGATTAGCTATAGAGTCCATTTCTTATTGTGTGGCATGGCATTTCCTAAAATGTTGCCCCAAGGAAAATTGGCTTTTCTTAATCAGAGATTGCAAAATGAAGGTAAGATACAGATTACAAAATTTAGACCTAGAATTTTATTAAAATGTGGGTGTTGATTTTATTTTATTTTTTAAAATAAATTTATTTATTTTTGGCTGCGTTGGGCCTTCACTGCTGCGCGCGGGCTTTCTCTAGTTGTGGCGAGCAGGGGCTACTCTTCGTTGCAGTACACAGGCTTCTCATCGCGGTGGCTTCTCTTGTCGCGGAGCACGGGCTCTAGGCGCGCTGGGGGGTGTTGATTTTAAAATAAGGAAAATTCACATAAAAATCTGGATTGCTAGCTTCTTTTGAAAAATTCAAACATCAGACAAAACTGGACTCCATTCTCACATGGCCAGGCAGGCTCTGCTGTGCCCATTAGATGAGATGTGACTCCTGCTCAACAGTTTCCATCACTTCCTGTTATCTCCCTGCATGGAGCCCAAGGGTAAGATGCTACTTATCATCCTTGCTCTCTCTCTATTTTTTTAAAGTAGAGACTTTTAACCTGTGTGAGGCAGAGCCTGCTAGTTGCATTCTCTACTCGTGCATTTCCCTCTTTTTTCATTAGTAATTCTCCCCTTTTTTGTTAGTAACTGATGTCTCTGTTATCAGGGATGGCATGGACCCAACTAAAAATTATATTTCCCCTCTTCCCTTGCAGAGAGTAATCACCAATGAGATATATGTGGAAGTTCATGGAATGGACTTCTGGGAATATTCTTTAAAAATGGCTGACAGCCACAAAGAGATAACTTTTTTTAAATCCTCTCTTTCCTTTTCCTGCATGCAGGCATGATGGCAGGACCCTCAGCAGCTATTTTGGATTCTGAGCTGACATGAGGATAGAGGTCAAAGGTTCAACATGGTGAAGAAAAAAGAACAAACTAAAATCTCTGATAACCATGGCACTACCATCCCAGCTCTGGACTCTCTCCTGTAGACTTCTTTTACTAGAGAAAAATCAAACTTTACCTTATTTAAGCCACTTCTTTGGATGTTCTGTTAAAAGCAACTAAACCTGACATACCATAATTTTAATAAAACTGGGAGTATGAAAATTAGCTCAATAAAATTCTCTTTGGAAAACAGAGTTTGAGGTGGATATTTACATACGGGAGTTTTACAGGAAGGCTCTTGGGAACAATCCCCATGAGGGAGTGAAGGTAAACAGGATTGGGCAGTGGGAGAAGCTGAGCTGCAGAGCAGCTGCAAGAGAGAGCTCAGCCGATTTTATGCGAATTTCTGGAGCTGAGATGGCCTTTCAGAAGTTTTCCTATGTCAAGACAAGGGGGCTGAGTCATTGTACCCCTGCATTAACAAGTCACTGGATGTGGGCAGCTCCTGGACAGGAAGCATAAACTTTCAGGTGCGAGCTCTCTCCTGCCCAGGGCAATGCTCCGAGAAGGACTCAGCTGTGAGCCATCTGCAGTTATCAGAAGCTGAGGGGGTGAGTCTTGGTCCTGAAGGGAAGCCGGACAGTGCGCTAACACATCTCCTAGTTATATGCATATCGGGGTAATTCATGTATTTTAAGTTTTACATATTATTCCTATTATAATCATTTTCATTTTTCAAGGAGTCAGAACTCAGAATATTCCTGGCCCTTCGTTGTGTGCTCTTGGATCAAATGCAGGTTTACACCATGACTAGGATTAGTGGCTGTGTACTACCAAGCTGAGTAATAAATTCAATGGGCTCTGTCCTTTGAGGTGAAGAGAATAATGGCTATAGGAGTGAATAAAGAAAGATGATTCTAGTACTGTATTTGGAGGGGCAGGTGTTCAGGGCAAATGGATACCAGTAATATGAAGCAACCAGGGACAAAGGAGCAGGTCTTTCCTCAAGGCAGGTGCCTTCGTGTTGTCTCCCTGCAGTTTCCGTTAAGACCTTCCAAATCCTTGACATGTCCCTTACCTCCCATCAGTGATGACTGGCATGGCACCCCTCTGGCTTTCCTTGCAATGCTCTCAGCTGCTCTGCCATCCTGCTGCCCTAATGATTCTGGTATCAAGATAAAAATCACTATTGACTTTCATTAGTTTTGAGATCAGAGCTAAAAGAAGTAGCTTGTTTTTAAAAAAAAAAAAAAAAGAAGTAGCTTGTTTTTTAGGCAAGGTGAGCTTGCCCACCAAATGGGTGTTGTATACAGATCCATATTAGTTCATTGATTTAAAATGAAGGCAATTGAATATATCCGTGCTTTCCCCTGATCCCACACAATGCCTTTTAATTGCTTGCATAGATTAATCTAGTGTCTTCCGTAATGCTGAAAACACACCTTTAAAGTAGGTCATTTAGGAAAATAGAAATTTAAAGATTGAAGAGGAAACTATGTCTGAGTTCATAGTAACTGAGTACCCAGTTTCTTAAATAGTATTGAAAAGGGAAATTTCAAAATTTCATATATTAAAATATATAGAGAGACTGTATATATATAATTTAACCCTTTACAAAATTTGGGCTCCAGTAAGACTGAAAAATAAACTGAGTTGCTTTATACCAACCAGGTGCAAATGCTTTCTCAGATTGACATGGTGTTGAATGAAATTCTTGAGGAAGAAAATATCCATATTGGTTAAGATGTATTAAAATAATCATAATTCTGGGCTTCCCTGGTGGCACAGTGGTTGAGAATCCACCTGCCGATGCAGGGGACACGGGTTCGTGCCCTGGTCCGGGAAGATCCCACATGCCGTGGAGTGGCTGGGCCCGTGAGCCATGGACACTGAGCCTGTGCGTCCGGAGCCTGTGCTCCGCAATGGGAGAGGCCACAACAGTGAGAGGCCCACGTACCACAAAAACAAAACAAAACAAAACAAAAAACAAACAAACAAACAAAAAATAATCATAATTCTGACAGCATGTTTTATCTTTATTAGTTCTTTTTAGGTACACATATAGAAATGTATGAAAGTTAAGTGAGCAATGTGGACAAAGAATGTCGCCTGCCATCAAGGCATCAGCCAGTGCAGCAGCCAGGACGGTGCACCCTAAGGGGGATTCAGGATGGAGAAAAACAAGATACTGACCCTAGATAGTTAAGATGCACATCAAAGGAATAATTTCAATGAGCCCAGATTCTTGCATTTTCCTACACATAGAAAAGCACTACAGTCATTAACTTGAGATGGCTGTTTGTTGTGATTAGCAGTAAACGTTTGATTTTTTTTTTCAAGCAAAAACTCCTATATATCCCGGCTCCTCCCTTACCTCTTTGCAACAGTTTCTCCGAGCAATCTGAGAGGCTGTCTCCTGGGCTATATTCCTTGGTAAGGGCCCCAAGTAAAACATAACTCTCAATTTTTAGGTTGTGCGTTTTCATCATTTGACACTTTTGGTGACCAACGAAGGGACCCAGAGCAAATTTCTCTCCTTCACCTGAACCCTACGAGGATCTGGAGCCTTGGCACCAGCAGAGAGGCCTCTTGTGCTCGTTTGCCTACTTGGAGAGTTAGATGACTGGGTGAGCCTCTTCTGGGTCTTGGATCTCCTGTTATTGGCCGATGATCCTAAGTTTTATCTGGTGGTGTTAAGGTCCTCTCTGGAGGAGTAGGTTTTGCTTGAAACTTAGTTTCCAGGAGTGGGGTATCCTTAGTTGAAAGACACTGGGAAGATTTTATTATATGCATAGAGAATTCATTCTTACAAATAATTACTCAATTGGGAACTAAAGGAAATCTTGCCCTAAAAATGGCCAAATGGGGATTTTTTGACATTCCAAAATTAATTTGTGTGTGTGTGTGTGTGTGTGTGTGTTTGCACAGCTAGAAAAAGCCGGCTTGGTAAGACATCTCTTCAGAATTCTGACCTTAAAAGAACAAAAACCCTTCTAGGGAGAACTTGCATTTCTCTCCCTGTGTCTTTGAGATGTAAATGTTCAACCTGATCTTAGGCTGTCTTTTCTGGGTTTTGAGAGCTTGGTCTCTGCCATCCAGAAGGTACGCATACAGCATATATTTGACAGCCAGTCAAATAGACTGGGATTCTGAGCAGTCTTTTTGTCTGGCTGTGCCGACTCTCAAAGGCCTTTGTCACCTTAACTTTCCTCGTGTCCACCTGTACAACGAAGGCCTTTACTTTCCTGGACGTTTTTGAGAGTAAACTTTCTAAATCTTGTGCGGGCTCATGCTCTGCACGCTCTTGTGGAGCTGTCTCTTGAGTTTATTGGTTTGAGGAGCTATTAAGATAATACTCATCAATGGCCAGATGATGGATTCTTTGAAGAGGAGAAACTTCTAAATTGGTAAACTTTTAGAGAGCTCTCGTTATAAACAGCTGTTTTATTGGAACCTATAAAAAACAAATTAGAAGGTGGATAAATTATATATATATAAAACAGCTAACCTAAGAAATCACTTTGTTTAAAACAAACAAAATGAACCAGTTTAGGAAGCCTGATTTGTGGTCTCAGCTTCACCTAATAAAAACATTAGGTTAATTAATGTTTAGTAGGTTGCTTAACAAGGAAATAAGAAAAAACTGAGGGGAAAGTCTAGCGGCTTCTTCCCAACAAGGTGGAAATTTTAAAGGGACTCATCCCAAAAGGATAAGAAATCTTTAGATGGTCATTAAGAAATGGGATAAATAAAAATGGATGTTAATGTGATTAAAACAAAGGTTTGATACAACACTACGTAAGGTTGGATGGGCCAAAGTGATCCCCCCTATTGGTCCCCAACATTAAAGGGCCCCAAACAAATCCATTCTATTTACCCCAGTTTAGATATATATAGATATAGATAGATAGATAGATAAAGTTTAAATATATAAACTTATATATGTATATAAAGTTTAGGAATTCTCTGGCGGTTCAGTGGTTAGAATTCCATGCTCTCACTGTGGAGGGCCCAGGCTCAATCCCTGGTCAGGGAACTAAGATTCCGTAAGTTGCGTGGCACGGCCAGAAAAATAAGCAACTAAAGTTTAAATATATAGAAAGTTTAAATATATGTGTGGGTGTTTGTTTGTTTATTTATAAAGCTGGAAGAAAATTACACTGAGATACCTGAGCAGCAATTGCTTAGGGCAACAGCTGGGCCAATTGGTCAAGTTAAAAGATTGACAAAGGGGCCTGAGTCCTTTGGCTCAACCCCTCACTGGGGTCCCCAAACCCTATATACAAAAATAGGCAAAATCATAAAAGGAGAACTTCTGGGACTCCTTTTTTTGCGGTACGCGGGCCTCTCACTGTTGTGGCCTCTCCCGTTGCGGACCACAGGCTCTGGACGCGCAGGCTCAGCGTCCATGGCTCACGGGCCCAGCCACTCCGCGGCATGTGGGATCTTCCTGGACCGGGGCACGAGCCCGTGTCCCCTGCATCGGCAGGCTGACTCTCAACCACTGTGCCACCCGGGAAGCCCTGGGACTCCTTTTAAGACCAAGGCTTGTTGATGGGGTCCTAAAAGAAACTAAACTTAATGGTATAAATGTTGGTAGAACTGAGATGAAAGTTTATAAAAACTGGTATATTTAAATGGGCTTATATGAGATGGTTATATCTCTTTTGCCTGATTATATTGTGGGATAGACATTATGTCTCACTGGGAAATGCTTCCTCTACCTGGTATTATAAGACAGGGCATAGAAATCTGCCCCCCAGGCAATATTAATTATACTAAAGAAAACCAGTAGGGTTAGCTGAGCCCACACAATATGAAATAAAAACTGGGAGCTAATATTCAGGGGCTAATAAAAACAATAATGGAGATTTTTGTTCTGGGTTTAACTTGTGCACTCAGAAAGAGGGTCTTTGTTGAATGCCTTGTGCAGACTTTTGAAGGCATGATAAATTGAACTCTAAAGTTCTAGAACACAGAATTCTTGATTTTCAGTTTAGTTGGAAATCATTCTCACTGATATAAAAAGGAAAATTAAAGAAAAGGTAGCTGGAAAAATCAATCTTTTAATATCATTTAGGTGGCAGACCAGTTATTTGGGGAATTAAAAGCAACTGTCTTTGTCTTGAAAATCTCTACAAATCAGAAATGTAAATACAGTCCACAATGACCTGAGACTGAGCCTAATTAGCTCAATCAGGTAAAACCTGAAACCAAAGTGGGAAAACGGGGCAAAAGGCCTTTTTAAACTCAAAAGACTGTAAAGGCTCTCTTACCCAAAATCTAATTCATAGCCCCCTTAAGGATTTATCAAGGACGAATACAAATCTTAAAAGTCTTTTCCACAAATAGTAAAGCCTTAGTCATCTGAGTAAATAAATTTAACTTATTCCAACTGTTATTTATATACTAGTAATATTATATTATAATACCTGCTTTATAACCAAGTTTTAAAGTGAAGCTATGAGATCTCTAGTTATGTCTGTTTTTATGTCTGTGTGTACATTACACATATGGTATGTCTTTACCTCAGAATTGTATTATCAAAATTAAATTATAAAAGAGCTCTATTTAATTGACTTTAAAGTAAATGCTTGCAAATTAAATATTTCTAAATATATAAAATTAAACTGGCCAGAATGAATTTCAGGTTCATGTGGTCTAGGAAATACTCAGTATTAAATTAATATTTGGTATTAAAGCTAGCTTAAGCTTGTTGGTTTAATCAATACAGATATGTCTTACTTTTATTGTACCTAGGTTTACTGAAGGTCAATAAGTTCATACTATTTATGTTGCAGGGTTTGTCAACAAGAAAAATTAACTTGGTATGATGATATTTTCATAAGTTATAAAATAGAGGTAAATGAGGTAGAAGTTTTCAGATGAACTCATTAGGAATAATTATGTTTGGGGTATGTTTATCTAAAATAGTTTCTCCAGATATTTTAGTAACTTAAAACTAATTTAGAGTTTTGCTAAATTTAGTTAAATGATGAGAATTCACTGAATATCTAAATCATTTCAAGTAAGATAAAGTACTGGAACATTAATTGCTAAATGGGTCTAAGTTTGCCTAGTTTTGTCTTCTCATGAGAGGGAAACTAAAGATGTTTGGGTTTATTAGACATATGTCTTATACCATATTGAAGAAAGAAATTATACAAGGAGAAGATTTATGTTTCTAGAGGTTATGTAATATTCCTAAGTTTGCCAGTCAGGAAATATTGATATGACAAACAGTTCATAATTACTTGATTTTTGATTTTCACTTGCTTCTTGGAGATTAAGGTTTTTAAGGGTTAAAATTGTAATATATGTTATTAGCTACTGGGATAATTAGGGAAGCATTTCAGTATGCGAGGAAAGTGGGATGTGTGTTTTCAGTAAAAGAAGGTATGAGGAATGGAAATGCATTTTGCTTAGGGAAAAGAAAGTGGTTTTGTCCTAAAGCTGGTTATTTCTAAATGGGAAAGGAGAATGAGAGATAAACTAATATAGATACAGAAAGTTGTGGAAGCTTTGTAGAAAGAGAGCCCTGAGAAAAGAGCTTTGTGTATGATCAGGCTGGGATTGGATTGAATTTAACCGGGTAAGTGAATTTTGTTATTGAGGGTGAGCTGGTGCAGGATTGGAGTTTGGTTTTCTCTCTATTAAGACCACAAAGTTTTCTTGGAATGTTGAGCTACTTTTGATAACAGATTGTGAGTTTCTTTGCCTTCTAAATGATCTGTATTTGCCTTAAAAATCTTTTATTTTCGTTTTGGTTAAATGAATAATGTTTCACAGTGACCTATGATCCTACTTAACCAAGTGTTTTAAAACTGTTTGCTATGTAACAAAACAACCCCCAAATGCAATGTCTTAAAAAATAACCATTATTATTACAGTTTTCAGAACATAAGGCTGAGAGGCAGCTTAACTAGGCCAGTTGGGATGACTGGGGCAAGCCCAATGACTCGGCACACCTCCATTCATTGCTTACCCTCTGGTAGCCTAGCCCAGGTGTGTTCTCATTGCAATGGCTGTGAGGGAGAGAGCAAGCCCAACTGTGCAAGTGCGTTTCCGGCTCTGCCTGTATCACACCTGCTAATATCTCACAGGCATAAGCAAGTTACACAATTGAACGTGGAGTCAAAGGTGGGGCTGAGTATCCCATGCACAGTGGGAAAGCCCAACAAAGTTAAATGACAAGCTGCATAGGTGGGTAAAATAATGGAGCCGATGTTGAAATTACTACAGAGGGAGACAGAAAATGAACATATATTATGAGAAGTAGTGATAACTACATAAGAAAAAATAGTGTGTGGAAATAATGTTAAGGTGGGGATAGGGGTGATAGAGGGTGCTACTTTTGATAGGATGGTCAAGGAAAACCGCTTTGATTAGGAGATATTTGAGGAGAGCCCTTAACGTGAAGAGGGCCCATTTAGGGAATTTGAGGAACAGAGGCTAAAAGGAACAAAATTTAAAAATAATGAAATAAAGGAATAAGCAAACAAAAGTGAAAAGAAAACTCAGCTGGAAACTATGAACTTGTATTCCCATCAGCCCATATGGTTGCATGATCACTTTTATACATTTCTTTAATGCGTTTTCAGGGTTGAAAAGATCCATGAACTTCATTTGCTGCTCATGTTGTTTACAGGACCTGTAGTCTGATGATGAAATCAGTATTTCAGACTGAGGCAGTCACCACTTTTGTCTTTTTTTTTTTCCCCTGCAATATCCTTTATTTATCATTTTTGTCTTTCCCTCAACTTGCTTTTTTTCCTTTTCCAGTTTTATTGAGATATAATCGACATACAGCACTGTATAAGATTAAGGTGTACAGCATGATGATTTGACTTACATACATCGCGAAATGATGACCACAATAATTTAGTGAACGTCCATCATCTCATATAGCTACAAAATAAAAAAAAAAATGGGCTTCCCTGGTGGCGCAGTGGTTGAGAGTCTGCCTGCCGATGCAGAGGACGTGGGTTCGTGCCCCAGTCCGGGAGGATCTCGCATGCCACGGAGCGGCTGGGTCCGTGGGCCATGGCTGCTGGGCCTGGGCCTCCGGATCCTGTGCTCCGTGGCAGGAGAGGCCACAGCAGTGAGAGGCCCACGTACTGCAAAAAAATTAAAAGAAAAAGAGAAACAATTTTTTCCTTGTGATGAGAACTCTTAGGATTTACTCTCTCAACAACTTTCATATATAATGTACAGCAGAGTTCATTATATCTATTATGTTGTACATTACAGCCCCAGTACTTATTTATCTTATAACTGGAAGTTTGTTCCTTCTGATCACCTTCATTCAATTCCCCCTCCTTCCACACCCATATCCCTGATTCCAGTAACCAGAAATCTGATTCTTTTTCTGTAAGTTTGTTTGTTGAAGTATAATTGATCTACAGCACTATGTTAGTTCCTGGTACACAAATATTGATTTGATATTTCTATACATTTCAAAATGATCACAGTGATAAATCTGGTTACCCTCTGTCACCATATAAAGATACTATGTGATTATTGACTGTATTCCCCACACTGTACATTTCATCTCTGTGACTCATTTATTTCATAGCTGGAAGTTCTTACCTCTTAATTTCCCTCACTTATTATTTCACTCTTCCTGTACCACCCACCCTCCCCTCTGGCAACCATCAGTTTGTTCTCTGTATTTATGACTTTGTTGCTGTTTTATTATATTTGTTCATTTGTTTTATTTTGGGGGTTCCACATATAACTGAAATCATACAGTATTTGTCTCTGTCTCATTTATTTCACTAAGCATAATACCCTCCATGTCCATCCATGTTGTTGCAAATGGCAAGATTTCATTCTTTCTTATGGCTGAGTAGTATTCCTTTGTATATATATGTATATACATATATATATATATATATATATATACACACACACACACACGCACACACATATATATATACACACACCACGTCTTCTTTATCCATTTATCTATCAATGGGCACTTGAGTTGCTTCCATGTCTTGGCTATTTGTGAATAATTCTGCAATGAATAGAGATGCATATACCTTTTCGAATTAGCATTTTTGTTTTCTTT
This sequence comes from Delphinus delphis, assembly GCF_949987515.2. Lineage (NCBI taxonomy): Eukaryota > Metazoa > Chordata > Mammalia > Artiodactyla > Delphinidae > Delphinus > Delphinus delphis. The sequence goes on along the minus strand of NC_082688.1, from coordinate 42,904,874 downwards.
GGAAAAATACCCAGAAGTGGAATTGCTGGATCATATGATAGTTCTATTTTTAATTTTTTGAGAAATACCCACACTGTTTTCCATAATATCTGCACCAATTTACGTTCCTGCCAACAGTGCTCCCTTTTCTCCACTCCTTGCCAACACTTGTTATTTGTTGTCTTTTTGGTGGTAGCCATTCTGACAGTGTGAGGTGATATCTCATTGTGGTTTTGATTTGCATTTTCCTGATGATTAATGACGTTGAGCATTTTTCTTGTATCTGTTGGCCATCTACCATGTTTGTCTTTTCATAGCAAATGTATTAATAGATTTTATGTAGCTAGGGAAAAAGTCAAATAGTTTGTATTGGGCATAGCCACTGAAAGATAAAATTGGAATCCTATAGCTAAAATTTTTGAACCACCTCAAGACCAGCTCAAATGCTTGAAATAGTGAGTAGAATTAAAGCTTCCTGGTTTAGGAACTGCTCCATTAACAAAAAATGTTGGGGAAAAAAAAGCGTCAAATTTGTATTCAATAACTTAAAATTGAAATCAATTACATTTCTTTTTTAAAAGATATGAATCTGCATGAAAAGTAAGAAAGTTTTTAGTATGTCATAATTAACACTGAAATGGGACCTCTTTGTTTCCTGGTGCGTGAGGAGACGGAATTCAGAGTGCCGTTTAAAGGAGCTCCAGAGGCAGGAGCGAGCCGCGGCCATCAGCGTGGACCCCAGAGATGGGCATGAGATGCTAAGACTGCTGCTGCCGCCACCAAGAAGCCTGTGTGCAAACACAGGTCACTGTCCACACCTCCCCTCCCGGGAGCCTGTGTAGCCCGCCACTTCCAGGGTCCCATGAGCCAGGGACAACTTCCCCAGGAGAACGCATGGCATGCCTCAGGCTGGTGCAACATCACGCTGGCCTCTGCCTCCACAGGCTCGCCCCACATCCGTACCCCTCCCTCCACCCCTGCACCCTGGCCTGAACGAGCCAGAACCCCCAAATCAGCTGCTTCTTTAACCCCGTCCTATGTGAGTGAAGAACAGACGCCCTCAGGCAACTTACACTCATAGGAGGGTCCAAATCCAAAGCTGAACCCCGGGAGCTTTGATTGCAATTCAATGCAATCCCTATCAAACTACCACTGGCATTTTTCACAGAACTAGAACAAAAAATTTCACAATTTATATGGAAACACAAAGGACACCGAATAGCCAAAGCAATCGAGAAAGAAAAACGGAGCTGGAGGAATCAGGCTCCCTGACTTCAGACTATACTACAAAGCTACAGTAATCAAGACAGTATGGTACTGGCACAGAAACAGAAATATAGATCAATAGAACAGGGTAGAAAGCCCAGAGATAAACCCACACACATATGGTCACCTTATCTTTGATAAAGGAGGCAAGAATATACAGTGGAGAAAAGACAGCCTCTTCAATAAGTGGTGCTCAGAAAACTGGACAGCTACATGTAAAAGAATGAAATTAGAACACTCCCTAACACACAAAAATAAATTCAAGGGCTTCCCTTGTGGCACAGTGGTTGAGAGTCCGCCTGCCAATGCAGAGGACACGGGTTCGTGCCCCAGTCTGGGAAGATCCCACATGCTGTGGAGCAGCTGGGACTGTGAGCCATGGCCGCTGAGCCTGCACATCCGGAGCCTGTGCTCCGCAACAGGAGAGGCCACAGCAGTGAGAGGCCCGCGTATCACAAAAACAAAAACAAAACAAAACAAAAAAAACTCAAAATGGATTAAAGACCTAAATGTACGGCCAGGCACCATCAAACTCTTAGAGGAAAACATAGGCAGAACACTCTATGACACACATCACAGCAAGATCCTTTTTGACCCATCTCCTAGAGAAATGGAAATTAAAACAAAAATAAACAAATGGGACCTAATGAAACTTAAAAGCTTTTGCGCAGCAAAGGAAACCATAAACAAGATGAAAAGACAACCCTCAGTATGGGAGAAAATATATGCAAAGGAAGCAACTGACAAAGGATTAATCTCCAAAATATACAAGCAGCTCATGCAGCTCAATATTAAAAAAACAAACAACCCAATCCAAAAATGGGCAGAAGGCCTAAATAGACATTTCTCCAAAGAAGATATACAGATTACCAACAAACACACGAAAGAATGCTCAACATCATTAATCATTAGAGAAATGCAAATCAAAACTACAATGAGATATCATCGCACACCGGTCAGAATGGCCATCATCAAAAAATCTACAAACAGTAAGTGCTGGAGAGGGTGTAGAGAAAAGGGAACCCTCTTGCACTGTTGGTGGGAATGTAAATTGATACAGCCACTATGGAGAACAGTATGGAGGTTCCTTAGAAAACTAAAATTAGAACTACCATATGACCCAGCAATCCCACTACTTGGCATACACCCTGAGAAAACCATAATTCAAAAAGGGTCATGTGCCAAAATGTTCATTACAGCTCTGTTTACAATAGCCAGGACGTGGAAGCAACCGAAGTGTCCATCAACAGATGAAGGGATAAAGAAGATGTGGCACACATATACAATGGAATATTACTCAGCCATAAAAAGGAACGAAACTGAGTTATTTGTAGTGAGGTTGATGGACCTAGAGACTGTCATACAGAGTGAAGTAAGTCAGAAAGAGAAAAACAAATACCACATGCTAACACATATATATGGAATCTAAAGAAGAAAGAAAGAAAGAAAAATAACCCACAAAACTTTCAAATGGGAGAAAAACCAATATGGTGGTTAAAAATATTTGGTGGGCCAAAAAGTACCTTCAGTTTTTTAAGTAAAACTAGAAGACACATTTTTCATTTTCACCAAGAACTTTATTGGACAACATAGTCACCCTTTTGTTCCACTACCTTCTGCCATTTTCTAGGCAACTTCATAATTCCATCTTCCCCAAAGTTTTAATCTTTTTGAGCAAGTACTGTTCCAGGTGACTTTTACAGTATTCTGTGGAATTGAAATTTTTTCCATTAAGAGAATTGTGTAAAGACGAAAATAAACATAAATCCAAAGGTGCAATGTCTGGTGAATATGGCAGATGAATCAGAACTTCCCAGCCAAGCTGTAACAGTTTTTGCCTGGTCATCAGAGAAACGTGTGGTCTTGCGTTATACTGAAGCAAGATTATGCGTTTTCTGTTGACTAATTCTGGACTCCTTTCATCGAGCGCCAGTTTCTTTTGGTCTAATTAGGAGCAGTACTTGTTGAAATTAATTGTTTTGTTTTGGGGAAGGAGTTCATAATAGAGGACTCCCTTCCACTCCCACCATATACACAACATCACTTACTTTGGATGAAGACCAGCCTTCGGTGTGATTGGTGGTGGTTCATTTCTTTTGCCCCACAATCTCTTCTGTTCCACATTATTGTACAGTATCCATTTTTCAAAGCCTGTCACAATTTGTTTTAAAAACGGAACGTTTTCATTACATTTCACTAGAGAAATTGTCAAGAAGGTTTTTTTCTCTTAACTTATGTGGAAGCCAAACATCAGAGCGATTCACATAACCAAGCTGGTACAAATGATTTTCAACACTTGATTTGGGTATTTTGAGTATGTCGGCTATCTTTCGCGTGGTATAACATTGATTTTTTTTTCAAATATTGTTTTGTTTGATCACTATCAACTCCAACTGGTCTACCTGACCATGGAACATTGATCAGTGAGAAATCTCCAGCGTGAAACTTTGCAAACCACTTTTGACACATTTGATCAGTCACAGCACCTTCTCCATACACTGCACAAATCTTTCTTTTTGCGTTTCAGTTGCATTTTTACCTTTCTTGAAACAATAAAGCATAATATGCCGAAAATGTTGTTTTCCTTCCATCTTCAATAATAAAATGGCTACATAAAAATTCACCAATTTTGATGTCTTTTTATAAATGCACGCTGATATGACAGCTGTAACATACAATCTAACAAAATTGTTTCAAATGAAGTTAAAGACAACTAAGTGCTACTAGAGCCATCTTATGGAAACAACAAAATGAACGTTTTGGCCCACCCAATATCATACATATTATAGATTTTAATTTTCTAATCCGAAGTTTACTTGAAAATATTTTAGGACTTATTTTAGAAAATACATAAAAGTTAATTTATAATCACTGTCACCCACCTCCTAGAGAAATGGAAATAAAAACAAAAATAGACAAATGGGACGAAATGAAACTTAAAAGCTTTTGCAGACCAAAGGAAACCATAAACAAGATGAAAAGACAACCCTCAGAATGGGAGAAAATATTTGCAAACAAAACAACAGACAAAAGATTAATCTCCAAAATATACACGCAGCTTGATATCAAAAACCAAACAACCCGATCGAAAAATGGGCAGAAGACCTAAATAGACATTTCTCCAAAGAAGATACACAGATCGCCAACAAACACATGAAAGGATGCTCAGCATCACTAATCATTAGAGAAATGCAAATCAAAACTACAATGAGATACCACCTCACACCAGCCACAATGGCCATCATCAAAATATCTACAAACAATAAATGCTGGAGAGGGTGTGGAGAGAAGGGAACCCTCTTGCACTGTTGGTGGGAATGTAAATTGATACAGCCACTGTGGAGAACAGTATGGAAGTTCCTTAAAAAACTAAAAATAGAACAACCATATGACCCAGGAATCCCACTGCTGAGCATATACTCTGAGAAAATCATAATTCAAACAGAGTCATGGGGCTTCCCTGGTGGCGCAGTGGTTGAGAATCTGCCTGACAATTCAGGGGACACAGGTTCGAGCTCTGGTCTGGGAAGATCCCACATGCCGCGGAGCAACTGGGCCCGTGAGCCACAATTACTGAGCCTGCACGTCTGGAGCCTGTGCTCCGCAACAAGAGAGGCGGTGATAGTGAGAGGTCCACGCACTGCGATGAAGAGTGGCCCCCACGTGCCACAACTAGAGAAAGCCCTCGCACAGAAACGAAGACCCAACGCAGCCATAAAAAAAAAAAAAAAAAAAAGTCACGTACCACAATGTTCACTGCAGCACTTTTTACAATAGCCAAGACTTGGAAGCAGCCTAAGTGTCCATCGACAGATGAATGGATAAAGAAGATGTGGCACATATATACAATGGAATATTACTCAGCCATAAAAAGAAACAAAATTGAGTTATTTGTAGCGAGGTGGATGGACCTAGAGTCTGTCATACAGATTGAAGTAAGTCAGAAAGAGAAAAACAAATACCATATGCTAACACATATATATGGAATCTAAAAAAAAAAAAATGGTTCTAAAGAACCTAGGGGTAGGACAGGAATAAAGATGCAGACTTGAGGACATGGGGAGGGGGAAGGGTAAGCTGGGATGAAGTGAGAGAGTGGCATGGACATATATACTCTACCAAATGTAAAATAGGTAGCCAGTGGGAAGCAGCCGCATAAGCACAGGGAGATCAGCTCGGTGCTTTGTGACCACCTAGAGCGGTGGGATAGGGAGGGTGAGAGGGAGACGCAAGAGGGAGGGGATATGGGGATATATGTATACGTATAGCTGATTCACTTTGTTATACAGCAGAAACTAACACAACATTGTAAAGCAATTATACTCCAGTAAAGATGTTAAAAAAATAAAAAAAATTAAAAATAAATAAATAAAAAGAAAATTTGTTTAAAATATTGATTACTTCAATTTGAAGATTAATTTGGAAGGATTTTATGTCAAAAATTCCACTAGATGGTGCTCTTTTAACTTCCTTAAAGGAAAACTGACGAAGTTTGAATTTGTAGCTGATGCCTGACTCAGCTAATTTAATGGTAACAAAACCAAATTAGCGCATCTGACTCAGAATTCCCTTGGATATAAAAAGCACAGGATATAATCTAAGAACAGTATAATTGTGATAACTAATTGATGAAGACTACTTTTGTTAGCAGTGGAAAAATACCATGATTACTTTCAAGGAAGAGATTCTGGGAATATTATGTTGTGCTCTTTAGAAAATAAGACTTTATACAATGTGAACATTGGGAAATTTTAGACACTATCAGGTTTTACTTAATAAGTGCTGAATTTATAAAATTTAATAAGTTTAATAAAAAACACACTACTGATATACATGAGGCTCAAATTTGCCAATAGCCTGTTAAAAATTAAAATCTATCCTCAATCTGTGACACTATGAGTGAATTATATATGTAATATGATATAATATAACACAAAACTGAATTGTATATATAGGAAGCACATATGCTATCTCTACATGACACAGACAAGGTTACTTATTAAAATATTGGAGCATACTACAACTTCTATATCACATTCATGTGTGTTCATGTGTATGCAGACTGAGAGGCAAGAGATTTGTTTGCTCATAGCCCCACACACATGCCTATGCTGTTAGTTAACAGCATATCTTACCAACATTGATAGAAGTACATAAACTTAGAAAACAGGTTTACATACAGTTTGTTAAATATCCATTTATAGGTTAGCATATTTCCAGGTAAGTAGTTTTAAATAAAGAATGCAGAGACAAACTGTGATTAAAACAGCAAAAAATAGAATATGTGGAGGTGACTGTTTGGTTTATTTATGGATCAGTTAAGATTCTTATCAGGAATTATGTTATACCGTGATGATAAAAGCATATATTAGAACAGGAAGCATTCATATACTGCAAAAGTACAAAAATAATGTGGACACTTGTTGAATTGATGAACCCTCATTAACAATGAATCGTTATTTTAATATTGAAGCTGTGTGTGTTTAAGTAGTTGTTAAGTGTTGACATGAACTTAATTTTCTAAATAAAAGCATATTACTGATAACATAAGTTTCGAGTGTGGTAGTAACGCTTTTGTTATTAAAATCTATTCTATTAAAGTGACTTCAATATCAAAAAAACAAACAACCCAATCCAAAAATGGGCAGGACTTAAATAGACGTTTCTCCAGAGAAGATATACAGATTGCCAACAAACACATGAAAGGCTGCTCCACATCACTAATCATTAGAGACATGCAAATCAAAACTACAATGAGGTATCACCTCACACTGATCAGAATGGCCATCATCAAAAAGCCTACAATAAGGCCATAAAACAATGAGGTAAAACAAAACAAAACAAAACAAAAAAAGTCTACAAACAATAAATGCTGGAGAGGGTGTGGAGAAAAGGGAACCCTCTTGCACTGTTGGTGGGAATGTAAATTGATACAGCCACTATGGAGAACAGTATGGAGGTTCCTTAAAAAACTAAAAATAGAACTACCATACGACCCAGCAATCTCACTACTGTGCATATACCCTGAGAAAACCATAATTCAAAAAGAGTCATGTACCACAATGTTCACTGCAGCACTATTTACAATAGGCAGGACATGGAAGCAACCTAAGTTGCATCGACAGATGAATGGATAAAGAAGATGTGGCACATATATACAATGGAATATTAGTCAGCCATAAAAAGAAACAAAATTGAGTTATTTGTAGTGAGGTGGATGGACCTAGAGTCTGTCATACAGAGTGAAGTAAGTCAGAAAGTGAAAAACAAATATCGTATGCTAACACATATATATGGAATCTAAAAAAAGAAAAAAGGTTCTGATGAACCTAGGGGCAGGACAGGAATAAAGATGCAGATGTAGAGAACAGACTTGAAGACACGGGGAGGGGGAAGGGTAAGCTGGGACAAAGTGAGAGAGTGGCATGGACATATATACACTACCAAATGTAAAATAGATAGCAGCTGCATAGCACAGGGAGATCAGCTCGGTGCTTTGTGACCACCTAGAGGGGTGGGATAGGGAGGGTGGGAGGGAGTCGCAAGAGGGAGGGGATATGGGGATATATGTATACGTATAGCTGATTCACTTTGTTATACAGCAGAAACTAACACAGCATTGTAAAGCAATTTTACTCCAATAAAGATGTTAAAAAAAAATGACTTCAGTTAGATATCTCTTAGTAGGTGAATCAAAAGACCTTGCAAGTACTCACCAATAGCTAAATTTCATTGAGTTTTCTCAGTTTTTATCTTTTTTAACATCTCTACAATTTTGATATTGTTGCCCACCTCTTCTTGCTATAAATCCTTCTTGGATTTCTTTGTCATCCCACTCCAAGCACACTGGTTCCTGTCCTTGGCTTCCTACCTCATGTCCATTTGGCTCTTCCCTAAATGAGAACGTTTCCTCACTGTTCTATTCTCAGCCTGCCTTTCTTTCTTTACATTCCTTTACTCCTGTGTCATCTACACATTGAATGTAGATAATTGCTTCTGTGTAGGAAGCTCTTAAGTGTTCATCTTTTGTCCTGGACTCTCACTGGGGTTTCATTCCTTAATTTCTAACTATTTCCAGACAAATTACACTGTGTCCTGGATATTTCCTCCTAGATTTCAAATCTCATGGAATCAAGCAAAAACTGAACTCCTTATCATCTCCTATAAAAGCAATGCCTCATTTTTATATTTCAGCTATTATGAATGACAAAATCTTGGAATTATTTTATTTATCTCACTCACCATATTTAGTTTCCAAGGCTCCATGCCTTTCTATTTGTTTCAACTGCCATGACCTAGTTGAGCTCCATAGTTGCCACCTGCCTTAATCTCAACAGTGACGTCCTGGTGCTCTCTAACTCTGGACTGTCTCACCCCACTCCATCCTGGTCAGTGCCTCCTATCTGTATGTTTCAGGTTATTTGCGTTAACAGATAGTTTGGGTAGAGTAGGCAAGACAGAGTGACAGCGAGTGGCCTTAGAACTGCACACTGAGGTGGCTTAGGCTCTGGGAAAGGGCTTCACAGAAGCGACAACACACACAGGGTCACACAGCCTCCAATGCAGCCAATGGTTCACAAAGGTAGGATAGAGAATAGAAACAGGAAATCGAGACAGTGGTCAGTATTCAATAGTCCAGAGAGGCAAAGAATTCATATCTGGGAGGTCTTTCCAATCCTGTCTAAGGCTCAGGAATGGAGAGGCTGCACTGAATGAAGGAGGGGAGTGGTATCATGTGCTATCATGCGGCTCCTGTGCACAGGACCATTAAGAGCAGACACCAGCACTTCATCTGGGAAGCCTGTCTTCTGCAGCCTTCATCTTGACCCACCTTGCACTTCACTGCCTGACCTGTTCTTTTTTTTTTTTTTTTTTTTTTTTGCGGTACGCAGGCCTCTCACTGTTGTGGCCTCTCCCGTTGCAGAGCACAGGCTCCGGACGCGCAGGCTCAGCGGCCATGGCTCACGGGCCCAGCCGCTCGGCGGCACGTGGGATCCTCCCGGACCGGGGCACGAACCCGCGTCCCCTGCATCGGCAGGCAGACTCTCAACCACTGCGCCACCAGGGAAGCCCCCTGACCTGTTCTTGACTAACCTTGATCCTTGGACTCATTACATATTTATAGACTGACAGGTGCTGCCAGTCCTGACACTTAATCTGATCTCTGGCCCTGAGTCTGGCTTCTTTCCTCACCCACAGTTTGCATTTACTCCCTTTGATGATACTGCTTTCCTCTCAGCCAAACATCTCCCTGGGCACAGACTCAACTGCAGGTCCTGACTCAGCTCTCCGCAGAGAAAGATATATACAGAACTGTTAATTAGGTATAAGATTGTTAGATAATGAAAGAGAGAAAAGAGAGCTCTAAGGTATTTCGGAGGTAGTTATTCCAGGAAGTGGATATAACCCCAAGGATTGAGTGAGTAAAGGGACAGACTTGGAAACTTAGAAGAGGAGTCCTCGAGATGAAACACGGACCTCTGAGGAAGCTGTGTCTCCAAGTTGAGAGAAGCATACTTAGGAGGAGGAACAATGAGGTTGGTTCTGATGTCTCTGAGATGGTGAGATGATACTGATTCTGCAAGTTGTGGAAAATGCAAGGCAGATTCAGGTGCTGCTGTTGGCTGAAGAAAGGTTGCTGGGGTGACAACAGAAGGAAGTAGCCAGGCAGCTTCATGGGGAGCAGACATAAAGGAGCAAGCCTCTTCTTCCCCTTCCAGCCCCTCTAGGGCCCCCTTTTGGCAAAACCTAAATAGGAACCAGCTGCCAATGCCCAATGTGGTTTGCAATGTGCCCCAGCATCATAGAGCTGCACATTGAAGTGTAGGTTTAGAGCTGATTGGCAGTAATTCAATACTGGGCAGGTGTGCCTTTTCTTCCTTCCACAAATATGTGAGTGTCTACCTTGTTCTAGGCACAGAGGATAGAACAATGAACAAAACAATAATATTTTCTCCTCGAGTAGCTTACATTACATTATATTATTACATTATAATGAGGAAAGATAGGTGGACAAAAAATAAGTAAAAAACATAGCATGTCAGGTGGTAAGTGCTCTGAGGAAAGGTAAAGCAGGGAAGGTGATAGGACAGCTGAGGGGTGGGAAGGGCAGGTATCAAGGTTAACCAGGCTGTTAAAGGAAGGGTTGAGCAAATGACACAGAGTAAACAAAGATGGAGGGACTGAGGCACGAAAATATGTGAGGAAAGAGCTTCTACATAAGGGTAGGGTGGAGAGGAAGGCCGATTGTGCCGGGCCTTATCTGCCATCAGAAGGGGTGTGGCCATTATCATGGTGATATGGGCCGCATATTAGCAGCTTTGGAGCACAGAAGTGACACGATCTCATGTGTTTTTGAAGGATCCTTCTGGGTGCTCTTTTGAAATTAGATTCTCCTCCCTGGATTCATCTTGGCCCAGCCATCAGGAACCTAATTCTGGGTCTAGAGTCTGGCCTTCCAAATGCATCCTTTTTGTCTCTCTGTACCTGCCTTTCAGTGGGCAGGTACAGAGAGACAAGGCACTTCAGTGGGCGCCCAGCCGAGGTTCAGATGCCTCTTCTCTTGGGCCTGCAACATCACTCCACAATCATGGTCTCTGTTTTTTGTACCCTCTGAATAGCCTCTCCTGCAGTTGGTCTTGATATATTAACCTACATCTCTGGTGGTACGCTCAGCCTTGTGAGAGTTGGGGGTGGCTTCTTATCCAACATTTGTTCATTCTTTCAACAAATATAAATTGAAAACCTACTATGTGACAAGTACTCATGTACTGAGGATGACAGTGAACTAGATACATCAGTGCCCTGTTCTAGAGGTAGCAGTGATGGAGGAGACAAAAATTTTAAAAACCTGTAAAGAAGATAATTTCAGAGAGTGATAAATGACATGAAGATAACAAGTTGGCTATGACAGAGTATGACAGCTGGCTACTGGAGACTGAAAGGTCAGGGAAGGCCTCTGTTTAGGCCTTAGATATTTGAGCAGAAACCTGAATGATAAGCAGTCAGCCATGTGAAAATCTGGGGTCAGCAAACACTGATGGGCGTCAGCATTTGAGAGTCCTCTTAATCTGGGAAATGGTCATTTGAGATATTTAGAGCCAGAGGAATGTGCTTGAAAATCCCTTATTGTACATCTCTCTCTCTCTCTCTCTCTCTCTCTCTCTCTAGTATTTTACTGGGACCACAGAGGAATTGATATTTTAACGCTTTCTGATAAGGCATCACATTCAGATACTTTTCTTTCTCAAATATGTGAACTAAAATATTACCTGCCGTATCAGTAAACAAAGGATGTTGCAGCCATCAAGCCATCACGTTACAGCCACCCAGGTGGTGAGCCCTGAGGGAACTCAGGATGGAGACAAAGGGGCTGTACCCTGCCAAGTCCATCTAGCAGTCAGCTGCTGCAGCTATCCCCTGACGGTGCACCCTGAGGAAACTCAGGGTGAGAAAACACAGGATACTGACCCCAGATAGCTGAGGTGCATATCAAAGGAATGATTTTAGTGAGCCCAGACTCTTGCATCTTCCCATACATAGAAAAGTGCTAAATTCCTTAACTTGAGATAGCTACTTTTCTTTTATTAACAGTAATCTTTTGATGTTCCGACTACTTGGTCTTTTGTTGCAAAAACTCCTATATATAATGGCTCTCCCCCTTGCCTCTTTGGAACAGTTTCTTAGTGTTATCTGAGATGCTGTGTCCCAGGCTTGAAGTCCTCAGAATGTCTATCAAATTCTCAACTTTTAGGTTGTGCACTTTTTTTTCAGTCAACACATATTTTACCAAGTATCCTGTGTAGGGATATTAAAGAACCATGTGGAATCTCTTAACTCAGGCTCATCTGATCCTCAGGTGTATCCCTTATTGGACCCCAAATTAGCAGAGCCTTTTAAAATATTGTTTCAAGATAATTATATTGATACATTCATAGAAAGTTGCAAAAAAATTTCAAGGAGTTCCCACATCCCGTTCACCCAGTGCTCCCCAAAGGTAACATCCTGCAATACCAAAACCAGGAAATAAATATTTGGGTACCATTCATGGTACCAATGCTTATTCAGATTTCACCAGTTTTATGTGCACTCATTTGTGTATATGTGTACAGTTTTATGCAATTATATGTAATCATTACCACAATCAAGATGCAGAAGTGTTCCAAAAACATAAGGTCCTTTCCTTCTATCCATTTGTAGCCACACCTATCCCTCCACCCCATACCTAACCCTTGGCAACTTCTAATCTGTTCTCTATTTCTATAACTTTGTTATTTCAAGAATTTTTTATAAATGGAATCATAGCTTTCACTCAGCTTAATTCTCCTGAGATCCATCCAAGTTGTTGCATGTATCAATAGTTTATTCCTTTCATTGCTGAGTAGTATTCCATGTTATGGGTGTACAGCCTAGTTTGTTTAACCATTCATCTGTAGGAAAACATTTGGGTTGTTTCCAGTTTTTGACCATCATGAATAAAGCTGTTATGAACATTCATGTATGAGTTTTTGTGTGAACACATATTTCCCTTTCTCTGGGATAAATGTCCAGGAGCATAATTGCTAGTTCAGATGGTAGGTGCATATTTATTTTATTATTATTTTCTAGAAACTGCTAAACTGTTTTCCAGAGTGACTATGCCATCTCACTTTCCCACCGCTGATGCATAAATGATCCAGTTTCTCCACATCCTCACTAACACTTTGAGTTATCACCTATTCTTTTTATAGCCATTCTGATAGGTATGTAGTGGTAGATCATTTGTGGTTTTAGCCATTTCCCCAATGGCTAATGGTGTTGAGCATATTTTCATGTGCTTATTTGACACCTGTATATCCTTTTCAGGAAATGTCTGTTCAATTCTTTTGGCTGACTTTTGAGAATTCACACATGTTTGTATATCAATTCTCCACCAAGATTGGGACCTTGCTTACAAACTTCAGTTGGCTGTTATTCTAGGAAGAGCAATTCATCCATGTGCATATGCAGTTTCCCGAAGCATTACAAAAGAATATCCACTATAATGACATTTCCAGTACACCCCTCTTCACCAGTTTAGAAGAATAAATTAAGTTTACATCTTCCTTTTTTTTAATGTTCCAAGTATACAGCATACAGTTGAATGTAATGAAACTCAATCTCCTTGGTTCAAAATCTCCAAAGCTGATTTGTTTTAAACTAAAAGCATTTCAATTAGTATGAGTAAGAGAAGTGTTATTATACTTGGTTCGTAGTTATCTTCTTACTTTATTTAGACAGATTTCTTATTTTGGGTAAAAAGATACATGCTCACTGTAAAAGAAATTTTTTTAAGCTTGAGAGAACAGAGAAAATACATATTATCCGAAGTCTCATTGTCTAGGTAGAGATAATCACCGTTAACATTTGGTGAGCATACATCTAGATTTCTTTCTGTATATATATTCTCTGCACACTTAAAACACATCCACAATTTATATAATTGATATATTATTCTACACCTTGTTTCTCATAAGTGTATATCACTGACTTCTTTCCATATTAGTATAGATCTTCATTTTTAAAACTTGCATAGTAACTCATTGTGTGTGTGTGTTTACTTAATCATGTTCCCTATAATGGACATTTAGATTGTTTCTAATTTTTTGCTATTATAAACAATGCTTTAATGAATGTGCTTGTGGGATAGCTTGTTGAATATTTATAGTTACTTTCTTAGAGTAAATCTCAAGAAGTGGGATTGCTGAGCTAAGTCATATGCACATGTATGTGCACATATATATATATGTCAGTTTGTACATGTTTACAAACTGCCTTTTAGAAAGATCGTGTTGATTTAAATTTTCACATACACTACCTGGGTAAGGTTCTCGTAAATTTCTTAATCTTTTCCTTGTGTCTCCCTTCTAACAAATTTCTCTCTTTTATTTTTTTCTTAAGGATTGGAACACATATCAAATGACTTTTGATCATTTATATATATATTTTTTAACATTTTGGTTTATTTCTTGTCCTTTTTTCTATGGACTTTAATTTTCGTTTATAATTTTTAAACTGCTAACTGAGATAGGAGTGCAGGGCTTTATGAGGCTAGTCAGGAAAAGTCCTGTAGAATGGCCATCTTCTAGACCTTTTCCTCCAAAAAACCTTTCAGGAACCTGGTGTATTTCAATGGTTTTGTTATCTGAACATCTAGCTTAGTTCCACAATAGTGATGGGAATGATAAGGACAAGCAGCATGGCAATGACATTAACTTGTGGACAGAGTAATTACAATTAGGAGGAAAAAAAATGTCCACCTAACACTAGATAAGAATTCAGTTACAACATGTCTTCTTTTTTATTTCCAACAGTTTCTCAGAATTTTTCTCATTGTTCTCTTTAGCAAATAAAAGCTGATACTTCTAAAATTTCAGCAGCACACTCTCCCTCACCCCAATTCCACAGTATTTTCATGGATTGTAGAAAACTAGTGTGAAGTGTTTGCAAGATACTTAAAGCATATTTTTGGAGTGAGTTCTAGAAGTTCCTGTACTTTAAATTTATGGTGCTAGATATAACAGTGGAATTTTCTAGCTACTGTATATCTGGCTTCTTATTAATGATAGTACAGTAGCAAAATACCTGATTATAGAAACCTTTTCCTTTTTCTAGGCATTTTAGCTTCTATTAATTTCTCTGTTCAGGTATTCTGAGCTGGATTTCCAATGTCATTAGCCAAATGCAAGAGGAGCAGGTGGGATGGTGGAGTGGAGTCAGCCAGAAGTAACAGGTTCCATCTGTTTCTGCAGAAAATTAGTTGTGTCAACTTGGACGAATCCCTAGCATTGCAGCTTCATTATCTTAAAGACCGAGAGATTGAATTGTGACATAATAAAGGCCCTTCAAATATGAGATTATATAAAAATAATTCATAAACTCATGTAAATATAACATTTTACACTGTATTTGCCAGGCATTCTACTTGCAAAGGAAAACCTTTAAACCTTAAAAAATCTGGATGACTATACACAAAATGCGCTAAAATGATACAAGAATTAATAGAAAGTCATCATTTGCCATGCAGAAAGAAAAAGTTTAAACTACACCCCTACATCTTAAATCCTTAATAGGGTTATTAATTATAGTTCTCCAAACTTCACATCCAGCATCTCTGTGACCTCAGGCCTTTGGCCCTATTTATATATAAGACCAAATGCGGGGGAGGGAGTGGGTCTGAAAGCCCTCTAATTTTTGTTTGTCAGCCGTTCTGTGTAAGCTCAGGGGTATCTACGTATTTTTTAGAAGGCGCTCCGCAGCTTCCGGGCCGGTTGACTCTCTAAAGGATGAAAGACGGCTCCGTCTACATAACTTGACCAAAAAAGAGTGTGATCTCAGATGCAGGAAAGGGGGCGTGGAATTACAACCCAGAGTTTACTCTTTACTTCCCTCTCTGGATTTGCAGCCCGGGAAGTTAAGACACCAACGGCGCGTCCTCGCCAAGCGCTCGGAGGGCCGGGCGGGGCAGTTACAGGCACCGAGACACTAAGGGGGGGTCGGACCCAGGAAGCCGGCAACGCCCGGGCTCTGCCTGTACCTGCGAACCTGTAATAACAAGTGGGCGCTCCCTGGGACCCCCTCGGGACGCCTCAAGCCTAACAGAGAAAAGGCTAGAATCCGAAGCCTGCTTTACTTACGTTTAGGACCTCCCCGCCCGGCTGGGGGCGTGTCTCCTCGGTTAGGGGCGGGGCGTTCCTGGCCCGGAGTAACCGCTGCGACTCCCGGCGCCCCGTCCTCGTCTCCACTCCCGGCTCCGGACTGCCGGTGGGGCGGGGTCGTAAAACGCCTGGGAACTCCAGGTACTCGTCCCGTTGCCAGGCGATGGGGGGAGGAGGAAGGGCTGAGGAGAAAGAGCAGCGGCGCTCCGCCCGACAGGGGAACACGTAAGAAAGGCGGCCGCGCAGCCGCCCTACCACCTTTCGGGGCCTCCCGCTCCGACCCAACCCTGGAGCCTGAGCTGCGCATGCGTCGCGCGAGCGGCGCCTCCGCCTCTAGTAGGGCTCGCGGCGGGGCTGAGCGTCCGGACCCGCGGTCGGAGCCGCCCAGGAGCCGGTGAATCGAGTGGTCTCGTCAGAAGGGCACGGGAGGGCAGGCGCACGAAGAAGGAGCGCCGCGTTCACCGCGGCTGAGAAAAATGGTGTTCGAGTCGGTGGTCGTGGACGTGTTGAACCGGTTCTTGGGGGACTATGTGGTGAACCTGGACAAGTCCCAGCTCAATCTGGGCATCTGGGCAGGTAACGAGACCGCCGCTGCCCCTCCATCTCGCCTCCCTCCCGGGATCCCGTTGCCGGAGCCCGGCCCAGCCTTCGTGGGGCCTCGGGCCCCTCGCTGCCACCTGCCGCCGCCCTCGTTGGGGTCAGATTACATAGAGCCGGGCGGCAGTTGCGGGGCCTCCGCCGGCAAGTTATTTTTTTGCCGGAGGGGAGTGGGGTCTCGGGTGCGGGATGAAAAGGGCCCCCTTTTTCCGCTGAGGGGACCCGCAGTAGACTCCAGGGTTCTGGAGTTCACGTTCCACAGAGGCGCCCTTTTCTGCCTCTCGCGGTCGGGTTTCAGCTGTGCTGGGCGAGGGGCGGCCACGAGACACACCTGGACTTGGTCTGGTCCCTGTCATTTTACCCCCCTTGGATTGTGCCGGAGGCCCCGGGCAGCCCACGGAGTGTCGCACGCCGCCTCGCACGTGAAAGCAAGGCGCTGTGACCGAAGACGCTCTCTTCCTTCCTCGCCCAGTCTCCGGGTACCGCTAAACTGTGCTGGTTTCTCGGCTCCCCTTTCCGGCCTCACCACCTGGAGTCCCGGTGGCTCGCCTGGGTTCGGCTGATAACACAGAGTGAAAACTCCTGGGCAGAATTACTCGAACGGTTGGTTGTGTGATTTCAATTCACGACCTGACCCAGCAGGGTGTCACGCTTGTTAAGGCTTTGGGGTTTTGTGGGTCACAGTGAGTTACTGAATTTTTTAAGAAACTAGGTGCGCTGTGCAGTATCTCAGACCTATAAAAGACGGGGATGAACCTTTCCTTAGGTTGCTGAGATGGTGAAGGACCGACGCTTTACTTTGTGTCTGTTTATTCTGGTGCGCTTCCTTATTTGGAGTTTGATTTTCAGTGCTTCCACTGTTTTTGTATTATACTTTTATCTATTTTAAACACCCATTAGAAATTAGATTCCTTTTCTTTATGAAATGCGTCTCCCAGGCCAAAGCTAGAGTTAATTTTTGTGTGTGAGTAGTACATTGTTTCTTTTTTTAAAAATTTTACTGTTCTTGAATATGCCCCTGCAGCCTTCTTCTAAAGTACTTATTTATCTTAATATTTCTCCTTTATGAAATAGTGTAAATAGATAATTTAGTTTGATAAAGAAAACCTCTTGTTACTACTGTTGGCATCTAGTACCTTGATAGAGAGTGGGACTACAAGAACTAAGGACATAAATGCTAGCTCATCACTCTAGTACCAGAAATTTGCAGATGGTTTAAACTGTGTTGCTTCTCATTTGCAAAATAAAAATGATAAAAGTGGTCTCCACCTACCTCATTAGGAAGCCTTGAGAACATTGTGTTGTGCTTTGACCTATACTGGAAATGGCTTCTACATTCAAAGCGGAGGTTTGTGTGGAGTGTGATTTATCAACGGATTTGTTCATTTAAAATTTGCATACACTAAATTCACTCTTGTGATGTACAGTTCTGTCAGTCTTGACAAATGCAAGGAAGCAAGTATCCACCACCACAATCTTGATACAGCAAAATTACATGAAGACCTCAAAATTTCCTCTGCTGCCCCTTTGTAGTCTCCCGCCCAACCCCCATCCCTTCTCCTGGCAACCCCTGATCTGTTTCCATCCCTACAGTTTTGCCTTTTCTAGAGTGCCATATAAATGGAATTATGTGGTATGTAGCTTTTGGGGTCTGATTTCTTAATTTCACTCCTTTCACTTATACAAATGGATTTGAGAGGCATCCATGTGTTGCATGCATCAGTATTTCATTTCTATATTTTTGAGTAATATTTTATTGTATCGATGTCCTGTAAATGTTTATCCGTTCACCAGTTCAGGGACATTTCAGTTGTTGGTGATTATGAATAGAGCTACTATAAACATTCATGTATACGTTTTTGTGTGGACATAAATTTTTATTTCTTTTTGGGATTTCGAGGTTCCATGGTAAGGGAATACTTAATTTATATGAAACTGTGGAACTGCTTTTCAAGTGGCTATACCATTTTGCTATCTCACTAACATTGTATGGGTGTTTAGTTGCTCTGCACTCTCACTAGCACTTAGTATTGTCATTTAAAACACTTTTTTTTAGCTTTTCTAATAGGTAAATAATGGTAAAGCCTTGTGGTTTTAATTTGTATTTCCTTAGTGATTGAGGGTGTTGAGCATCTTTTCATGTTATTCCTTGCTGTTTGTATATTTCTGTTGGTGAAATGTCTGTTCAAATCTTACTCATTTTAATTGGATTATTTTTCTGTTGAGATTTCATTCATATACCATTAAATTCACCCTTTTAAAATGTACAATTCAGTGTTTTTTAGTATAGCCACAAAATAGTGCAACTGTCACCACTATCTAATTCCGGAACATTTTCAACACTCCAAAAATAAATCTTATACCTATAAACAGTCAGTACAGATTTATCCCCACCCTTCCTCTGGCAACCACTAATCTACTTTCTGTCTTCTGTGGATTTGCCAATTCTGGACATTTCATTTAAATGGAATCACAGGGGCTTCCCTGGTGGCGCAGTGGTTAAGAATCCGCTTGCCAATGCAGGGGACATGGGTTCGATCCCTGGTCCGGGAAGATCCCACCTGCCACGGAGCAGCTAAGCCCGTGTACCACAACTACTGAGCCTGCACTCTAGAGCCCGCGAGCCACAACTACTGAAGCCCGCGCGCCTAGAGCCCGTGCTCTGCAACAAGAGAAGCCACTGCGATGACAAGTCCTTGCACCGCAACAGAGTAGCCCCTGCTTCCCGCAAGTAGAGAAAGCCTGCGCACAGCAACAAAGACCCAACGCAGCCAAAAATAAATAAATAAAATAAAATAAATAAGTGGAATCACAATATACATGGCCTCTTTTTCTGGCTTCTTTCCCTTAATTTTATATTTTCAAGGTTCGTTTATATTGTAGCATGTATCAGTATTTCATTCTTTTTTGTGACTAATATTCCATTATATGGATATAACTCATTTTGTTAATCCATTCATCTGTTGATGGACATTTAAGTTATTATTTTTCTTTTTATGAGTAATGCTGCTGTGAACATTCATGTACAAGTTTTTCGTGAGCATATATTTTAAATGCTTTGGGTATGTACCTAGAAGTGGAATTTCTGAGTCATATGGTAACTTCTTTAGACTTTTTAAGGAACTTCCAAACTCTTTTCCAAAGTGTTTTCTTATTGTTGAGTATTGAAAGTTCTTTAAATATTATGGATACAAGTCCTTTGTAAGATACGTGATTTAAAAATACTTTCTCCCGGTCTTTTCCAAGTCTGTCTTTGCAAAATAAAAGTTTAAAATTTTGATCAATTCCAGTTTATCAAAAAATTTTTATGTCATGCTTTTTTAAATTTAAATTTTTTTATTTTTGGCTGTAATGGGTCTTCATTGCAGTGCACGGGCTTCTCATCGCAGTGGCTTCTCTTGTGGAGCACTGGCTCTGGGCGCGTAGGCTTCAGTAGTTGTGGCTCGAAGGCTGTAGAGCACAGGCTCAGCAGTTGTGGCACATGGGCTTAGTTGCTTCACAGCATGTGGAATCTTCCCCGACCAGGGCTCGAACCTGTGTCCTCTGCACTGGCAGGCAGATTCTTAACCACTGCACCACCAGAGAAGTCCCAATGTCATGCTTTTCATGAGTCAGTTATATCTGTGAAATCTTTAACCCAAAGTCACAAAGATTTTCTCTTATGTTTTATTCCAGAAGTTTTATAATTTTATATTTTACATTTTTGTAAATGTAAAATTTCTGATCCATTTTTGTATAAAGTGCAGTATAGGTTGAAGGTTGGGGTTTCTTTGTTTGCATGTCGATACAAATGTCCAATTTTTCTAGCACGAGTTGCTTAAAAGAATATCCTTTCTCCATCGAATTATCTTTGAACGTTTGTAAAAAAATCAGTAGACTTTATATTTTATGGGTTTATTTTTGAACTATCTGTTTGAACGATCTGTGTGTCCATCTGTTCACCTATACCATGCTTATCTTGATAACTGTAACTTTATAGTGTCTTGAAATCAGGTAGTGTGATCCCTCTAATTTTGGTGTTTACCACATTTTAAAAATAATGTGTTAGTGTTTTATGTATCAAAGTTGGTTATATTTTGTTAAATGAAGCTTTGAATAATAGCTAGAATTTTAAAAAATTCTTGGAGAATTTAAAAAGCAATAGTTTTTGTTTGTTTGTTTGTTTGTTTTTTTTTTGCGGTACGCGGGCCTCTCACTGTTGTGGCCTCTCCCGTTCCGGAGCACAGGCTCTGGACGCGCAGGCTCAGTGGCCATGGCTCACGGGCCCAGATGCTCCGCGGCACGTGGGATCTTCCCGGACCAGGGCACGAACCCGTGTCCCCTGCACCGGCAGGCGGACTCTAAACCACTGCGCCACCAGGGAAGCCCAAAGCAATAGTTTTTTGATAAACTTAGAGGATTAAAAACTTCTTTGAAAATTTCAATAATAGAAGCTAAATGCTACATAGGAAAAATGTTAAGATGATGGGCTTAATATTTTATGGTCTAATATCAGAAGGATCTGTTAGTTTTAAATGTATGGTTTTGCTAGGTTTCTGTGTAATAATCCAGCCAATTTCACTATTGGCATATGAATCGTATGAATTAGTATACAGGAGTTAAATGGATGGTTTCATATCTAATAATGGAAAAATTGTTTCAGAGATGGCTCTTTGGAAATTAGAATTCATTTTTCCTTAGCAACATTGTTATATATGAATGGAGTTTACAAAAACTAATTATAGTGCAGCAGAACAGTACTACTATACTGGGTCCTGTACAGTATGTAGACTGAGTGCCAGAAGCATCTATTTTGTGTAAGGAGAAAGACGAATTGAGTTTTTTCTCAAACTCTTGGCAAATTCTGACGTTGGTAAAGTATACTTTTTATACAGTGTTATTTACACCCTTCCACCCACCCTTCCCGTGTATCACCTATTTAGGGAGGTGGTAGTATTTATACTTCATAGACTTCATCGGAAGTTCGCCTCCCTACTTTGCTAAACCATCTAGCATTTAATATTTCCTTCAAGAGCCAGGCTGCATCAGAATCAGTCATACATGCTTGTTAGAAATACAGATTTTTTTGGAACCACTTCTCAGACATTATAATTCATTTATCTAGAGTAGGACACCAAAAAAGTTTTTTTTTAAAACAAATGACACAGGGGATTGTGATGTACAACTGGGTGCATTTGAAGAGCACTTTCAGGGCAAAAATACTAGAAATTCAGGGGCAGAAGTAATAGTAAGTGTGGCTTGTATGATAGAATTATCATTTGTAACATAGAGCGTACCTCTTAATGTTATAGTTTTCCTTCTCACTTTCTTGTTGTTTGCTCCAGAATTACAGTACTTGGGCAAATTAAAAAATTTTGTTATGCCCGCCATCTTTATGTAACATTAGAAACTCAGATTTCTTCTTCTTTTTCTTAAACTAACTTGCATATTCTATTTTTGAAATGGTAATCTCTCAGTTTTCTCTTTATATATAGTCTTATATTCAGTGGCCTCTTAATGCATACCCCCAGTATAACAGTAACTCTATAGGAAGATGAAGATTCAGCCAGGGCACAGTTCCTGATTTTAAGAAGTCATTCTTCTGTGATAGGAATATACTGGGAAACCAAACAAATGATTGTCTAGTGGAATTGCCAATTAAATATTGGTTTTTCTTTTATGTTCTTGTTACCGAACCAAATTTCCGTCTGCTTGCTGGCATGCAGTAAAGCCATTCTACTGACACCGGATTGTGGTAAAAGAAAGTGCAGCATTTATTGCAGGGCACCAAGCAAGGAGTCCAGGGCAGCTAGTGCTTAAAAGACCTGAACTCTCCAAAGGCTTTCAGGGAAAGGTTTATAAAGACAGGGTGAGGGAGGGATTTGTGAGGTATGTGAACAGCTCGTGGACATTCTTCTGATTGGTTGGTGGTGAGGTTATTGAGAGTCAGCATCATCAACCTGGAGGTTCCAACCAGTTTGGGGTCTCTGTGATTGTGGGCAGCATACAGTTAACTTCTTCCACCTGGTGGGGGTTTCAGTATCTGAAAAAACAGCTCAAAGGACATGGCTCAGAATATTATCTATAGCCCTTGAGGAGGAACTAAAAGTCCTTGACTTTGTTAATGGCTAACTATTATTATTTTGCCTTGCTTGACTGTTTTCCTTTCTTTCTGCATTTTCTCAATTCTCTGATTAAATTTATTCTTTGACTAAAGTTTTTCTACAGACAAAAGGCAGGCGGAGGACATGGGTGGGTGTCTATCCTGGGAAGGCCTCATAGGGTCCTGCTTGGTTACATTCTAAGATACTTTCATAAAACTTTAGAGTTGAAAGGGAACATTTTATTATGACAAGTAGTCAAACATACATCAGTGTTTCAAGATTTTACAGTCTATATCCATATACCCACAATCTAGATTCTACCATTAATTGGATATTAACAGTTTTATTGAGGTATAATTGACAAATAGTAAAATGCACATATTTAAAGTCTACAATTTGATAAATCTTAACACGTGTTCACCTAGGAAATCATAATCATGATCAAGCTAACGAACATATCCATCATGCCCAAAAGTTTGCTTGCCCACACCCCCAGAGACATCCATTATTACTACTTTTTCTACCGTACATACCTCTATTTCTGGTATGCTGAGAGGTTTTGTTCAAGAATGTGTGTTGGATTTTGTAAAGTGATTTTTCTACGTCTACTGATATGATCATAGGATTTTTCTATGAGCCATAGGATTGCATTGATTTTTGAATGTGGAACAAGGCTTTAATGCCTGGAATTAATCCCACTTCACCATAGTATTATTATTTTTATAGATTGTTGGATTCAATTTTCTGATATTTTATTGAGGATTTTTGCATCTATGTTCATGAAAGATATTGGTCAGTAGTTTTTCTTTCTTGTAATATTTTCATCTGGTTTTGGTATTAGGGTAATACTGACCTCATAGATGAGTTAGAAGTGTTCATATGTTATCTGGAAGAGATTGTAAGGAATTAGTGTCATTTTTTCCTTAAATATTTGGTAGAACATTAGTGAAACCATCTGGGCATTATGCTTTCAGTTTTGAAAGATTATTATTGATTCCGTTTCTTTTATAGATATAGGCCTATTTAGATGATTTTTTCTTGTATGTGTTTTTGTAGAGTGTATTTTTCAAGGAATTGGTACATTTCATCTAAGTTATAACATTTGTGGATGTGTTTATAATATTTCTTTACTAACCTTTTAATGTCCGTGGGATCAGTAGTGATGGCCCTTCCTTTCATTTCTGATATTAGTAATTTGTGTCTTTTCTCTTTCTTCTTAGTTAACATGGCTAGAGAGTTACCAGTTTTATTGATATTTTCAAAGAACCAGGTTTTGGTTTCATTGAAATCTCTATTGATTTTCTGTATTGAATTACATTGACTTCTCTAATTCTTATGATTTCTTTTCTTCTTACTTAGGATTTACTTTGCTCTTCTTTTTCTAGTTTCCTAAGGTGGAAGCTTAGATTATTGGTTTTAGATCTTTCTCCTTTTCTAGTATATGCATTGGATGGTATAAATTTCCCTCTAAGCCCTGATTTGCTGCATGTCACAAATTTTGATAAGTCATATTTTCATTTGACTCAAAATATTTTACGAATTTCTTTTGAGACTGCTTCTTTGACTTACGTGTTATTTAAAGCTAGTGTTTATTTAATCTTCAGATATTTGGGGATTTTCCACCTTTCTTCCAGAAATCATTATGATTTCTAGTTTAATTCCATTGTGTTCTGAAAGCAAACTTGGTATGACTTCTGTTCCTTTAAATTTGTTGAGGTATGTTTTATGGCCCAGAATATGACTTATCTTGGTTAATGTTCTGTGTGAGCTTGAGAAGAATATATAATCTGCTGCTGTTGGATGAAATGTTCTATAAATTTGTTATATCCCTTTATTTTTAATTTGTCTGTGTCTTTATATTTAACATTGGTTTCTTGTCTTGCCATTTGTGACAACATGGTTGGACCTTGAGAATTATTTTGTTAACTGAAATAAGTCAGATGGAGACAGACAAATGCTATACTTCTCTCATATGTGGAGTGAAAAAAACAAACAGGGACTTCCCTGGCAGTCCAGTGGTTAGGACTCCATGCTTCCACTGCAGGGGGCATGGGTTCAATCCCTTGTCAGGGAACTAAGATCCTGCATGCTGTGTGGTGTGGCCAAAAAATTAAAAACAAACAAAAAAACCCAAAAACAAAGTAAATGAAGAAACCAAACCAATCAAAAAACAAGTATGTAGATACAGAGAATAGAATAGTGGTTACCAGAGGGATAGGGGTTGGGGGGAGGGCAAAATGGGTAGAGGGTGTATGGTGATGTATGGTGATGACTGGAAACTAAATTTTTGGTGGTGAGCAAGCTTTTATACAAAAGTGGAAAAATAATTTGTACACGTGAAACTTATATAATGTTACAAACCAATGTTACCACAATAAAAAATAATTAAAAAATAATTAAAAAATAAAGTGGGTTTCTTGTAGACACCTTGTAGTTGGGTTTGTTTTTTTATCCACTCTTATCATGTCTCTTTTAATTAGTATGTTCAGACCATTCACATTTAATTTAAAATGATTATTGATATAGTCGGGGTAATGGATTTATATTTATCATAGTTGTAACTCTTTTTGTTGCATGTCTGTCTTTGCTTTTAAAAATCTCCGCCTCTTTTTCTTTCTCTGGTTTTAATTGAGCATTTTATATGGTTTAATTTTTTCTTTTTTTTTTTGGTCATTGCCTTAAAATTGCAGTGTACATTTAAAATTTAGAACTAATCTAGGTCCACTTTCAAATAATACTGTCCTGCTTCAGGGATAGTGGAGGTATCTTGTAACAGTATTCCATTCCATTTCTTCTGCTTCTTCATAACATTGTTATTATTCATTTCACTTATCCATAAACTGTACTCAATGTACTGTTGCTATTATTATTTAGAACAATTTTCCATTAGACCTTTAAGAATAAGGAAAATAAAAGGCTTAATTTTACCTTAATTTATTCCTTCTCTAATGCTTTTGTAGGTCTGAGTTTCTGACCTCTATCATTTCCTTTCTTTCTGAAAACTTTTAACATTTCTTGCAAGGGAGGTCCACTGGCAACAAATTCTGTCAGTTTTTGTTTGAGAAAGATTTTATTTCTCCTTCACCCCCATCCCCATTACAGATTGTGGTTAAATACATACAATATGAAATTTATCATAACCATTTTTAAGTGTACAGTGGCATTAGGTATATTCTCATTGTTGTGTAACCATCACCACATCCATCTCCGGAACTCTTTTTGTCTTGCACAACTGTAATACTGTACCCATTAAGCAGTAACTACACATTTTCCCTCCCCTCTGCCTCTGGCAACCACCATTCTATTTTGTGCCTCTATGAATTTGACTATTCTAGGTACCCCATGTAAGTGGTATCATGCAATATTTGTTCTTTTGTGTCTGACATATTTCACTTAGCATAATGTCTTCAAGGTTAATCTGTTATAGCATATGTCAGAATTTCATTCATTTTTAAGCGTGAATTATGTCCCATTGTATGTATATACCACATTTTGTTTCTCCATTCATCTGTCAGTGGACACAGTGGTTGTTTCCACGTTTTAGCTATTGTGAATAATGCTGCTACAAACATGAGTGTACAAATGTCTCTTTGAGTCCCTGCTTTCAAATATTTTTGGTATATACCCACAAGTGGAATTGCTGGGTCATATGGTAATTAATTTTTTCAGGGACCACGATACTACTTTCCATAGCAGTCACACTGTTTTACATTCCCACCAGTGGTGCACAAGGGTTCCAATTTCTCTGCATCCTCAGAAAATCATTACTTTGTTTTGTTGGTAGTAGCCATCCTAATGGATGTGAGGAGCCATCTCATTGTCATTTTGATTTGCACTTCCATATTGATTAGTAGTGATTTTGAACATCTTTTCTTGTGCTTATGGGCCATTTGTATATCTTCTTTAGAAAAATATGTGTTCAAGATCTTTGGCCATTTTTAATTGGGTTGTTTGGTTTTTTGTTGTTGAGTTGTAGGAGCTCTTTATATATTCTGAATTAGATGTGTGACTTGTATATATTTCCTGTTCCATGTGTTACCTTTTCAATGTTGATAGTGTCCTATGATGCACAGAAGTTTTTAATTTTGATGAAGTCCAAATCTTCTATTTTTTGTTGTTGTTTTTGGTGTCATGTCCAAGAAATCATTGCCAAATCAAGGTCATGCAACTTTTTACCTATGCTTTCTTTTGAGAATTTTATAGTTTTAGGTCTGACATTTAAGTCTTTGATCCATTTTGAGTTAATGTTTGGATATAGTATTGAAAAGACAAATTCCAAATTGAATGATCTCAGTAGCCTTGTAAATAATCATTTAACTATATATGTAAGGGTTTATTTCTGGGCTCTCTATTCGATTGGTCTAAGTTTTTGTGTTCCAGCACCATGCTGGATTTTGTTTCGTTTTTATTGAAATAGAGTTGATTTACAATATTGTGTGAGTTTCAGGTGTACAGCATAGTGAGTCATTATTTTTGCAGATTATATTCTGCTATAGGTTATTAGTGGGTATGATTCCCTGTGCTATATAGTAAATCCTTGTTTCTTATTTATTTTATATATAGCAGTTTGTATATCTTCATCCCATACCCCCAAATTGTCCCTCCTTCTGTCCCTCTCCCCTTTGGTAACCACAAGTTTGTTTTCTATGTCTGTGAACCTGTTTTGTATATACATTCATTCGTATTATTTTTTGGATTCCATATATAAGTGATATAGTATAATGTTTGTCTTTCTCTGACTTTTTTCACTAAGCGTAGTATTCTCTAGGTCCATCCTTGTTGCTGCAGTTGGCCGTATTTCATTCTTTTTTATGGCTGAGTAATATTCCATTGTGTGTGTGTATGTATGTGTGTGTGTCACATCTTAGTCCAGTCACCTATTGATGGGCATTTGGGTTGCTTCCATGTCTTGGCTATTGTAAATGGTGTTACTATGAACATTGGGGTGCATGTATCTTTTTTGAATTAGTGTTTTCTTTTTTTCTGGCTATATACACAGGAGTGGAATTGCTGGATCATATGCTAGTTCTATTTTTAGTTTTTTTAAGGTACCTCCATACTGCTCTCCATTGTGGCTGCACCAATTTACGTTCCCACCAACAGTGTATGAGGGTTCCCTTTTCTCCATATTCTCTCCAGCATTGTTGTTTGTAGACTTTTGATGATAGCCATTCTGACAGGTGTGAAGTGATATCTCTTTGTGGTTTTGATTTGCATTTCTCTAATAATTAGCAATATTGAGAATCTTTTCATGTGCCTATTAGCCGTCTATATGTTGTCTTTGGGAAAATGTCTATTCAAGTCTTCCACCCATTTTTTTTTATTGGATTGTTTGTTTTTTTGATATTGAGTTGTATGAGCTATTTGCATATTTTGGATATTAACCCCTTGTCAGTCACGTCATTTGCAAATATATTCTCCCATTCCATATGTTGTCTTTTTAGCAAGCACCATGTTGTTTTGATCACTGTGCTTTTGTTAGTACATTTCAAAATCAGGAAACATGAGACTGCCAAGTTTCTTTTGAAGGTTGTTTTGACTGTTTGTGGGTCCTTTGAGATGCCATATGAATTTTTCTATTTCTGTAAAAAACATTGGGATTTTAATGTGGATTACATTGAATCTGTAGGTTGCTTTGAGTAGTACTGATATCTTAACAATATTGTCTTCCAGTCTGTGAACATGGAATGTCTTTCCATTTATATGTGTTTTTACTTTATTTCAACAATGTTTTATAGGTTTGGGGTATAAGTCATTCTCCCTTCCCTCCCCCCCCATTAAGTTTATTCCTAAGCATTTTATTATTTTTGACGCTATTGTAAATGGAATTTTTTTCTTAATTTCCATCTTGAATTGTTCATTGTAAGTGTATAGAAACAACTGATTTTTGTGTTTTGATTGTGTACCCAGCAACATGCTGAATCCATTTATTCTAGCACGGTTTTTTTGTGGAATATTTGTTTTTCTTCATATAAGATCATGCTGTCTGAACAGAGAGAATTTTACTTCTTCCTTTCCAATGTGGATGCCTTTTATTTATTCTTCTTGCCCAATTGCTCTGGCTATGACTTTCTATGTTGAATAAAAGTGGCAAAAGTGGGCATCCTTATCTTGTTCCTGATGTTAGAGGAAAAGACTTGTCTTTCATCATTGAGTATGATGTTCATTGTGGGCTTTTCATATATGGCTTTAATATATTGAGGCAGTTTCCTTTAATTCCTAACTTTTTGAGTGTTTTTATCATGAAAGAATGTTGAAATTTTTTTGAATGCATTTTCTTCATCAGTTGCGGTGATCTGTGTTTTTTCCTTCATTCTGTTAATGAGGTGTATCACATTGATTGAATTTGTATATTGAACCATCTTTCCATTCTTAGAATGTTATACTGAGTAATGGTGTATAATTCTTTTAGTGTACCATTGAATTTTGTTTGCTAGTATTCTGTTGAGGATTTTTGCCTCAGTATCCATGGGGGATATTGATCTGTAGTTTTCCTGTGGTATCTTTGTCTGGCTTTGGTATCAGATTAATGCTGACCTCATATATTAAGTTTGTGGAAGTATTTCCTTTTCTTCAGTTTTTGGGAAGAATTTGAGGAGGATTGGTGTTCTCTTTTAAATGTTTGAAGAAGAAACTATCTGATCCTGGGCTTTTGTTGTTGTTGTGGGTTTTTGATTAATGATGAAATCTCATTACTAATTATAGATCTGTTCAGATTATGCATTTCTTCATGATTCATTAGTGGTAGGGTGAGTGTTGTTAGGAATTTATCCATTTTATCTAGGCTATCAAATTTGTTGACATACAGCTGTTCATAGTATTCTTACAATCCTTTTTATTTTTGTAAAATTGGTAGTACTATCCCCTCCTTCATTTCTCATTTTAGTTACAGTTGACTCTTGAACAATGCAGGGGTTAGGGGCATCGAACCCCCACACAGTCGAAAATCTGCATATAACTTTACAATTGGCCTTCCATATCTGTGGTTCACATTCTTGGATTCAGCTATCAATGGATCATGTAGTACTGAAGTACGTACTTATTGGAAAAAAATCCACATGTAAGTGGATCCACAAAATTCAAACCTGTGTTGTTCAAGGGTCAATTGTATTTGACTCTTCTCTCTTTTTCTTGGTCAGGCTAGCTAATGATTTATCAATTTTGTTGAACTTTTTTGTTTCTTGTAACAGCTTTTGACTTAAAGTCTGTTTTGTCTAATATCAGTATAGCTATTTCTGCTCTCTTGGTTATTATTTGCATGGGAAATCTTTTTTAATCCTTTCACTTTTGAGCTATGTGTGGTTTCAAGCTTTTGGTTTCATCAATTTTCTCTTGGTTTTTTGTTCTTTGTTTTGCTTATGTCTGTTCTAAACTTTATTATTTCATTCCTTCTGGTAGCTTTGGGTGTAGTTAATCTTTTTCTGTTTCTTTAAGATGCAAATTTAGGTTGTTGATTTGGGATTATTTCTTCCTTTTTTTTTTTTTTTTTTGCGGGTACGAGGGCCTCTCACTGTTGTGGCCTCTCCCGTTGCAGAGCACAGGCTCCGGACATGCAGACTCAGCAGCCACAGCTCACGAGCCCAGCTGCTTTGCGGCATGTGGGATCCTCCCGGACCAGGGCATGAACCCGCGTCCCCTGCATCGGCAGGCAGACTCTCAACCACTGCGCCACCTGGGAAGCCCATTTCTTCCTTTTTAATGTAAACATTTACTGCTATAATTTGTCTCCCAGGACTGCTCTTGCTGCATCCCATACATTTTGGTATGTTGTTTCCATTTTAATTTTTCTTAAATTGTTTTAAAATTTTTCTTGTGATTTCTTCTTTGATTCATTGCTTGAGTGTGTTAATTTTCATATATTTGTGGATTTTTTTTTTTTTTTTTGGCTGTGTTGGGTGTTCGTTGCTGCGCGCGGGCTTTCTCTAGTTGTGGAGAGCGGGGGCTACTCTTCGTTGCAGTGCGCAGGCTTCTCATTGCAGTGGCTTCTCTCGTTGTGGAGCACGGGCTGTAGGTGCGTGGGCTTCCGTAGTTGTGGCACATAGGCTCAGTAGTTGTGGTGCACGGGCTTAGTTGCTCCGTGGCATGTGGGATCTTCCCAGACCAGGGCTTGAACCCGTGTTCCCTGCATTGGCAGGTGGATTCTCAACCACTGTGCCACCAGGGAAGCCCCTATTTGTGGATTTTTTAGTTTTCCTTCTGCTGTTGATTTCTGGATTCATTCCACTCATTCCATCAGGAAACATAGCTTATATAATTTCAGTCTTTTAAAATTTATTTAGATTCTTTTGTTGCCTAACAGTCTTATACTGGAAAATGTTCCCTGCGCACTTGAGGAAATTGTGTATTCTGTTGTTGGGTAAGGGTGTTCTGTATATATTTGTTAAGTTCAATTCATCTATTTTCTTGTTAACCTTCTGTCTGGTTGTTCCATCCATTACTAAAGTTGTGTATTGAAGCCGCCTACTAATACTATAGAGCTGTCTATTTCTCTCTTCAATTATGTTAGTGTTTGCTTCATATGTTTTTGATTTCTGATGTTTGGTGCATATATGTTTATAACTTTTATATCTTCTTAGTGAATTGACCCTTTTATCATCTTATAATGCCCTTTTTTGTTTCTTGTAACAGCTTTTGACTTAAAGTCTGTTTTGTCTAATATCAGTATAGCTATTTCTGCTCTCTTTTGCTTATTATTCACAAGGGAAATCTTTTTTAATCCTTTCACTTGTGAGCTATGTGTGGCATTAGACCTAACATAGAGGGACCCTGTTTTTGTTTGTTTTTTTAAATCCCTTTTGTCCATCTGTGTCTTTTGATTGGGAAGTTTAAACTGTTTACACTTAAAGCAATTACTGATAGGGAAGGATTTACTATTGCTGTTTTGTTCATTATTTTATGTCTTATGACTTTTTGTTTCTCTTTTTTTCTTATTGCTTTCTTTGTGTTCAATTTTTTTGTAGTGATGTGTTTTTTTTTTTTTTTTTTTTTTCCGGTACGTGGGCCTCTCACTGTTGTGGCCTCTCCCGTTGCGGAGCACAGGCTCCGGACGCGCAGGCTCAGCGGCCATGGCTCACGGGCCTAGCCGCTCCGCGGCATGTGGGATCTTCCCGGACCGGGGCACGAACCCGTGTCCCCTGCTTCGGCAGGCGGACTCTCAACCACTGCGCCACCAGGGAAGCCCAGTGATGTGTTTTGATTCCCTTATTTCCTTTTGTGTATAGTCTATAGATATTTCCTTTGTGGTTCCACAGGGATTACATATAATATCTTAACGTTATAACAGTATATTTTAAACTGATACTGACTTAAATTCAATTGCATACAGTAACTTTACTCCTTTACAGCTTGCCTCCCCATCTTTGTTATTGATGTTAAAAAAAAAAAACATGACATCTTTATATAGTATGTATCTAGTAACATAGCTTTATAACTTTTTAATCTTTTTGTCTTTTAAACCCTGTAAAAATAAAAAATGGAGTTAAAAAGTTGAACCACAATAGTACTGGTTTTTATATTTGCCCATGTATCTTTGTTTATTGGAGAACTTTATATTTTTATATGGCTTCATGTTAGCACCTAGCATCCTTTCTTTTTAACTTGAAGGACTCCCTTTGAAACTTCTTGTAAGGCAGCTCTGCTGGTAATGAACTCCCTCAGCTTTTGTTTATCGGAGAATATCTTAATTTTCCCCTCATTTTTTCTGGATATAATGCTCTTGATTGACAGTTTTTGTTATAATTCAGCACTTTAAATATATTATTCCCCTGTTTTCTGGCTTACAGTGTTTCTGCTGAGAAATCTACTGATAATCTTATTGAGGATCCTATGTACATGTCAAGTTGCTTTTCTCTTGTTGCCTTTAAT
Organism: Delphinus delphis; assembly: GCF_949987515.2. NCBI lineage: Eukaryota > Metazoa > Chordata > Mammalia > Artiodactyla > Delphinidae > Delphinus > Delphinus delphis. The sequence continues at coordinate 42,872,410 of NC_082688.1, read as the reverse complement.
AGTCTCTCTTTGATTATTGTGTTTCTTGTTTGAGATTCTTGAATTTATATATCCATGTCTTTCTTCAAATTTGGGAGGTTTCTGGCTATTATTTCTTCAAATAAGCTCTCTACCCATTTATCTGTCCTCCTTGTGGACTCCCATGATTAACGATATATTGACCCCCTTAATGATGTCCCATAAGTCCCTTAGCCTCTGTTCACTTTTCCTCATTTTTTTTTTTTTACTCCTAACTGTGTATTTTCAAATGACCTGTCTTCAAGTTTTCTGATTCATTCTTTTGCCTGTACAAGTCTGCTTTTGATTTTCTCTAGTGAGTTTTCAATCCAGTTATTCCTTATATCTCCGTTGGTGTGTGTGTGTGTTTTCTACTTTCTTTCAAGACTTGTTGTAGTTGATCTCATGTACATACAACATTGAATAAGGTTAAGGTGTGCAACATGTTGGTTTGATACATTTATATATTGCAGTATGGTTACCACCATAGCTTTAGCTGACACCTCTATCGATTAACGTCAATATCGTTTCTTTTTTGTGGTGAGAATGTTTAAGATTTAGTTTCTCAGCAGTTGTTGAAATATATAATACACTATTTTGACTGTAGTCACCATGCGCTACATTAGATCTCCATAACTTAATTATCATAGTTGCAAGTTTATGTCCTTTAACAACATCTCCCCAATTCTCCCACATTCCAGTCCCTGGTAGCCACCATTCTACTCTGTTTCTACAAGTTTGGGTTTTTTAGATTCTTCACATAAATGATGTCGTAGAGTGTTCATCTTTCTCTGTCTGGCTTATCTCACTAACCATAAGCCCCTCAGAGGGAGTCCATCCTTGTTGTTTCAAGTTTGTTTCTTACTCATGGCTTAATATTCCATTGTATATATGAACCACATCTTTATCCATTCATCTTGATGACACTTAGGTTGTTTCCATATTTTGGCTATTGTGAATAATGCTGCAATAAACATGCAAGTGCAGAAATCTTTTTTCTTTAATCTTTTTATTTATTTGGTTGTGCCAGCTCTTAGTTGCAGCAGGCAGGCTCCTTCGTTGTGGCTCACAGTCTCCTTAGTTGCGTCTCACTGGCTCCTTAGATGTGGCATGTGAACTCTTAGTTGCGCATGCATGAGGGATCTAGTTACCTGACCAGGGATCAAACCTTGGCCCCCTGCATTGGGAGTGCAGAGTCTTAACCACTGCACCACCAGGGAAGTCCCGCAGAAATCTTTTTGATATCCCATTTTCTTTGCCTTTGGATGTATATGAAGAAGTGGGTTTTCTGGATCATATTCAAGATTTTTTCCTTTTATTTTCTGCAGTTTGATTATGGTATTCCTAGGTGTAGATTTTTTATTTCCCTGCTTGATATTTTCTGAGCTTCCTGGATCTGTGGTTTGGTGTCTTTATCATTAATTTCAGAAGTTTCTCAGCCATTATTGCTCCAAATATATGTGTATATTTTTGTTCCTCTCTCCTTTTTTGCCTTCTGATATTTCCATTAGGCATATGTTACAGCTTTTATAATTGTCCTACAGTTCTTGGACATTCTGTTTCATTATTTTTATTTTACTTTATTTTTCTCTTTGCATTTCAGTTTGGAAGTTTATATTTACATATCCTCAAGCTTGCTGATTTTTTTTTGATGTAAAATGACTTAAACTTTATTTAAAATGTGCATTTCAGAACTGTTCAGTATTGTAAATTTATGAACAGACCCAGCGAAATAAGATAGAAATTATCACATAATCACTTGTATTTTATTTTTATTTTTTATTTTTAATTGATTTTTTCATTGAAGGAAAGATTCTTTAAATCCAATAGTGCTCTACAGTTTTCAAAAGTTTCACACATACAATTTCATATAATCCCATAATAACCATAATAATCTTTTTCCCCCCAACCCCCTATATTGTTTCTTTCTCCTTCCCTCTCTCCACTGGTAACCACTAGTTTGTTCTCTGTATCTGTGAGTCTGCTTCTTATTTGTTTTATTCACTAGCTTGCTGTATTTTTTTTTGATTCCACATATAAGTGATATATAGTATTTGTCTTTCTCTGATTTATGTCGCTTAGCATAATGCCTTCCAAGTCCATCCATGTTGCTGCAATGGCAATATTTTATTCTTTTTTATGGCTAGGTATTATTCCATTGTATATATATATACCACATCTTCTTAATCTATTCATCTGTTGATGGACACTTAAGTTGCTTCCGTATCTTGGCAATTGTAAATGATGCTGCTATGAACACTGGGGTGCATGTATATTTTCTAATTAGTGTTTTGGGTTTTTTTCAGATATATGCCCAAGGAGTGGAATTGCTGGGTCATCTGGTAGTTCTGTTTTCCATTTTTTGAGAAACCTTCATACTGTGTTCCACAGTGGCTGCACCAATTTACATTCCCACCAACAGTGTACAAGGGTTCCCTTTCCTCCATATCCTTGCCAACATTTGTTACTTGTCTTCTTTTTGATGATAGCCATTCTGAGAGGTGTGAGGTGATATCTTATTGTGGTTTTGATTTGCATTTCCCTGATGATTAATGATGTTGAGCATGTTTTCATATGCCTGTTGGCCATCTGCTTGTCTTCTTTGGGAAAATGTCTATTCAGTTCTTTTGCCCATTTTTTTTTTTTTTGTGGTACGCGGGCCTCTCACTGTTGTGGCCTCTCCCGTTGCGGGTCACAGGCTCTGGACGCACAGGCTCAGCGGCCATGGCTCACGGGCCTAGCGGCCCTGTGGCATGTGGGATCTTCCCGGACCAGGGCACAAGCTCGTGTCCCCTGCATTGGCAAGTGGACTCTCAACCACTGCGCCACCAGGGAAGCCCTCTTTTGCCCATTTTTAATCTTTTTTTTTGCGTCCTTGTTTGTTTTGCTACACCATGCAGCATGCAGGATCTTAGTTCCCCAACCAGGGATTGAACCTGGGCCCCATGCAGTGGAAGCGTGGCGTTCCAACATCTGGACCACCAAGGAATTCCCCGGGTTTTTTTTTTTGATGTTGAGTTGTATGAGCTGTTAATATATGTTGGATGTTAACTCCTTATCAGTCATTTCATTTATAAATATTTTCTCCCATTCAGTAGGTTGTCTTTTTGTTTTGTTGATAGTTTCCTTTGCTGTGCAAAAGCTTTTAAGTTTAATTGGTTTTTTTGTTTGTTTGTTTTGCGTTTGTTTCCTTTGCTTTAGAAGATGGATCCAAAAAATATTGCTGCAATTTATGTCAAAAAGTGTTCTGCCTATGTTTTCCTCTAGGAGTTTGATAGTATCCGGTCTTACATTTAGGTCTTTAATTCATTTTGAGTTTATTTTTGTATATGGTGTTAGAAAATGTTCTAATTTTGTTCTTTTACGTGTAGCTGTCCAGTTTTCTTAGCACCACTTGTTGAAGAGACTGTGTTTTCTTCATTGTATATTCTTGTCTTCTTTCTCTTAGATTAATTGACCATAAGTGTGTGGGTTTATTTCTGGGCTCTCCTCTTACATTGATTAATGTGTCTGTTTTTGTGCCAGTACCAGTACTGTTTTGATTACTGTAGCTTTGTAGTATAGTTTGAAGTCAGGGAGTGTGATTACTCCAGCTCTGTTCTTCTTTCTCAAGATTGTTTTGGCTATTCAAGCTCTTTTGTGTTTCCATGAAAATTTAAAAATTATTTGTTCTAGTTCTGTGGAAAATGCCATTGGTATTTTGATAGGGATTGCATAGAATCTACTTTGCCTTGGGTAGTATGGCTATTTTAACAGTATTAATTCTTTCAATCCAAGAACATGGTATATCTTTTCATCTGTTTGTGTCATCTTCTGTTTCTTTCATTCGTGTCTTATATAGTCTTCTGAATACAGGTCTTTTACCTGCTTGGGTAGATATATTCCTAGGTATTTTATTCTTTTTGATGCGATAGTAAATTGGATTGTTTCCTTATTTTCTCTTTGATACTTTGTTGCTAGTGTATAAAATTACAACAGCTTTCTGTATGTAATTTTGTATCCTACAACGTTACTGGATTTGTTGATGAGCTATAGTAGTTTTCTGGTGGTGTCTTAAAGATTTCCTGTGTATAGTACCATGTTATCTGAAAACAGTGACAATTTTACTTCTTCCTTTCCAATTTGGATTCCTTTTATTTCTTTTTCTTCTCTGATTGCTGTGGCTAGAACTTCCAAACCTACATTGAGTAAATATGGTGAGAGTGAATGTCCTTGTCGTGTTCTTGATCTTAGAGGAAATGCTTTCAGCTTTTCAGCATTGAGTATGATGGTAGCTGTGGGTTTGTAATCATATATTACAGACAAAATGGATGTTGAATTTTATCAAAAGTTTTTTCTTCATCTATTGAGATGATCATATGGTTTTTATTCTTCAGTTTGTTAATGTGCTGTATCACACTGATTGTTTTGTGGGTATTGAAAACTCCTTGCTTCCCTGGGATAAATCCCACTTGATCATGGTGTATGATTCTCTTAATGTATTGTTGGATTTGGTTTGCTGGTATTTTCTTGAGAATTTCTGCATCTGTGGTCATCAGTGATATTGGCCTGTAACTTTCTTTTATGGTATCTTTGGTTTTGGTATCAGGATGATGGTGGCCTCATAGAATGATTTTCGAAGTGTTCCTTCCTCTGCAATTTTTTGGAGTAGTTTAAGAAGGATAGGTGTTAACTCTAAGTGTTTGGTAGAATTCACCTGTGGAGCCATCTGGTCCTGGACTTTTGTTTTTTGGGAGCTTTTTAATCACAGTTTCAATTTCAGTACTTGTACTTGGTCTGTTCATATTTTCTATTTCTTCCTGGTTCAGTCTTGGGAGATTGTACCTTTCTAAGAATTTGTCTATTTCTTCTAGGTTGTCCATTTTATTGGCATATAGTTGCTTGTAGTAGTCTCTTACGGTCCTTTGTATTTCTCTGGTGTCCGTTGTAACTTCTCCTTTCTCATTTCTAATTTTATTGATTTGAGTCCTCTCTTTTTTTCTTGATGAGTCTGGCTAAAGGTTTATCAATTTTGTTTAACTTTTCAAAGAATCAGCTTTTAGTTTTATTGTTCTTTTCTATTTTCTTGGTTTCTATTTCATTTATTTTTGCTTTGATCTTTATGATTTCTTTCCTTCTGCTAACTTTGAGTTTTGTTTGTTCTTTCTCTAGTTGCTTTAGGTGTAAGGTTAAGTTTTTTTAATTGAGATTTTTCCTGTTTCCCTGAGGTAAGCTTGCATCGCTATAAACTTCCCTCTCAGAACTGCTTTTGCTGTGTCCCATAGGTTTTGGATGGTCATTTTTTATCATTTTCATTTGTCTCTAGGTATTTTTAAATTTCTTCTTTGATTTCTTCAGTGATCCATTGGTTGTTTAGTAACATACTGATTAGTCCACATATTTGTGTTTTTTGCAATATTTTTCTTTCAGTTGTTTTCTCATCCCATAGTGTTGTGGTTGGAAAAGATGCTTGATATGATTTCAGGTTTCTTAAAGTTACTGAGACTTGCTTTGTGGCCCAACATGTGATCTATCCTGGAGAATGTTCTATGTGCACTTGAAAAGAATGTGTATTCTGCTGCTTTTGGACCAAATTCTCTATATGTATCAGTTAAGTTCAGGTAGTCTAGTCTGTCATTTAAGTCCAGTGTTACCTTATTGATTTCTGTCTGGATGATCTGTCCGTTGATGTACATGCGGGTGTTAAAATCCCTTACTGGGCTTCCCTGGTGGCACAGTGGTTGAGAATCTGCCTGCTAATGCAGGAGACACAGGTTCGAGCCCTGAATACATTGTTCTTTTACGTGTAGCTGTCCAGTTTTCTTAGCACAGGTTGCTCCCACATGCCGTGGAGCAACTAGGCCCGTGAGCCACAACTACTGAGCCTGCGCGTCTGGAGCCTGTACTCCGCAACAAGAGAGGCCGCGATAGTGAGAGTCCCGCGCACCACGCTGAAGAGTGGCCCCCGCTTGCCACAACTAGAGAAAGCCCTCACACAGAAACAAAGACCCAACACAGCATAAATAAATTAATAAACTCCTACCCCCAACATCTTAAAAAAAATAAAAAATAAAAATCCCTTACTATTATCATGTTACTGTCGATTCCTCCTTTTACGTCTTTTAATATTTGCCTTATATTATTTAGGTGGTCTTGTCTTGGGTTAACGTATATTTACAATTGTATCTTTTTCTTGGTTTGATCCTTTGATCAGTATATAGTGTCCTATTTTGTTTTTTATAATAATCTTTATTTTAAAGTTGATTTTGTGTGATACAAGTATTACTAGTTGGGCTTTCTTTAGACTTTCATTTACATGGAATACCTTTTTTCATCCTCTCACTTTCAGTCTGTGTGTGTCTCTAGATCTGAAGTGAGTCTCTTGTAGACAGCATATATATGGGTCTTGTTTCTGTATCCATTCAGCCACTCTGTCTTTTGGTTGGAGCACTTAGTCCATTTACATTTAAGGTAATTATTGATATGTATGTTCTTATTGTCAGTTTGTTAACTGCTTTGAACTTATTTTCGTAGGTTCTTCCCCTTTCTCCTCTTGTTCTCTTCTCTTGTGATTTGATGAATATCTTTGTGTTTGGGATTCCTTTTTTGTGTGTGTATATCTATTGTAGATTTTTGGTTTGTGGTTACCATGATGTTTTTGTATAGCAATCTATACAAAGCATAATAGCCAAAAACTTCTCTAACGTGAAAAAGGAAGCACTCACTGAAGTCCAGGAAGTGCAGAGAGTCCCATACATGATAAACCCAAGGAGGAACACACTGAGACACATATTAGTCAAGCTGACAAAAGTTAAAGACAAAGAGAAAATATTAAAAGCAACAAGGGAAAAGCAACACATAAGAAGGAAATCCCCATAAGGTTATCAGCTTATTTTTCAGCAGGAATTCTGCAGGCTAGAAGAGAGTGACACAATATATCCAAAGTGATGAAAGGGTAAAGCCTATAATCAAGAATATTCTACCTAGCAAGGCTCTCCTTCTGATTTGATGGAGAGATGAAAAGCTTTACAAACAAGCAAAAGCTAAAAGAGTTCAGCACTACCAAACCAGCTTTACAACAAATGTTAAAGGAACTTCTCTAGGTGAAAAAAGAAAAGGCCACAATTCAAAGCAGGAATATTATTAAATGAAAAGACTCACAGGTAAAAGGCAAACATACAGTAAAGGTAGGAAATCATCCACACACAAAGCTAGTAGGGAGATTAAAAGACAAAAGTAGTAAAATCATCTATACCCACAATAAGCAGTTAAGGGATACACAAAACAATTAGATATAAAATGTGATATTAGAAACAGTCATTGTGAGAAGAGGAGGAGAGTACAAATGCAAGTTTTTAAAAATGCATTTGAGATCAGCAACTTAAAACAATTGCATATATATATACACACACACACCCGTATATATATATATATATATATATATATATATATATATACACACACACATACACACACACACACGCACACACACACATATATATATATATATATATATATATATGCGCTGGGTTGGCCAAATATATATATTGGGTTGGCTAAAATGTTCATTTGGGTTGTTCTGTACATCTTGTAGAACAACCCAAATGAACATTTTGGCTAACCCAATATATATATAGACTGCTATACAAAAACCTCATGGTAACCGGAAAAACCAAAAACCTAAAATCACTTGTACTTTAAATGGTACTACAAGCATCTAAAGTTAGTTTTATATGGAAATATTAACTTTGTTGGATATTTTAATGTCGTTATCTCTTAATCTTTTTTTTAGTGTCATGTATTTTTCATTTTGCTGCACTGTGAGCCCTTTTTTATTTAAGAAGATTTGATAGAAATATTTCTATCAAATTTAATTTTTTTAACCAGTATGTGGAGATATTGTATAACATTATAGACTTATTTAAAGCTATTTATAGAAGATACATTTTAATGTAAAATAATGTTTTACAGTATAGCACTTTTCAGCTGTACTCAGTGATTCATTTTATATCTATATAGTATATTGACTCGAAAAAAAATTCAGAGCACAAAGTATATTGAAGGCTGCCAGTACAAAGAATTATCCATAAATGAAAAGTTCACGCTCTACATTTGAACATTACAGTAGAAAAAACAATAAGTGATACTCCATGTACCTATATCATTCACTGATTGGTCACTACCACAATGGATCAATAAGTTTGTCTAATTGTACAGCTTACCTTTATTAGATGTTTACTGATGTTTATTTCTTGTTTGTTTCCCCAGACGTTATGTGAACGTCTAGACAGCAGTTACTCATATACAAATTATTGCTTAAAAGTGAAGGCATTCATTTTGTGTAGCAGAATTAAAACAGCAAGATATGACAACATTCCAGTATCTCTAGGAAATCCTTGTTAACCTCACATTGATGGATTAAAAATTTCTTTGCAATTGTATTTAAACAAATATATTTAAATACAGTTCATTTTTTCCTATATTTTCTTATATCATGCTGTGTTGGTAAATTCATATTATTTGTATAATTTTAATGAAAATGTATTCATTAACAGTGAGCTACAACCATAGAGGTCAGAACTTATAGTAAATGATGTTTTGGTCAGACATACAAGCTTAGACTAAGTTGAAGGATGAAGGTGAGCCAACAATCATAGTTGGATTCTGTTTCTGTTATGTACATTTTTATGATTATTTTCCTTAATATGACATTTAGGAATGACGTTTACCTAGCTTGTTAAAATAAAAGTTATTTGAAAATTTCAATTTTATTTTTTAATAATTTTTCTTTTTAGGAGCTGTAGCCCTGAAGAATCTTGAAATTAAAGAAAATGCCCTGGTAGGTTTTGACTATAAAAATTGTTGTATTAGTGCAGTTAGCTGCATAGACTTCTTCCTGATTTACTTTAACATCTTAAATTATTTAAGTTTGAGAAAAATTTTAAAAAGTAATTTTTGTAAAATGTGAATTTTGCAAAATGGACTTTTAATCTCCATAAAAGTACAAACTGACAGTGTAATTTTCCCCATTAAAAATACTTCTAAAATTTATCTCTTCCTATATGGTTTCATTTTAGATTGTTAATTTACCTCTCCAATCATCTTCAGGTTTTTTTTTCCCTAATACCATTTTAATCATTTTTTACTGTAGAATACAGTGGCGTGAATTACAGTGTTGTACAACTGTCATCAGTATGTATTTCTAAAACATTTTTGATACTCCAAGGGGAACCCTGTAACCAGTAAGAAATACCTAACTCCCCATTCGCTCTCTCCATATACCTTGCTAACTTCTACTTTTGTCTGTCTTAATTTGCCTATTCCAGGTACCTCATATAAATAGAATAATGCTATGTTTGTCATTTTGTGTCTAGTTTACTTAGCATAATTCCTTCAAGGTTCATCCATGTTGTAGCATTTATCAGAAAATCACTCCTTTATCTGGCTGAAAAATGTATGTATATATGCCACATTTTGTCCATTTATCTGTGGATGGACACTTGGGTTGTTTCTGCCTTTTGTCTCTTGTGAATAATGCTACAATGAACATTAGCATACATGTCCGTTCAAGTTCTTACCTTCAGTTTCTGTGTGTAAATACCTAGGAGTGAAATTGCTGGATTATTTGGTTATTTTATGTTTAGCCTTTTCAGGAACTGCCACACTGCTTTCCATAGCAGTTGAACCATTTTACACAGGCGTACCTTGGAGATTTTGCAGGTTCATTTCCAGTCCACTGCAATAAAGTGAATACTATTGCAATAAAGCAAGCCACATGAATTTTTCCCAGTGCATATAAAAATTATATTTACTCATACTGTATTCTCAAAAACAAGTTTACGTACCTCAATTAATAAATAACGCTATTGGGAAAGTGGCGCTGATAGAGTTGCTTAACACAGAATTGCCACAAACCTTCAATTGGTTAAAAACAAACAAACAAACAAAAAAAACCCCCACAGTATCTGGGAAGCGCAACAAAGCAAAGTACAATAAATTGAGGTATGCCTAAATTCCCACCAGCAATGCATGAGGGTTCTAATTTCTCCACATCCTTGACAACATTTATTTTCTGGTTTTTGATAACAGCCATCCCAGTGGGAATGAAGTGGTATATCGTTTTGGTTTTCCTTTGCACTTCTCTAATGACTGTTGAGGCTGAGCATCTTTTCATGTGCTTATTGGCCATTTTTATATGTTCTTTGGAGAAATGTCTACTGAAAAGCATTGCTAATTTTTTTTTTTTTTTTTTTTTTGCGGTGCGTGGGCCTCTCACTGTTGCGGGCTCTCCCGTTGCGGAGCACAGGCTCCGGACGCGCAGGCTCAGCGGCCATGGCTCACGGGCCCAGCCGCTACGCGGCATGTGGGATCCTCCCGGACCAGGACACGAACCCGCGTGCCCCGCATCGGCAGGCAGACTCTCAACCTCTGCACCACCAGGGAAGCCCGCATTGCTAATTTTTTAATCAAGTTTTTTTTTTTTTTTGGTTTAGTTTCGGTTCTTTATATATTTTGGTTATTTCCCCTTATCAGAAGATATGATTTGCAAATACTTTCTCCCATTTTGTGGGTTGTCTTATGCCTCTGTTAACAGTGTTATGTACAATTTTTTATGCAAAAAAATTTAATTTTGATGAAATTGACTTTATCATTTAATTGTTGTTGTTGCCTGTGCCTTTCATGTGATATCCAAGAAATCATTGCCCAATCCAGTGTCCAGAAGATTTTACCTTTTGTTTTCTTCTAAGGTTTTATAGTTCTAGTTCTTATGTTAGGTATTTGGTTCATTCTGAGTTAATTTTTGTATATGGCATAAGATAAGGGTCCAACTGCATTCTTTTGCAAGTGGATATCCAGCTTTCCCAGCACCATTTATTGAAAAGGTTGTCCTTTCCCAATTGAATGGGGAGAAATTTATTTGAGGATGTTTTTTGCAAAGTGGAGTTTAATCTCCTTACAAATACAAACTGACAGTGGAATTTTCCACTTTCTTTTTCCTTTTTTCAAGCAGTGTAAAAGCTGTAGTGATTCTGGTATGGGTAACTTAGGGGTCAGTATTGCTGTAGAACTTTTTTGTAGTTATTTTAAGGTGATCAGTCTCTGAATTTTATGGATTTGAAGATAATATTGCAATTATGTATTTATAAATTTAAATAACTGTTGAGGGTAAAGAGAAGGTGTAAGTTAACTTAAATCCCTTAAGTAATTTTGGGAAGAAACAAATAGTCATCTGTTTTGTTGAACTGTATATGTACTAATATTTTACATATGTGTATTTTTTGTAGAGTCAACTGGATGTACCGTTTAAAATTAAAGTTGGCCATATAGGTAAGCTATCCTTAGTATTTGAATGTCCTTCTTGTCGGACATGCAACCAGAATAATATGTCTAATATCTCTATAATGTGATATTTATAATGTTTCTGAGAATAAATTAAAAGCATTATGTGTTTTCATCTATGTAGAGCTTCGTTGTGTAACTTAAAAATGCTGTCCATGAATCCCTTGTTTAATACTGGTGAAATTATGCATATTGTTAAGTGTTAAAATGAGTTGAGATCAAAGCATTAAATCTAATAGCATGATTGTCTCAGTTTCTTAGGTTTCTGACTAGTTATCCTTGCTGTATTCCGATTGGCCATGGATATGTGGTATAAGGAGTAGGGTCTGGATCATCCAGGTAGTATGGCTAGGAACCAATCAAAAACCTAATTTCCGCTCTGGAAGTTTTCTAGTTTTCTAGGAAACACTGTGCTATCTTTCTTGTTTTGTATTACTTTTCCAGTTTTTGTAGTTTACATATTAAGTGTACTGGTTGAACAGAAATAATTGATTCAAATATGATGTTTTAACATGTTTAATAAAGACATGTATGTTTGGTTTCTTAAATTATTTTGGTTTATTTAACTTTATTGTTTAAACTTTATTGGTTTAAGTATTGTGCAAGATGATAGTGTTATTATTTGTGACTTGGAAGTTTTTTATACAGATAATTTGTGTAGTAGAATTTATATAATGTTATTGCAGTGTTTTAGTGTCACTTGGGGAACAAGGTGTTCTGAAAGCTTATATAAATTACATGATGAATGTCTCCACAATTTTGTGCTCTTATAGTTGTTATTAGACTGTATGCCAAAGAAAGTTTTTATCATTTACATTTACATTGCTGAGACTCAAATTCTGTTTCCCTCCTTTCTCCCACCCCGACAATTTAAAGACTATTTAGTATAGATAAGACGGGAAAAATGTCACCCACCTAATATATTTATTTCCGCCTACTATATTTACTTTTGCAGATTTTTAAATGATTGTTTACATGTGAACATTTTGACTTCCTATAATCATGGTATATGTATCATTTTATATTCTATTTTTAGGTTAATATTTAATAAAGATTGCTCATAATCCATGTTAATTTGACCTCCCTTATTTCTTAAGGTAGTATAATAACCCATTGAATGCATATTTGGACAATGTAATCTTATATTTCTATTGGTACAAAAATATTACAGTAAACATTTTCACATACCTTTTGAAAATATTCTAAAAGTCATTGAATTTTATAACTATATTCATTGTAAATCAGTGTATATAAATTTAACATCAATTCAAGAAAAATTAAAAAAAAATATATAAGGGCAGTAAATCGACCTGCTTTCATTTAGAACCTACCTTCTTTCCTTTCTTTTCTTTTTTGACCATGTTTAAAAATGATAAGGTAATTTTCAGTGTTAATATAAGGTGGTAGAAGGTACACTGCGCTAATACCTAATACATAAGATAATCTTGAGAATCATTTAAGGTGTCGTTTGCATATCTCTATCATAGAACCTGACATTCTTTTATATCATTATTTATTTTTTCTTCTAAACAGTAAGTTTTTTCAGAAGTGGATTTAATTTTAAAATTTTATTTTAATTTTATTGTATCCTCACTTAGCACAATACTTGGCATATAGTAGGAACACAATTTGTTGAAGGAAAGAAGTACACATTTCCAAGTGAGTGGTACAGTAGTACAGCCAGTTTTATAAGAACATATTGTCAACCCCCTTGCCATTAATGGGGGTTGTTAATCTTACTGATCTTTCAAAGTTTTCCTCATTAAGCATGCAGAATTTCATACATATCAAATATAAATACTCATGTATTTTCAAAGTAATTGTTTTCATGTGGAAGATTTTTGAAATTACCTTCGTTTATATTTTTCTGAATTTTCTAAATTTTCTATAAGAAGCCTGCACTTCATAAGGAGAGGAAAAAACAGTTTGGCTTTAAAAAGAAAAAAAAAACTTAATGGTAAAAATGGTACATTGTTAGTTTTATATGTGTTTCTTTGCATACTTAATGCTATTGTGGCACTGTTCTATGTCCTTTTATTCACTTACTTTTTTGGATTATTAATGTATGTGTGTATATGTGTGTAAGCAGTCTGCTTGATACATTTATAAGTAAACTGTCAAATTCGTCACAATTATCTTTCCCAATTTGCTCACTTCATTTTGGTTATATTTTGGATAGTATGGAAATTTGAAATGGTCACTGTCCTCTCTGATTTTAAAACTTAGAAAGTTATTCCTCTTTTAGAAATCAGGTACTTTGTTTTTTTCTGAATTGACTTAGTATGAAGAAATCTTTTTCTCAATTTGGGGTTTTTTAAAACATGGATTTTGGGGGTTATGTAATGTGACATGTCTAGGTATGTATTACTAACCAGTTAATGCAACACTGGTGTATTTAAGAAGTCTTTCCCTTCCCCAGTCATGACAACTATTTCTAAATCTAGAGATTCATACTTTGTAAAAAAATTTTAAAATATTGAAAAAAACTATTATAGAAATTTTGTAAATACATAAAACTAGAATTAATAGTATAATCAGCCCCTTACATAGTATTTTTTAGTTCAAGAAATCTAATGCTTTTTAAAATACTTTGCTATTGGGTTGTAAAATATTTTCATTAGTTGGAACGATTTTCTAATATTGCCTAGGATCCTTGATTATTACCATAGAAATTTGTTAGTACATACACTTATGATAATCATACTTATGTATATACTATATATATATCATGTAATATATATGTAAAATCTATATATAAAAAATACACATATAAAGAATGTAACCTACCTTTTTAAAGTATGAGAAAGATATTTCTTAGAGGTTTTGAGTAAGAATTGGGGAAAATCATTATTATAATATCAAGGGTTGTTGATTAATGGAAGAATAATATTGGTATGTTTGTGGTACATATCACCAGAAATAGAAATTTGTAAATATTTAGAATATGGCTTAGTAGATTTTCCAACAGTACTAGTACAAATAATTTCAAATCATCACTGTAAAGGCTTTTTGTTTATGGTTGTAAAATAGCTTTCTGCAAAGTTAATGAGCTCATAAGGTCAAAGGCTACTTTGTTATCTCTTTTAATGCCTGACAGAAAATAAGCTGATAGTAAATCTAGGTTGAAAGAATAATATTTTTTGTCTTTTTTTTTCATATAGGTAATCTTAATCTTCTAATTCCATGGAAAAACCTTTATACCCAACCAGTTGAAGCTCTATTGGAAGACATTTATTTACTCATAGTGCCTTCTTCTAGTAAGTCAAATTTTAAACATCATTTCAGTTACTCTTTTTTGTGCATGGAAAAATCTTTATATTTGATAATTATGTTTGTTCAAATAATTCTGGTGAATTTTTGGAGTTTTTTTAATATTTAAATTTGGTATTTGATAATACAACATAAATTGGTTTTTACTCTAATTTTTGCAGACTGTGAGTTAGTGATTATTTTCTAGGATATTTTTTGGAATGAGTTAATTTAAGGTAATTAAGATTCTTCCTTTTTTATACTTCCTGTAGGAATAAAATATGATCCTTTAAAAGAAGAAAAACAACTCTTTGAAGCAAAGCAACAGGAACTGAAAAGGATAGAAGAAGCAAAACGAAAAGTAGCTGATCAAGGTAAAAACAAATAAGAATGGTAATAAGAAAAGCGGAAAAGACCTAAATATTTATCACATTTGAGTATTATTTTCTTCTGGAAGCACTGAGATTACTTTAAAAATATGACAGAATCTTATTACATGAGGAATTTTAATGTGGTTTCTATGTTTTATCATGTTTACAGAAATTTTACCTTATAGAAATTTACCTTAGTGCAAATAATATCCCTAGCTTATAAGAGTAAGGTTAGATTTTAACTATAGTAATTAATTTCATCAAGTATATTTTCTTACCTTTCTTGTCTTCTCTTTCTTATTCCACTTGTATCAATTCTTCACCTTTTGGAGTTACTTAGTCTCTTGATATATTTTCCCAAATCTGTTTACCCTCTGGCTCACATCCATTCCTATTCAGCCTAGACCAAAATGGTCCATTACTTCAATCCACTTCTTTTGTCAGTGACAGAGATGTCCCGCAGAAATCTAATCCCTTTCCATTTATGCTAGTGATAGCAATGGTGTCACCATCAACACCTACGCTCTATACTCTGACTCTTAACTTCTCTTTCTAGTGAATCTTTCTCTTTGGCATATAAATATAATGTTGCCTCCCTTATCTTTAAACATAAAGTCATTTTCCTAACCTTGTCATCTGCTTACCTTATGCTCCTCTGTCCTTCATTTGATAGCTAAGCATCTTAAAAGAAATATATGTGTACTGATCAAAATACCCTTGCCATGCATTTATTTTTTTAAATTAAAAAATGCAATAATAAACAGTTTACCTGCTGACAAACAGGTAAAAGAACATTAAAGGAGATCTAACACATTTCCTGGCAACACTTCTTGTAATTATGTTTTTCTCTCTGTTGTCATTCATTCCTACCCCCATCCTCTTTTAAAAAAAAAATTTTTTTTGTGGCATACATATAACAAAATTTACCATCTTAACTACTTTTAAGTGTACAGTTCAGTGGTATTAAGTACATTTATTGTATTGCAACCATCACCACCATATCTCTTCATATCTCTTTCATCTTGTAAAATTGAAACTTTACACCCAATAAACAATAACCCACCCATTCTTCCCCCCTTATCCCCAGACGCTGGCAACCACAATTCTACTTTTTGTCTCTATGATTTTGACTATTCTCAGTACTCATGTAAGTGGAATCATGTAGTATTCATGTTTTTTCAAGTGGTTCATTTCACTTAGCATTATGTCTTCAAGGTTCATCCATGTTGTAGCATATGTTGGAATTCCCTTTTTAAGGCTGAATAATATTCCGTTTTATGTATATACCACATTTTGCTTATCCATTCATCCATCAGTGGACACTCGGGTTGCTTCTGTGCTTCAGCCATTGTGAATAATGCTGCTCTGAACATGGGTGTACAAATATCCCTTTGAGACACTGCTTTTAATTCTTTTGGGTATAGACCCAGATGTGGAATTGTTGGATCATATGGTAATTCTACTCTTATTTTTAATTTTTTGAGGAAATGCCATAATGTTTTCTACAGGGACTTGTACCGTTTTACAATCCCACAAGCAGTGCACCGGGGTTCCATTTCCTTCACATCCTCACCAACATTTGTTGTTTTCTATATTTTTGATAATAGGGTCCTAATGGGATGAAGTGGTATCTCGTGTAGTTTTGATTTGCATTTCTGTAAAAATTAGTATTTTAGCATCTTTTCATGTGCTTATTGACCATTTGTATGTTATCTTTGGAGAAATGTCTGTTCAAGTCTTTTGCCTATCATTTAATTGTTTTTTTGGTTGTTATTGTTGAATAGTAGGAGTTCTTTATATAATTGGATGTTAATCCATTATTAGATATATGATTTGCAAGTTACCTTCCATTCTCTGGGTAGCCTCTTTACTCTGTTGATAGCGTCCTATGATGTACAAGATTTTTAAATTTTCATGAAGTCCAATTTGTCTACTTTTTCTTTTGTTTCTGTGCCTTTGGTGTCATATGCAAGAACTCCTGCCAAATCCAATTGGCATCTTCATTTATGGGCATTTAGGATCAGATTTCTTCCTCTGTCATGTTGTCTACTTTCCAGCTTCTAAATTTTTGAGGTTCTCTCTTATTCATTCTTTCTTCTACACTCTTTTTCTTTTGGTCTTGGAGATTTATCCATTTTCCCCCTTTACTTTTGCCTTTACTTTTACTGAGGAATAGAAAAATAGATGCAACTCATGTTTAATCAGAAGTCCCTCTTATTTATACTTAAATCTAAAATATAAATAACCATGCTTAAATTACATCAGTTATACCTTACTGTTATCAGGTAGAAGTTTGAACTCTTCAACAGGATACATAAAAGCTCTTATGATTTGAATCCTGTCTACCTTTCCAGCCTCATTACTGGCCCCATCCCTTTCATATCTTCTCTGTTCTTTGTTCCAGCCATACTGACCTTTGTAGTTTACTGAATGTACCAACTTCTCTGTGATTATATCTCATTTCTGACTTTATCCAGTATACTTTTGAGAGTTGTCAGCATTAGGATGATAGTTCAGGCTATAAGGTGTGAATGAGATTCCCTGCAGCAACAGTACAGAATGAGAAGAGAAACATTTCTAGGACTGAGCCTGCCGTAAGGAAATCCAACATTTAAGGATTGTATAGAGGAGGAAAACAGCCAAAAAAAAAAAAAAAAGACAGATCAAGAAAGAGTGGTTAGATAAGGAGAAAGAAATTTGGAGATTATATCTCCATGGGAAAAGAGTGTTTTAGGAAGCAAAGAATATGTCAGATCCTGCTGAGATATCAGGTAAATTGAGGATTAAGAAATAATTGTTTTATTTATGACATGGAGGTCATTGGTCACCTTAAAAAAAAGCTGTCTTGATTGAGTGATGATTGCAGAAAATAAGCTTCTATTTTTTCCATAGTTGTAAGGTCATTTGCTAAGAGTAAAGAGAGCAGTGGAAGGGTTGTTGGACCTTTGAAGAGTATCAAAAAGAATTTTGTAATAGTTATCCTGGAGAGTGTGAACAAGTTGACTGGAGAAATGTAGTAAGGTTGCTGGTGAGTTGAAGTTGGTAATGATTAACTCGCAGTAGCTGCAGTCTGTTCTGTTGTAATTTTTCTCCTCCAGTACTCACCTGGCAAGGCATACACGTTTATATAAAAAGTAGACTGCTGGTTTTATGCAGGGTTGGAGCTTTACTGACAGAGGAAAAGGAGAAAAAAGAGAGCTCAGAGTTTAAAGTGTTGGTGAAATAATTTATTATGGAATCAGAGCCAGATAAGGAAGTCAGAAAGAAACTAGTGGGTAGGGAAAGAAAGATTTAGCATTTAATTGAATGACTGAATAAATTTATAGAGCAGAGGATTTTATTAGGTAGTGGTGGGATTCATTCAGCATTTAAAATAAAATGTTCTGTCTTCGAAGAGTTTATATTCTACTTTCCACTTTTTAATTCTAAAGTCCTTTTCAATATATTCAAATATATTCACTTATCTCTTGTTCACTCACACTTGTCTTTGATGTACATATGATATCTTCATCAACTTTTTATCTGAGACCTTCTGGGTCAGCTGAATTAGGGAGTAGTAGGTCATTAGAGGAAAAGATAGACAATATGTAGATACAGGTGAAATAGAACTAGAAATGGGAAAGGAGATCACCTTCATTGGCATTTTCAAGTGGGGGCAAAAACGTTAGTAATTAGTGATTATCACAGGCATATTAAAAAAGAAATTACGAACCTCAATTCTTTATATTTCCCTGGAAAGTATTGAAGAGATAGTTTATCTCATTTTGGAAAATGAAACAAATGATGAACTTCCTTCATCCTTGCTTAAAAGGAGAGAGGGAAAGGATCTTATATCTTCCTATTTTGTATTCATTGGGGAAGGAGCATATTCAGCTATTTTTTACTTCTAACCACAGACAACTTATGATGATAGCATAAATTTTAGCAGAGATTCATTCTTTGCTACTGTTTCTGGCTCTTCTAATATAAGCCTATCATAATTCTTACCTAATAATCTTTATTGTTTTCTATGTCCTTATATACTCAGGTATAGCTAACAGAAATTATTAAATTTGATGACAGTAAATTCTACATATTTGGCTTTAGTTTGATTGGATAAGAAAGTGGCTTTTGAAAACTGTGTGCATTTAGTCACCTGTGAAAGCCTTTTGGTATGTAAGGCTTCTGGAAAGCAGGCTTTTGGTGTTCTGTTTACAAATACAGATATATTTCTTTAACAGGTAACAGTTATGTTACCTCAATAAGTGTATACACATAGAGTGTATTTTTCATTCAAATCAAAAATGGATATTTGCAATTGTAGAAAAACATCGGGTGGAGAAACAGGACACTTTTACAGAAAAATTAATTACTCAGATCATAAAAAATCTTCAAGTGAAAATTTCCAACATCCATATTCGCTATGAAGATGATGTAAGTATTTTAATAGGTGATAATGGTTTATATTTATTTTACTGTTTGTTGACACCTGCTCTGTAGTGGTCAACTTATGAGATGCTGGGAAGTGGAGGGATATAGAGCTGAAGATGACATTATCTTTATTTTTTATAATTATAGTTGTAATTTGCAGTCCTTAGTGCCTTGATTACACTTTCCTAAAATGTTCAAACATCAGATAATGAAGGTAAATGCCTTGCTTATATTATAACCACCTTTGATAAATGGGAGTTATGAATTTAGCAGTTATATATTTTTAAAATACTTTAAATTATACTGTGTTTTCTTCCTGGAAAGAGCAATGGTCTAGGAATCATTAGAGCTAGACTTAACTAATTGTTTGATGTCAAATAGATCATGTATTCTCTCAAACACATAATCATTGGCTTCTCATAGTTCTATTGTGAGGGTCAATCACTTTTTTTATAAACTTCTTTTTTTGCAGACTGAAAAACATTATGCAGATGTATTGTTGTACTACACTAATACATTGATACTTAATATTTTAATTAGTATTAGGAAAAATATAGGAATAAAAATTATTCCGGAAAGTAGGAATATGTTTCTGAATGTTCAAAATAGCATACTTCCCAGAAAGTGAAGTTCTTCTATAATATGAATTTTATACAACTACTAAAAATCTGAGTAAAATTTACTCTGTTTTCCTCTTTAGGTCACAAACCGAGACAACCCACTGTCATTTGGTATTTCCCTTCAAAATCTCAGCATGCAGGTACTTTGTTTAAAAAGAAGTTCAACCATATTTAATTTTGCAGTATAGTTAATTAAATTAGTAATTACTGTTAATATATGCCAGAATCAGGAGTAGGTATCTATATAGAAGTGGTACAGGAAATGCATAGACTGGATTGGAACTAAGGGTAGGTAGTTTTACAGTTCAAAAAATGGTTGACAATCAAATTTAGTTTCAAATGTGAGAGACTATTATTATTTGCCAATTATGATATTTGATACTTATTTTCTTTAAAAATCTATTCTGAATTTTAAATGCATAAGTACAAAATAAAAGTAATGTTCATTTCAGAATCTTTGATAAGTCATGAAAAGCCTAAAGAAACAAATCATTTTATCATCACTATTATTAATAATCGTGGCATATTTTCTTCCTGTCTGATTTTTCAAATTGAGAAATTTTAAAAGTATAGGAGCACATAGAGAATTATGAAACATTTGCTCATATCCAGAAGGCATGATTGTTGAATTTGTCATTTAGATTAAGTTTTAAATACTTTTAAAGAATAAGTTGTTATGAATAAAGTATAAATTCCTTTTGTATTCCACTCCACTCTTCTCTCCCACCCAAGAGATAAACATCCTAAGTTTGTAAACTTTATATAATATATCCATTAAAACTGTGTAATATTTGGTAGATTTTTAAAAGTTTACATAAATATGTTATGTGATTCTTCTGTAAGTTCCCTTTTTCTCTACACATTGTTTGTGACGTGTATTTATTGCCACGTGTAGTTCAGTTGATCCAGTTCAACTGCTCTATAGTATTTCATTATATTCTTTTATTTGTTATGTTCATTAAGCTTTTGTGTATGATTTGTTTTTAAAACTTGGATCCACCTCAAGCAGAAAGAGAAAAAAGAAAAGTCAAATGAAAAGTTATTCAATAAAGTTGGGTGAGGTAAACTGTCAAATGCTACTGCTAACGCTGAAAAATAAGGGTGGAGAATTAGCCATTGGATTTGGCAATGTGAAGGTGATTGGTAACTGTGTCAGCAGTGGTTTTCACCACTGGTTTTGGAGGTCCTTGGAAACTTGTCCCGCAGCCCAGACATATTAAATTAGAAACTCAGGTTGGGACCCAGCAATCTAGTTTAAAAAGCCTTCCAGGTGATCCTAATTGTGTGAAAACTTTGAGCAACACTGTTCTAGTCCATTTAGTTCTCTAGAAAAAAAATGAAAACCGTCTTTTTAACATAAGCTTCGGATATCAGTTTATTCCCCTCATGACTTTTCATTGCTCTTAGAATAAAGTCCATAGTTTTGTCTTAAAATAGTTTATAATCCCTTTGTAATCTGTCCCCAGGTAAGATACCTAATTTTACCTCTTTCCGTTGTTTTGAATATGTTCTTGGGCCATATTGGGCTATTTCACTTCTTTGAACATGTCATATATTCAAATATCTTCCTACCGTGAATCATATTCCCTACTGAATTTAGAATTGATAATTTCTGTTAATGAGTCACTTATTAGATTAGATATCACTTTTGCCATCACATCCCTGAGATTGAGGCTCCCACCATGTTCTCCCTGAGTACTGTGTATTTAACCTCCAGAATGGCATTTACCTGTTTGTAATTTGTTTACTAAGTTTGCTTTTCCACCAAGCAATGAGATCCTTGAATGCAGAATATTCAGTTAATATTCTTTGACTGAACGTTATTATTATTATTTTTTAAAATTTATTTATTTTATTTTTGGCTGCATTGGGTCTTTGTTGCTGCCTGTGGGTTTTTTTTTCTCTAGCTGCAGCAAGCGGGAGCTACTCTTCTTTGTGGTGTGTGGGCTTCTCACTGCGGTGGCTTCTCTTATTGTGGAGCACGGGCTCTAGGCACGCAGGCTTTAGTAGTTGTGGCACACGGGCTCAGTAGTTGCGGCTGGTGGGCTCTAGAGCACAGGCTCAGTAGTTGTGGTGCGTGGGCTTAGTTGCTCTGCGGCATGTGGGATCTTCCCGGACCAGGGCTCGAACCTGTGTCCCCTGCATTGTCAGGCGGATTCTTAACCACTGCGCCACCAGGGAAGCCCCTGAATGTTGTTTTCAAGGACATTTTAATGGAAACTTGGTCTAGGGCATGATAGATTCTATTTATCACTCTGCCATTTCACATGCAAGTGACAGTTTTTTACTGCTTTTTATTTTCCTTTTCAGACAACTGACCAATACTGGATTCCATGTTTACATGATGAAACTGAGAAACTATTTCGTAAGGTAAAATAAATATGTTTTTTCAACCCATGGGCTTGACAAAAGATACTTTTAATTAGGAAGGCAAATGATAATATATAGATAAGGATTTTTGTGAATTGTGTTTACTTGCTTAACTGTTATATGACCAATTATTTGAGATTCTGAAAAAAGCATATGTTAAAGAATCTTCAATGAAAATGAGGCTTATAATAAAATTGATTTATTTTCAGTTAATCCTATTGGATAACCTTTTTGCCTATTGGAATGTGAAGTCTCAGATGTTTTATCTTAGTAATTATGATGAATCATTGGTGAGTAAATTTTTTTGATATATGCATATATACTTTTGTTGGTATCATATTTTGCATAAGGTTTTATTCATTGTCATTTATCTAACATACTGTAGTCAGTTGTCCTTTTTTTCCTTAGGCAAAATCCATTAGCAGAAATAGGTGAATATATATGTGTCTGTACAGAAACATATAAATACATGCCTTTTTTTGTATAATTGACATGCAGCATTTATTAGTTACATGTACACAACATAATGTTTTGATATTTGTATATATTGCAAAATGATCACCATAGTAAGTCTAGTTAACATCCATCACCATACACAGTTACACAGTTTTTTTTTCTTGTGATGAGAACTTTTAAGATTTACTCTTAGCAACTTTCAAATATGCAATACAGTATTATTAACTACAGTCACCTGTTGTACATTACATCCACATGACATAATAATTATTTTATAACTGAAGTTTGGACCTTTTGACTCCCTTCATCAATTTTGCCCATCCCCACTCCCCACCTGTGGCAACCACCAGTGTGTTCTCTGTATCTATGAGTTTGTCTTTTTTTCCTAAATTGCACATGAAGTGAGATAATACAGTATTTGTTTTTCTCTGAGCTATTTCATGGTCCATTTGTGTTGTCACAAATGACACAATTTCATTCTTTTTTATGGCTGAGTGATATTCCATTGTGTGTGTGTAAAACATTTTCTTCATTCACCTTTTGAAGGACATTTAGGTTGTTTCCATATCTTGGCTATTATAAATAATGCTGCAGTGAACATGGTACAGATATGTTTTCAAGTTAGTGCTTTTGTTTTCTTCAGGAAAATACTCAGAAGCAGAACTGTTGGATCATATGGTAGTTCTATTTTTAATTTTTTGAGGCTCCGCTATTGTTTTCCATGGTGTCTGCACCAATTTGCATCCCACCACCAGAGCAGAAGGGTTCTCTTTTCTTCACATTCTCACCAACATTTGTTATTTTTTGTCTTTTTGAAAATAGCCATTCTAACAAGTATGAGGTGGTATCTCTTTGTGGTTTTGATTTGCATTTCTCTAATGATTAGTGTTGTTGAGCATCTTTTAATGTACCTGTTAGCCATCTGTATTTCTTCTTTGAAAAATGTCTTTTTAGGTATTCTGCCCATTTTTTAATTGGATTGTTTATTTTTTTGCTTTTGAGTTATATGGGTTCATTATATATTTCAGATATTAACCCCTTATCAGGTATATGATTTGCATATATTTTCTTTCATTCATAAGGTTTCCTTTTCATGTAATTGATGATTTGCTGTGCAGAAGCCGTTAATTTGGTGTAGTCATATTTGTTTATTTTTGCTTTTGTTGCCTTTGTTTTTGTTGTCCAGTCCAAAAAATCGTCACCAAAACAGATGTCAAGGAAATTACCACCTGTTTTCTTCTAGGGATTTTTATGGTTTCAGGTCTTATGTTCAAGTCTTTAATCCATTTTGAGTTATTTTCATTTATCATGTAAGGTAGTAGTGCAATTTCATTCTTTCGCATATGGCTGTCAAGTTTTCCCAACACCATTTATTGAAGAGACTGTCCTTTCCCCATTGTATATTCTTGGCTCCTTTGTTATAAATTAACTGACCATATATGCATGGGATTTCTGGGTTGTCTGTTCTATTCTGTTGATCTGTATCTGTTTTTATGCCAGTACCATATTGTTTTGATTACTAAAGCTTTGTAATTTAGTTAGAAATCAGAGAGGATGATGTCTCCAGCTTTGTTCTTCTTTCTCAAGATTGCTTTGGCTATTTGGGTTCCTTTGTGGTTCCATACAAATTTTAGTATTGTTTTTTCTACTTCTGTGAAAAATGCACTTGGTATTTTGATGGTGATTGCATTGAATCTGTAGATTGCTTTTGGTAATGTGGACATTTTAACAATGATAATTATTCAAATCCATGAGCATGGAATGTCTTTCCATCAGTTATTGTTCTTTTCATTTTCTTTCCTCAGTGCCTTATCATTTTCAGGGTACAAGTCTTTCACCATGGTGAAATTTATTGTTACATTTTGATGCAATTGTAAATGGAATTTTTTTCTTAATTTCTCTTTCTCATAGTTTGTTATTAGTATATAGAAACACCTCAGTTTTCCATATATTGATTTTTATATCCTGCAACTTTATTTAATTCATTTAGTATTAGTTTTAACAGTTTTTGGTGGAATCTTTAGGGTTTTCTATCTATATTATTATGTCATCTGCAAATAGTGACAGTTTTACTTCTTCCTTTCCGATTTGTATGCCTTTATTTTTCTTACCTAATTTCTCTGGCTAGGACTTCTAATATTGTGTTGAATAAAAGTGGTGAAAGTGGGCCTTTTTGTCTTGTTGCCGATATTAGAAGAGAAGCTTTCAGCTTTTCACCCTTGAGTATGATGATAGCTGTGGGCTTGCCATCTATGGCCTTCATTATGTTGAGATACGTTAACTCTGAACCCACTTTGTTGAGAGTTTTTTTCATAAATAGATGTTGAATTCTGTCAAATTTTGTGTATGTGCTTGTACACATATATATAAACACACATATCCTAAAAATTTCTAGAGCAGTCTTATATAATAGTAGTTTAATGAGATAGTGTCTAACTATTTTAATATTTTCTTAGCTAAGTTCTGCTAAGTTTGAGTTATTTTTTTAATTGCTTTTAGGCATTTTTCTTTTGCATATAATAGGATTTTGTAGAATAAAGGTATATTGACACGAATATAAATAAAATCAATTTGTCTTTTAATAGGACAGCCTGAGGAATGGTATTGTTGATGAAAGTATTGTTCCAGAAGGTTATGATTTTGGTAAGTACATTTCATAAAATAAATGTACAATTAAAGTAATCAGTATAAATTTTAAATGAATATTGTTGATGTCACTGTGATATTTCATGTTAATTTTCCCACAAAATTAAATATATTTATAATATATATGCAGAAGCAAAACACTTTTCTGTGTCATGTGTGTTGACGATTCTCAAATCTGTCACTTCAAATTTGACTTATTTCTCCTTTACCCTACTGTTATTTCTGGCTGTTTCAGTCAGAGTCTGATGAAGGAAGAGAAACCACATACTAATTTGAGCAGGGAAAGTATTTATGAAGAATTACTAAATATAACAGGGGATTAGAGTAACAAGGGATTGGCTAGTGAAAAGTAAAGAGAACTCTAAAGAACATAAGAATAGTAGAAAGAAGGAACAGCCCTTACCCTAGGACTTAGGTGGAGTGTCCAAAGAAGAGGGTCTACCTCCCTCAGCACTGAGATCTAGAACTTGTTGGAAAGGGTGTGGCCATGGATCACTAGGAGGCAGGAAAGTCTGTGGTGCCCTGCCAGTTAAACCTGTAAATTCTCATTCAGGAACTTTAGGGAAACAGACCCTTTAGGGAGCCTCATGGAGAGTTGTCTCCAGAAGGCACTCCACTGTAAAACTGCCTTAGCAGCGTACTGAGAGAATTTGCTGGCTGTTGGATGGTGCAAGCGGCCATGTACTGCAGGAGTCTGGTGCTGAAGAAATCTGTTGTGCTGGAGGACCTGGACACTGGAGAAGCCATTTTCTTTAGGAGCTGCATGTTGCAGAACCATGGCACTGCAGGAGTCTGCTGAATGAGTACATTAGAACCAGGAGGCATAGCTCCTTGCTCCTGCAGTATCTCTCCCGTGTCCTCTGCTGATAAAGATTAACATTATGCTAGCTGGTAAAGAAAAACGATTTAGAGGACCCAAATCTAGGTTTTAGAGCAGGCAGGGAAGGGTGATCTGGAGGTTATGGGCAATCAGTTGATAACTGGCACACTTGCTGGAGGGGGAAGGATGAATGAAGGACTCCTTTTTGGTTTTGTTTTTTGTGTTTTTATTTAATGGGAGAGATAGCATCTTGTTTATAGGCTAAGATTGGAATGATCCATAGAACATGAAAAATAAGAGAGAGAAGGGATTATTTCTGTATTGACATGGGTGAAAGGGGGTAGAATCTAGTGTACAAATGGAGTGCTTTGCCACAGGTAGGAGCATGGTCAGTTTGTTTGTAAGATAGATTTCAATTATAGGAGAGAAGTCCGGGACTTCCCTGGTGGCACAGTGGTTAGGAATCCGCCTGCCAATGCAGGGGACACAGGTTTGAGCCCTGGTCTGGGAGGATCCCACATTCCACAGAGCAACTAAGCCCACGTGCCACAACTACTGAGCCTGCACTCTAGAGCCCACAGGCCACAACTACTGAGCCCGTGCACTTAGAGCCCGTGCTCTGCAACAAGAGAAGCTACCACAATAAGAAGCCCATGCATTGCAATGCAGAGTAGCCGCTGGCTTGCTTCAACTAAAGCCTGCATGCAGCTACGAAGACCCAACACAGCCAGGGAGGGAGGGAGGGAGGGGGAGGGAGGGAGGCAGGGAGGCAGGGAGGGAGGGAGGCAGGGAGGCAGGGAGGGAGGGAGGGAGGGAGGCAGGGAGGCAGGGAGGGAGGGAGGGAGGGAGGAAGTCTTTGTGTTGGGTGAACAAGTAAATATGGTGATTGGAGTTAATGGGGTTTTTTTCTTCTGAACTCTTTTTTTTTTTTTAAACTATCTGAGGAATTAGAGATTTTCAGAATGAGGAGGGGCTATGAGATAGCCATGTAGGGGAATGAGAGAATGAATTGATGAGAGCAGTATTATCAAAGTGCTGTTTAGACTAGCAACATCAGTATCACTTGGAAACATGTTAGAAATATAAATTCCAGGGCCCATCCCAGACATACTGAATCAGAACATCTGAGAGTGAAGCTTAGCAATCTATTTTTAACAAGCTATCCTAGTGATTTTGATGAATACTACAGTTTGAGAACCACTGGGCCAGAGTAGGGTTTGGCTAATTTTCTTTTTGCAAAGGGCCATGTAGTAAACAAACATTTTACATTTTATAGGTTATGTATAGTCTCTGTCACATATTTTTCTGTTTCTTTTAAACAACCCTTTAAAAGTATAAAAATCTTTCCTGGGCTTCCCTGGTGGCGCAGTGGTTGAGAGTCCACCTGCCGATGCAGGGGACGCGGGTTCGTGCCCCGGTCTGGGAAGATCCCACATGCTGTGGAGCGGCTGGGCCTGTGAGCCATGGCCGCTGAGCCTGCGCGTCTGGAGCCTGTGCTCTGCAACGGGAGAGGCCGCAACAGTGAGAGACCCACATACTGTAAAAAAAAAAAAAAAAAAAAAAAAATCATTCCTACCTCACTTGCTATACAAAAACAGGCTGTGGTATAGGTTTGGCCTATCCCTGGACTAAAAGAATGTTGTGTGATTAGTCAACAACATTAAGTACCTACTTGAGATTTATGACATTAACGTGAGACCAATCAGTGTGATTTTGTTTTTTCCCAACCACATACAGCTGCGTAGGTATTGATGTGGAGTAAATAGAGGTGTGGAGTAAATAGAGGTGTGGAGTAAATAGAGGTGTGGAGTAAATAGAGGTGTGGAGTACATAGAGTGGCTTTATTCAGAATTCGAATTTTGCCTAGTAAGTATTAACAAAGTGAGAAGGGCCAAGGAGTTAAAGGGTGAATGTAAGGGAATGACTGAAATAACTGTCAACAGGGTAGGGAGAGAGCTGAGGACGTGAAGCAGAAGTGAAAGACAGAACAAAGATAGAGGATCAATGAATGGTAGTTCCCTTAAGACTTTAGGTTTGGTATTGGATTACTAGAGAGAGAGATGGTGGTGGTAGGAGAGTTGGATGCTTGAGGCTGAGTTTATTGAGAGGTTGAGGATATCGGTATGATAAGGTCTAGTGGATGAGGTGAGGGGAGAAGAGTCCAAGGAACTGAGAGGCTATGGTATTGGAACGATCATTTGTATATTGAAATAATCCAGAAATTAGAGTTGCCAGGAGCTAAAATCTGAGAGAGATAGGAGAGGGTGAAGCCCAGGGATGGATAAATTATTGTAACCAAGGAGGGTATAGTGGGTGGTATAGTCTTGTTTAATAAGAGTTAAAGCTGGAGGAGAGGAATAATTTTACTTTTCAAATACTGGTATTATTGCTTTATACATATACTTTCTAAACTTTCTCTTTCAATATCCTTCCATTTATGTACATATAAATTTTTCTCATTTTTAACTGTATAGTATTCTGTTGTATAGAGTAATGAATTTAACTGGTCCCCTATTGATGAATACCTTCTTGTTCTATTTAAATTAAAAGTATTTTGGGGGGCTTCCCTGGTGGCACAGTGGTTGAGAGTCCGCCTGCTGATGCATGGGACACGGGTTCGTGCCCCGGTCTGGGAAGATCCCACATGCCGCGGAGCAGCTGGGCCCGTGAGCCATGGCCGCTGAGCCTGCGCGTCCGGAGCCTGTGCTCCGCAACAGGAGAGGCCACAACAGTGAGAGGCCCGCGTATCGCAAAAAAAAAAAAAAAGTATTTTTGAATTTAGTGCTATGCCTGAGGGATGATTAAAAGAAGAGGAATATATTATCTTTGTATACAAATTAGCTTATAATTTAGTGGTTGATATCTTTCTAGATTCTGCTATTACTGGTCTCCCTCTGCATTATTCTTATTCTTTTTGGCACTAAATACAAAGGGTTGAGAGAAATCTTAGATTATGAGTTGAGCCAAGAAGGTTATCTTGGATAAACTCTCATCTTATCTCCTCTCTTTTTTCAAGTTAAAAGGGGGGACAGATGGATACAGAGACACTGACCCGAAATTCAGGAATTATAATTATATAATGAAAGTCAGTGGCTAAATAAAATATTTTTCCCCTTAGCATTTCTAATTATATTCATTCCTTAAAACTATACTTTTATTAAAATTGTCTTACTGGACTGTTTTGCCTTTTAGAGAGTGTTCCTGCTTGTAAGGATTATTTTGTTGTTTTGAGAAGTTCACTTAGCTTTTATTGTACTCATAAAAGACAATATGAATTATAGATAGGAAAAATATAAAAGACTCTTCAACACTAAGTGACAGTTCATATGATCAAATCATAGCAGTATGGAAATCTGGGAGCTGTAGAAAGGGTATATAAGAAATGAAAATCAGTATTTTCAACTTGATTCCTTTAGCACTTTGAGACTCTTGAAAAAAACTCAATTTAATTTTTAAAAATCTGTGTTATTTTCCAGTATTTCGCCCCATATCTGCTAATGCCAAACTTCAGATGAATCGCGGATTGGATTTTGACTTTTCTGTCCCCAAAATAAGCCTGGATATTGAGTTACATGACATAACAATTGAACTTAATAAACCACAGGTGATTTTTTTTAAATGAAATTTTAAATTGTGAGTTATAGTTTGATAAAAGGAGAGCTAAGATTTTAAATGTTTTTCAAAAACTCATAATGATATATGATAACATTTCCTTAAAAAAGTCAATAATTTAACTTTTATCTTTGACAATTAAACAAAAAATCTGAAACATTTAAGAACTTCAATTTTTTTCATTCTTCAGTATTTCAGTCTTATGGAACTTCTTGAATCGGTTGATATGATGACGCAAAATCTACCATACAGGAAATTCAAACCTGATGTACCTCTCCACTACCATGCCAAAGAATGGTAATATGCCTTAAATTTTTTCAAATTGAAGTATAATCGACATATATTAGTTTCAGGCGTATGACATAATGATTCGATATGGTATATATTGCAAAATGATCACCACAGTAAGTCTAGTTAACATCCAATATCATGCATAGTTAACAAAACTATTTTTTTTGTTATAAGAACTTATAAGATCTATTCTCTTAGCAACTTTCAAATATGCCATATGGTATTATTAACTGTAGTTGCCATGCTGTACATTATATCCCCATGACTTATTTATTTTATAACTGGAAGTTTTCTGGATCCCCTTCACCCATTTTGAGCATCCCCGACCCACTGCCTCTGGCTACCACCAGTGTATTCTCGGGATCTATGAGCTCATTTTTTTAAATTCAATATATAAGTGAGATCATAGAGTATTTGTCTTTCTCTTTGTCTGTCTGACTTATTTCAGTTAGCATAATGCCCTCAGTAGCCATTCGTGTTGTCACAAATGGCAAGATTTTATTCCTTTTATGGTTGAATAACATTTCATTGTGTGTATAAATATATACATACATTTTCTTGATCCATTCATCCATCAGTGGGCACTTGGTTGTTTCCATATCTTGGCTCTTGTAAATAATGCTGCAGTGAACATGGGAGTGCATATATTTTTTGAATTAGTGTTTTCATTTTCTTCAGGTAGATACCCAGAGGAATTGCTCAATCTAAGTTTTTTAAGATTTAAAAAATATGGTATAAAAGTGAATTTCTTGACTTTTTAAGATACTCTTTAAGGGCTGATAGAAACTATAATGTAATATTTGTCTTGAAACACTTGTAGTGGCTTTTGCTTATTACATGAGTAAAATTAAGTTAAAGGATTCTTTATAATGAATTTACAACTGGAAATACTAGCATTCCATTCATTTACTGTACTTTTGGAATTATTAAGAAACATATCCCAGTTTGTTTTCTAACCATGTCTTTTTTTAGTTTTCCAACTTCGGTATCAGACATATTAAACCTATTATAAACCTGAAAGGGTTATGGTAGTCTATAAAGTGCAACCCCTTTTTAAAATTGAAAAGTCTTATTTTTCCAGTTATTAAGCTCTTTCCTAGATTCTAGAAGTTGCAGTTACTCTTTCAGTTGACTATTTTAATTACTATTCAAGTGGCTGAAGTGCTAGTTGCCAATTAATACTTTAATAGTTTTTCTGTAGAACTATATTTATTGTAACAAAATTCAGTGATTTTGATTATTTACATTTAGGAAAGAGATAAGACTAAATAGTGTATTGTTAATTACTAATAGGGCTGGGAAGAAGCAAGTATCCAGATAATATACCATTTTCATAGTCTCTGTATTATGTATGCTGTTAGAGTAGAAGCAGTATCAGTTATATTTTATACTGTTGGTTTGAGAGTGCTTTTAAGCGTAGGGTTTTTGTTTTTATTTTTTAACTAGGTGGGTTTATGCTATACGTGGTATTCTTGAAGTAAATGTTCGGCCCCACTTACGGATGTGGTCATGGAAGCATATAAGAGAACATAGGCAAAAAATGAAGCAATATAAAGAACTGTATAAAAAAAAACTAACAAGTAAGAAGCCGTCTGGTGAACTTCTCAACTCTTTGGAGGTTAGCATTTAAAAAATTTGTTAAATATTTTGTACTACTTAACTCCTCAGTCTTTAGTGACTAACACTCCCTACTTATCTGTTCTAATTTGTACTGATCATTCTCTGTCTCTTTTACTTACTAGACTTTTTCATACTCCTTAACTTCTATTGGATGTTACAAACCCTGGTGATGTTTTCCTGTGTGCATTTGGAATTTGAGATTCTCCTCAATCTGGAGAGATTTGGGTTTATGCAAATAGTAATTGGAAGCCTCACATTATTACATTTACAAACCTCAAAAGCCTAGAAAGTATTTGCTCCATTGATTCCAGTCTTCTCTGTGTTGGTTTCAAAGCCTTATGTTATGTCACCACTCCATTTTTCCCTATGTTACCATCTAACTGTGCATTAATCAAATAAATTTCTTATCTTCTATATGTATATGCTTATACTTATAGCCAAGTCTGCTCATGCATTCCATCTGCCTTTCTTCATCTCTATCTCAGTTTCACTCATTCCTCAAGTTTTGCTTACATCCCATCTCTTGTATGAACTTTTCTGAATTTTTTGCTTAAACAGTGTTTTTTTCCCTCTTAATCCTTGTGGCATTTCTGGTCTTCACCAGCAACTTTACGTTTAATTAGCTGGCTCCTGAGTTCTCTAAATATTAGTCTTAATCTTTTAGCATTATGGTATATTCTAGATGGGACTGTTTTACCGATGGATGAAGTACAGCTTAGGGAGTCTAAGAAGAGTTAGTCTCTCAAAGTAATGGAATCATTATGAATCCAGGCCAATTTCCAAAAAACTCCCTAAGATTGAGTTTTATTTTTATTTTTGAAATAGAAGACTTTCTGAAGACCTAGGCTATTATGAATGCTTGGGTTTCTGCTTTGGTGGTTACAGATTTCCTTACCTAGTTTTGGATCTTAACCTTAACCCTCTAAGTCTACTGCACTGTAGAACCCTGAGTAAAGTTTTCCAAGGTAATGGTTGGTCATCACTGTTTCTCTTTGGGACTAAAAGTGGTTTGAGCATGAAGCTCTCAAAAGTAATCATGGAAATAATGTATAGATATGATGAAAGATTGAGCTTATCTCAGTTTATTTCAGTAGCTATACTGAAATACTTGGACAAGTATAAAATTTAAAAACAAGTTTTAAGTGTATCTAGATCTACTTGATATATCTTAATGATGACGTACGAAATGTGCATGTAATATGAAGGACGTATAATTGTATTTTTAGTTGAAAGTGACACTAATGTGTTTACCCTTAACTGTAGTTAAAGCCCAAATAAAAGTCATTTAAAACAGTGCATGTATGTTATCTTCTAGTACGTGCCTGTGTATCTTGTAGTATTTTAACTCTTACATGCATGACATGTATGATTTCTTTGTTGAGAAAGTTGTTCCATCATTACTAATTTCCAAGCTGACGTATATACAAGCATTGCTTTTCAGAATTTAACAGGAATATTATGTTGATGGGTGACCTGTTTTCTGCTTCCTATCTCTTCTTTAGTATAGCAATTTGATAGAGAATATATGAAAATTATTTATATAAAGTTATTTATGTAAACACACTTTATTTATATTTTTAGGAGTTGGAAAAGACTTTGGATGTATTTAATATAACTATAGCAAGACAACAGGCAGAAGTTGAGGTAATTCCAGATTGTCTTTCAATTAGTAAAAATAAATCTAGAATTTATACAGATTTGATAGATGTTGTGATGTTACTGGTATTGTGCTGTAATATACTGTTTCCTAAAAAGGGTTCAAATTTGCTTATTTCTATTATAAGAAAATTTGATGCACTGTTTTGCTACATGTATTTAAACCAGACAGGTTCTATGGGAAAAAATTCTTTCTAACTAATTGGGCTTATCAAATACTGAGAGTTAATATGAAGGTGAAAGCCAATTTTTTTCTCCCCATTACCATTGCTTATAAGACAGTGGTGCTAAGTACCTGGTAATCCTAAATTCTGATGTTTGGCCAATGTTGTGGCTACTATGTTTTATTGTCAGTATGTTATTGTTTACACTTATTCACTAAAGTAGATAAGTTTTAGAAATATTATCCTGTTTCTTTAGATTACTAATAAAGGATAACTTGTCATTTATTTGTAAATTTATTCATTTTAGGTAAAGAAAGCTGGATACAGGATTTTCAGAGAAGGAGCACAAGAGTCAGAGGATAATAAAGGATGGTTTAGCTGGCTGTGGACTTGGTCAGAATCATATACTAAACAACAACCAGATCTTAAACCTGGAAGTATGTCCATTTCATTTTATAGTAGTGCAGTTAATCATCAGGCTATGGTAGTGTAGCTAACCATCAGGTGTGCAATTAAGTTTTGTAGGAAATTTTCTCTTTCATTAAAATAGACATTTTAAGTCTTATTTATTTATTATAATTCTTATTATTATCAGTAATATTACTATTAGATATTATAAATATATGTGTTAAATAAAAATCAAATAAAATAAATTTTAAAATCTTACTAATGCTTGCAAAAGAGCATTATGTCTAGAGGATTTAGTAAGTGCATATAGCACAGTCATAGATAAAATAAAAATTCCGAAAGGGTGTAAACCACTGTAAATTTTTATCGAAATTATTTGTTGGAAAGATTTTTGCTTCCCAACAAAATGCTTAAGACCATGGAGGCTTAGGGGCTTAGGTTTACATCCTAGATCTATTGTTTATTAGCAGTGTGGCCCTGGCATATTATTTAAGCTCTCTAAACCTCAATTTCATCATCTGTAATAAAATGTGGAGAAATGATATTAATATTACCTACTTTGTACACTAAGTATGTTGCTTAACACAATGCCATTAAGTGCCTAATACAGGTATCTATTTTGTGTGCTTAATACAAATATTTAGAAATTTATATTGCTAAATTTATGTATTTAGCTATTTATATTTTGGGAGAATAAACCTTCTAAAATTGGCAATGCCATCTAGCATTCAGTGAATATAATTTCTTAAAAGTATTATAAAAAGAGAGTAAAATTTGCATTTAATTCATTAAAAGCAGCTAAATTTTGGGCCGGTTTTATCTTGTTACCAGTTAAGAACATAAAACACTTTTTTATGATTTTTAGGTCTTGAAGAAATGTTGACACCTGAAGAAAAAACTTTACTATATGAAGCAATTGGCTATAGTGAAACAGCAGTTGATCCAACCTTGCCAAAAACAGTAAAATGTTTTCTTGCCTTATACCTGAGCATTTAGTGATAGATATGCCTATTTTTAATCCTTTCAGAAATATACGTTACTGAGTTGTTCTGTCATCTTTCTTTGAGTCTATAAATATTGCATTTATTTTAGTTTCCAAGGTAGGGATAAAAATTGTCCCCTACTTTTTAGTGTTATGTGGTGATCCTTTAATATACGAAGGGTTGTGTTTGAAGTATTTTTCTGGTTTTTGGAAAGAATAAACTATATAAATAGGAGTATTTGTTGTGTGTATATATATATATATATATACATATAGATAATTTTTTTCATTTTATTCCTCTGAATATACTCTAGTTTGAAGCCATGAAGTTTTTTGTTCACTTGAAAAGTATGTCTATTATTCTAAGAGAACAACAACAAAAATCTGAACTGTTAGATATTGTAGTGGAAGAATTTAGCACTTTGATTGTGCAAAGACCAGGAGCACAAGCAGTTAAGTAAGTATTAATTTATTTTCTCTTATCTGTAAGAAAATATTTCACTGTGAGATTGGAATTTAGTCATACAGTATTTTGTAAAGAGTACTGTGGTTTAATTTGTCCTTTTGTATTTTTAGAAAGGTAGTTTTTTTCATTAATATATATATTTTGGGATTGTTAAAGTAACACATGTTCAGTAGAAAACTTCATGCCGAGAGACACTAAAGAATAATACAAAAATGTCAGCAATCACAGTATTGAAAAAGAAACAGCATTAACAATTTTGTTTTTATCTGTGAGTGTCTTTATTTTATCTTCTGTTTTAAAAATAGCTTTATTGAGGTATAATGCACATACCATACAATGCACCCATTAAAGTGTACAATTCACTTTTTTGTCACACTGTATCGTATACCAAATCCACATGGTATATTTACAAGCTTGTACAACAGTTATCATTACCTAATTACAGAACACTTTAACACCTCGTAAAGGAAACACTAATACCCATTAGCAGTCACTCCCCATTGCTCCCTCTCCCCAGTGTCTGGTAAAAACTATTCTACTTTCTTTCTTTTTTTTAAAAAAATTATTTATTTATTTATTTTTGGCTGCGTTGGGTCTTTGTTGCTGCGTGCGTGGGCTCTCCCTAGCTGCGGCGCGTGGGGGCTACTCTTCGTTTTGGTTTGCGGGCTTCTCGTTGCGGTGGCTTCTCTTGTGGAGCACGGGCTCTAGGTGCATGGGCTTCAGTAGTTGTGGCTCGCGGGCTCTAGAGTGCAGGCTCAGTGGTTGTGGCACACTGGCTTAGCTGCTCCGTGGTATGTGGGATCTTCCCAGGGATCAAACCCATGTCCCCCGCATTGGGGGCGGATTCTTAACCACTGCACCACCAGGGAAGTCCCGCTAATTTACTTTCTATTTCTAAGAATTTGTTTGGGGCATTTCATATTAATGGAATCATATAATATGTGGCCTTTTCTGTCTGGCTTGTTTTACTAATAGGCATGATATTTTCAAGGTTCATCCATGGTATAGCATGAATTAGTGCTTCATTCTTTTTTATTGCCAAATAATATTTCATTGTATGGATACATCACATTTTGTTTGCCCATTCATCAGATGATGGATATTTTTGGTTTGTTTCCACTTTTTTGCTACTATGAAAAATGCTGCTATGAAAATTAATGGACAGTATTTTGTATGGACAAGTTTCAAGTTTTCTTGGGTTTATATACCTAGGAGTGGAATTGTTGCCTCAAATGGTAACTCTATATTTAACTTTTTGAGGAATTGACAGACTGTTTTCCAAAGCAGCTGCATCATTTTACATTCCCACCAGCATTGTGTGAGTTTTCCATTTAGCTATACCCTTGCCAACACTTCTCTGTCCTTTTGATTATAGCCATCCTAAATGAGTGTAAAGTAGTATCTCACTGTGGTTTTGATTTGCACTTCCCTGATGGCTAATGATGTTGAGCATCTTTTCATGTATTTATTGGCTGTTTCTGTATAGTTTTTTTGAGGACTGTCTATTAAATTCCTTTGCCCATTTTTTTCTTTTATTTAATTTTTAAAAAATTATATTGAAGTACAGTTGATTTACAATGTTGTGTTAATTTCTGCTGTACAGCAAAGTGACTCATTTATACATACATGTATTCTTTTTCATATTCTTTTCCATTATGGTTTATCACAGGATACTGAATATAGTTCCCTGTGCCATACAGTAGGACCTTGTTGTTTATGCATTCTATATATAATAGTTTGCATCTACTAATCCTAAACTCCCCCCTACACCTTGGCAACCACAGGTCTGTTCTCTATGTCTGTGAGTCTGTTTCTGTTTCATAGGTAAGTTCATTGGTGTCATCTTTTAGATTCCACATATAAATGATATTGTATGGGATTGTCTGTCTCTTTCTGACTTACCTCACTTAGTATGATAATCTTTAGGTCCATCCATGTTGCTGCAAATGGCATTATGTCATTCTTTTTTATGGCTGAGTAATATTCCATTGTATATACCTACCACATCTTCTTTATCCATTCCTCTGTTGATGGACGCTTAGGTTGTTTCCATGTCTTGGCTGTTGTAAACAGTGTTGCATTGAACATTGGGGTGCATGTATCTTTTCAAATTATAGTTTTCTCCAGATATATGCCCAGGAGTGGATTGCAGGATCATATAGAAACTCCAGTTTTAGTTTTTTGAGGAATCCCCGTACTGTTTTCCATAGTGGCTGTACCAATTTACATTCCCACCAACAGTATAGGAGGGTTCCCTTTTCTCCACACCCTTTCCAGAATTTATTATTTGTAGACTTTCTAATGATAGTCATTCTGACTAGTGTGAGGTGCTACCTTGTAGTTTTGACTTACATTTCTCTAATAATTAGTGATGTTGAGCATCTTTTCATCTGCCTGTTGGCCATCTGTATATCTTCTTTGGAGAAATGTCTACTTAGGTCTTCTGCCCATTTTTTGATTTACAGTGGTTTTGGTTTTTTTGTTGCTATTGTTACTGAATTGTATGAGCTGTTTGTATATTTTGGAAATTAAGCCCTTGTCAGTCGCATCATTTGCAAATATTTTCTCCCAGTCCGTAGGTTGTCTTTCCATATTGTTCATGGTTTCCTTTGCTGTACAAAAGGTTGTAAGTTTGATTAGGTCCCATTTGTTTATTTTTGCTTTTATTTCTATTGCCTTGGTAGACTGACCTAAGAAAACATTGGTATGATTTATGTCAGAGAATGTTTTCCTATATTCTCTTCTAGGAGTTTTATGGTGTCATGTCTTATATTTAAGTCTTTAAGCCATTCTGAGTTTATTTTTGTGTATGGTGTGAGAGTATGTTCCAAATTCATCGATTTACGTGCAGCTGTCCAAATTTTCCCAACACCATTTGCTAAAGATACTGTCTTTTCTCTATTGTATATTCTTCCCTCCTTTGTCGAAGATTAATTAACCATAGTTGTGTGAGTTTATTTCTGGGCTGTCTATTCTGTTCTGTTGATCCATATGTCCTTGTGTCAGTATCACACTGTTTTGTTTACTGTAGCTTTGTAGTACTGTCTGAATTCTGGGAGGGTTATGCCTCCTGCTGTGTTCTTTTTCTTCAGGATTTCTTTGGCAATTCTGGGTCTTTTATGGTTCCATGTAAAATTTAGGATTATTTGTTCTAGTTCTGTGAAAAATGTCATGGGTAGTTTGATAAGGATCTCATTAAATCTGTAGATTGCTTTGGGTAGTATGGCCATTTTAACAATATTAATTCTTCTAATCCAAAAGCATGGGATATCTTTCCATTTCTTTGAAGCATCTTCAGTTTACTTTATTAATGTTTTGTACTTTTCAGCATATGAGTCATTAACCTCCTTTGTGAAGTTTATTCCTATGTATTTTATTTTTTGATGCTATTTTGTAAGGAATTGTTTGTTTACATTCCCCTTCTGATATTTCATTGTTAGTGTAAAGAAATGCAACCAATTTCTGTATGCTAATCTTGTATCCTGCTACCTTGCTGAATTCGTTTATCAGTTCTAGTAGGTTTTTTTTGTGGAGTCTTTAGGGTTTTCTGTATATGGTATCATGTCACCTGCATATAATGACAACTTTACCTCTTCCCTACCAATTTGAATACCTTTTATTTCTTTTTCCTGTCTGATTGCTGTGGCTAGGACTTCCAGTACTATGTTGAAGAGAAGTGATAAGAGTGGGCATCCTTGTCTTGTTCTACATTTTAGCAGGAATTCTTCTGAGTATTATATTGCTGTGGGTTTGTCATAAATACCTCTTATTATGTTGAGATATGTTCTCTCTATACCCACTTTGGTAAGAGTTTTTATCATGAATGGATGTTGAATTTTATTGAATGCTTTTTTGCATGTATTGAGATGATCCTGTCGTTTTTGTTTTTTCTTTTGTTGATGTGGTGTATCAAATTGATTGATTTGTATTTGTTGAACCATCCTTGTGAACTTAGGATGAATCCCACTTGGTCGTGGTGTATGATCTTTTTTATGTATTGTTGAATTCAGTTTGCTAATATTTTGGTGAGAATTTTTACATCTATATTCAACAAAGATATTGGCCTATAATTTTCTTTTTGGTAGTGTCTTTGTCTGGTTTTGGTATCACGGTGATGTTGGCTTCACAGAATGTCTTTTGGAGTGTTACTTACTCTTCAGTCTTTTGGAAGAGTTTGAGAAGGATCGGTATAAGTTCTTCTTTGTATGTTTGGTGTAATTCACCTGTGAAGCCATCTGGCCCTGGACTTCTGTTTGTAGGGAGTTTGTTTCATTACAGATTCTGTTTCACTTCTAGTGATCAGTCTGTTCAAGTTATCTATTTTTTCTTGATTCCGTTTGGGTGGGCTGTATGTTTCTAGAAAGTTGTCCATTTCCTCTAGGTTGTCAAATTGGTTGACATATAATCATTCATAGTATTCTTTTATGGTTTTTTGTAATTCTGCAGTATCAGTTGTGATTTATTCTCTTTCATTTCTTATTTTGTTTATTTGGGTCTTGTCTCTTTTGTTCTTGGTGAGCCTGCTCAGAGGTGTGTCAATTTTGTTTACCCTTTCAAAGACCCAGGTCTTGGTTTTACTTATTTTTTTCTATTTTTTTTTAATCTCTATTTTATTTGTTTCCCCTCTGGTCTTTAATTGTCTCCTTCCTTCTGCTAACTTTAGGTATAGTTTGTTCTTCTTTTTCTGATTCTTTTAGGTGGTGGGTTAGGTTATTTGAGATTTTTCTTCTTTCTTAAAGAAGGCCTGTATTACTCTGAACTTCCCTCTAAGAACTGCTTTTGCTGCATCCCATAGATTTTGTTGGTTGTGTTTTCATTGTCCTTTGTCTCAAGGTATATTTTAATTTCTTCTTTGATTTCATTCTTGACCCATTGGATTTTTTAGTAGCATGTTGTTTAGTCTCCATGTAATTGTTTTTTTTCCTCATTTCTTTTTCTGTGGTTGATTTCTAGTTTCATGCTGTTGTGGTCATAATAGTTGTTGAGATAATTTCTATACTCTTGAATTTGTTGAGTCTTGTTTTGTGCCCTAGTATGTGGTCAATCCTAGAGAATGTTCCCTGTGCACTTGAATGTGTATTCTGGTTTTTTTGGATGTAATGTCCTAAAAATATCAATTAAGTCTAACTGTTGTATTTTATCATTTAGGATCTCTGTTGCCTTATTTTCTGTCTCAAAGATCTGTCCATTGATGTGAATGAGGTGTTAAAGTCTCCTACTACTATTGAATTCCCATCAGTTTCTCCCTTTATGTCTGTTAGTATTTGTTTTATGTATTTGGGTGCTCCTGTATTAGGTGCATATATATTGATGAGTGTAAAATCCTCTCATGTTCATCCTTTTATCATTATATAGTGTCCTTCTTTATCTTTCTTTCTTTACGGCATTTGTTTTAAAGTCTATTTTGTCTGATTCGAGTATTGCGACCCTCACTTTTTTGTCGTTTCTGTTTGCATGAAATATGTTTTCCGTCCCCTCACTTTCAATCTATGTGTGTCCTTTGCTCTAAGGTGGGTCTCTTGTAGGCAGCCTATTGTAGGCTCTTGTTTTTTTGATTCAGTCTGCCACTCTTTGTCTTTTGATTAGAGCATTTAGGCCATTGCCATTTAAGGTAATTATTGATAGATATGTATTTATTGCCTTTTTAAACCTTGTTTTCCAGTTGATTCTGTGTTTCTTCTTTGTTCCTTTCTTTTTCTTTTTCTTGGCCATGCCACACGGGTTGTGGGATCTTATTTCTCTGACCACGGATCGAACTCGGGCCCTTTTCAGTGAGAGCGCAGAGTCCTAACCACTGGACCTCCGGGGAATTCCCCTGCTTTTCTTTTTTGTGGTTTGATGATTTCCTTTTATTTTATGCCTTTGTTTTCTTCTTTTAGGTTTTAGTGAATGTATTGCAGGTTTTTCCTTTGTGGTTACCCTGTTTTTTAAGTATTTTTACCCCTTGCTATATACTTGCTTTAGACTGATAGTCATATAGGGTCAAACACATTGGAAAAAAAACAAAAACAAAGAATCTACCTTTTCTTACTCTTCTCCCCCACATTTTATGATTTTGAAGTCCTCTTTTACTTCTTCATGTTTATCCTTTTGCTGTTCATTGTGGTTATCATTGTTTTCACAAGGTTGTTTTGATTTTTTTAAATAAAAAAATGTACTGGCTTATTTAAGTGATTTACTTGCCAGTTGTGATTTTCTCTTTCCTATAGACTCTTGCTTCTTTTCTGTTTAGAAAAGACTTGTCAGTGTTTCTTTTAAGATAGGTTTAGTATTGCTGTATTCTTTTAGTTTTTGTTTGTCTGAGAAATTCTTTATCTCTCCTTCTATTCTAAATGATAATCCTGCTGGGTAGAGTATTCTAGGTTGCATATTTTCCCCTTTTAGGGTTTTGAATGTATCTTGCCATTCCCTTCTGGCCAAAAACATTTCTGTAGAGAAATCAGCCCATAGCCTTATGGGGATTCCCTTGTAATTAACTCTTAGTTTTTCTCTTGCTGCCTTTAGAATCCTCTCTTTATTTTTAACTTTTGACATTTTGATTATAATATGTCATGGTGTAGGTCTGTTTGGGACTCTCTGTGCTTTCCTGTTGCCTTTTTTAGTTGAGGGAAGTTTTCGGCCATAATTTCTTCAAATACTTTTTCAATCCCCTTGTCTCTTTCTTCTTCTTCTGTAATCCCTATTATGTGTAGATTGTATATTATCGCATAGGTCTCTTATATTGCTTTCATTTTTTTTTTCATTTGGCTTTCTGTCTGCTGTTCTGATTGGGTGATTTCCATTATTCTATCTTCCGGATCACTTATTCATTCTTCTGCATTATTCATTCTCCTGTTCATTGCCTTTAGCTCACTTTTTGTCCCAGCAAATGAGTTTTCTTGGCTCCTCCTTATATTTTCTAGTTCCTTTTTATAGTACTCTGCATTTCTGTCAATAGCTTTTCTTAATTCCTTCAGTATTTTCATTATCTCCTTTTTGAACTCAGTGTCTGTTAGACAGAAGATATCTGTTTCATTGTTTGTTCTTTCAGGGGAATTCTCTTGATCTTTTAACTGGGAGTGTTTCCTCTGCTTCTTCATTTTACTTATATTTCTCTTACTCTGTGAGTTTTAGAGAAACAATTGTCTACTGTGGTCTTGGAGGGCTTTTTATATGTGTGAGCATCCCTGGGTAGCTTGTGTGGGTTTATTATATTTGGTGTGAGGGCTGTTTTTAGTATGAATGCCTGTGGCCTTCTTTCCTCAGCATGTGCTGGCCGTTACCCCCATTAGTAGGGGGTGTGTAGATGCAGCTACTGGCACCCACTCCCAGGGCACTTGGTGGCAATGGCAGCTCGTGCACGCCTACAGAGCCCATGATGGCGGCGGAGGCGGCTCGCAACTGCTCCTGGAGCCTGCAAGGGTGGGAGCAGCAACTCAAGATTGCTCCTGGAGCCCAGGAGGGCAGCAGCGGCGGCTTGCAACCTATCCTGGAGCCTTTAGCGCCTCTTTTTAAAGACCACTAATCCCATGCATGAGGGCTCTGCCCTAATGACCTAATCACCTCCCGAAAGTCCTACCTCCAAATAACCATCACATTAGGCATTAACGTTTCAACAAATGAAATTTGAGGGACACAGACATTCACAGCATAGCAGCTTGTGTTAGTCCCCTGGCTCCAGGAAGCCACACCAGGAATATTGCCCACTGCTTTGCTAAGGAATGGGGATGATAGGCAGATAAACAGAAATGCCAGAGTGCTATCC
The DNA here is from genome assembly GCF_949987515.2 of Delphinus delphis. Taxonomy (NCBI): domain Eukaryota; kingdom Metazoa; phylum Chordata; class Mammalia; order Artiodactyla; family Delphinidae; genus Delphinus; species Delphinus delphis. The sequence goes on along the minus strand of NC_082688.1, from coordinate 42,829,209 downwards.
TTCTGAAATTCAGCTGTCTTTACCTCTTTCATTTTTCCCTGGTTGCTGTAAGTTTTTTATTAAATTCCAGACTTGCAAGAAAGTTGATTCTGGGAGTTTTCGTTAGTTTAATCGTCATTTCAGTGGAGAAACTCGATTATTTGAGCACCTTTTTCTGTCACTTCCAAAGACAATACTTATCCATTAACTTTTTTTTTAAAGGCTTTATTATTTTAGAGCAGTTTGAAGTTTACAACAAAGTTTAGAGGGAGGTATAGACATTTCTCATATACCTTCTACCCCTACACATACAGAGCCCCCCTGCAATTATCAACACCACTCACCAGAATAGCACATTTTTACTAAAAATGAACCTACACTGGCATAATCACCCAAAGTTCATAGTTTACATCATGGTGCACTCTTGTTGTACATTCTGTGGTATGGACAACATAGAATGACAAGTGTCCATTGTTACAGTATCACACACAGTATTTTCACTGCTCTAAAAATCCTGCGTTCCGCTATTCATTCCTTACTCACTCCCCCAACCACTGATTGTTTTACTGTGTTCATAGTTTTGCCTTTTTTAGAATGCCCTGTAGTTGAAATCATACAGTGTGTAGCCTGGCTTCTTTCACTTAGTGATATGCATTTAAGCTTCCTATATGTCTTTTCATGAATTGATAACTCATGGTTTTTAGCACTTAATAACATTACATTGTCTGGATGTACCACAGTTTGTTTATCCATTCACCTACTGAAGGACATCTTGGTTGCTTCTATGTTTTGGCAGTTATGAATATAACTGTTGTAAACAGCTGTGTAGGTTTTATATGGACATAAGTTTTCAGCTCCTTTGGGTAAATATCAAGGAGCCGATTGTTGGATCACATGGTAAAAATATGCTTAATTTTGTAAGAAACCACCAAACTTTCTTCTAAAGTGACTGTACCATTTTGAATTCCCACCAGCAATGTATGAGAGTTCCTATTGCTCCATCTACATCCTTGTCATTACTTGGTGTTGTCATTATTCCAGATTTTGGCCATTCTAATATGTATGTAGTTGTATGTCACTGTTGTTTTAATTTTCATTTCCATGATGACATATGATGTAGAGCATCTTTTCATATGCTTATTTGTCAGTCTTACTTGGTGAGGTGTCTGTTAAGATCTTTAGCCCATTTTTTAATTGTGTTGTTTGTTTTCTTCTTGTTGAGTTTAAAGTGTTCTTTATATATTTTAGATAACAGGTCCTTATCAGATGTGTTGTTCGCAAATATTTTCTCCTATTCTGTGGCTTATTTTCTTATTCTCTTAAAATTAATATCTACCATAATTGTTACTCTTTTCTATTTATTGCCCTTGTTCTTTGTTCCTGTTTTTGTCTATCATGTCTTTTCTTCTTTTTGCAGTTTAATTGAACATTTTGTATGATTCCATTTTCTCTCTTTTCTTGGCACATCAGTTAAAATTTTTTAAACTTTTTTTAGTGGTTGCCCTAGAGCATTTAATATACTTTTTTGTTTGTTTTTTTTATTTTATTTTATTTTTTTAAAAAATGTTTAATTTTTATTGGAGTATAGTTGATTTAAAATGTGTTAGTTTCTGCTGTACAGCAAAGTAAAAAACTTATACATATACACAAAAAGAATCTTTTCTAGATTCTTTTCCCATATAGGTCATTACAGAATATTGAATAGAGTTCCCTGTGTTATTCGGTAGGTCTTCATTAGATATCTATTTTATATATAGTAGTATGTATAGCTTTTTTTTTGCCTTTTTATTTATTTAATTTTTTTTTAACATCTTTATTGTGGAATGCCTTTTTTCTTTTTTTTCTTTTTTTTTTTTGCGGTACACGGGCCTCTCACTGCTGTGGCCTCTCCCGTTGTGGAGTATAGGCTCCAGACGTGCAGGCTCAGTGTCCATGGCTCACGGGCCCAGCTGCTCCGCGGCATGTGGGATCTTCCTGGACTGGGGCACGAACCTGTGTCCCCTGCATCGGCAGACGGACTCTCAACCACTGCGCCACCAGGGAAGCCCCTTTCTTTTAAAAAAAAAAAAAGTCTTTATTGGAGTATAATTGCTTTACAATGGTCTGTTAGTTTCTGCTTTATAACAAAGTGAATCAGTTATACATATGTCCCCATATCTCTTCCCTCTTGTGTCTGCCTCCCTCCCTCCCATCCTCCCTATCTCACCCCTCTAGGTGGTCACAAAGCACCGAGCTGATCTCCCTGTGCTGTGCGGCTGCTTCCCACTAGCTATCTATTTTACATTTGGTAGCGTATATATGTCCATGCCACTCTCTCACTTTATCCCAGCTTACCCTTCCCCCTCCCCGTATCCTCAAGTCCATTCTCTAGTAGGTCTGTGTCTTTATTCCTGTCTTGTCCCTAGGTTCTTCATGACCTGTCTTTTTTTTGTTGTTTTTTAGACTCCGTATATATGTGTTAACATACGGTATTTGTTTTTCTCTTTCTGACTTACTTCACTCTGTATGACAGACGCTAGGTCCATCCATCTCACTACAAATAACTCAATTTCGTTTCTTTTTTTTTTTTTTAAACAACTGATCTAAGTCTGCTTTGAAATAATACTATACTATCTCACAGGTAATGTGAGTACCCAGTAATAACAAAATATCTTAATTCCTTCCTCTAATCCTTTGTGTCATTCCTGTTATTCAATACACTCTTAGATTATTAACAATGAACATACTAATAATCTGTTAGGACAATTAAATGTTTGCATTTTACCCTCACTTTCCTACTTCAGTGCTCTTTCTTTATGTAATCTGAGTTTCCAACTTACATTTACTTTCTTCTCTCTATGTAACTACTTTTAATATTTCTTGAAAGGCAGGTCTAATGACAACAATTTTTCTCCATTTTTGTTTGCCTGAGGAAGTCTTTATTTCTTCTTTACTTTTGGAGGGAAAGTTCATGGGGTACAGAATTCTAGTTTAGAGTTTTTTGCTCTTACACTTTAAAATATTTGTTATACCCTGTTCTTGCTAGTATGGTTTCTGAGAATGTGGAAGTAATTCTTATCTTTGCTTCTCTATAAGTAAGGATTTTTTTCCCCTCTAGCTCTTTTTAGGACTTTTTTCTTTATATTTCATTCTCTGTAGTTTGAAAATATGCCTAGGTGCAGTGGGTTTTTTTTGCTTTTTGTTTTGTATGTTTTGTGGGTTTTTTTAGCATTTATTCTGCTTGATGTTCTCTGAGCTTCCTAAATCTGCTATTTAGTATCTGATATTAATTTGGAGAAATTCTCAATCATTATTGATTGAAATATTTCTTCTGTTCCTTTCTCTCTTCTCCTTCTGGTATTCCCATTACTTGTACAGTACAACTTTTGTAGTTATGCATGGATATTCTCTTCTGATTTTTTAGAAATGCTTTCTGTATTTTTATGATTTTTCTGATCTCTTCTCCAGCTCAGGGATTTCCTTAGCTGTGCAACTGTGCAGTCTCCTAATAAACCCATCAAAGTCATTCTTGTTACAGTGATTTTTATCTTTAGCATTCATTTTTGGTTTTCTTAGGATTTCCATCTCTCCGTTTACATTGTTCATCTGTTCTTGCAGATTGTCTACTTTATCTGTTAGACATATTAACCGTTGGACATATTAATTGTAGTTGCTTTAAATTTCTAGTCATGTAATTCCAGCATCCCTGCCATGTTTGGTTCTGATGCTTGCTCTGTCACTTCAAATTGTGTTTTTTGCCTTTTTGTATGCCTTGTTATTTTTTCCTGATAGCCAGACCTTATATACTGGGTAAAAGGAATTGCTGTAAATAGGTCCTTAATAATTTGGTTATAAGATGTGGGAGAAAGGGAAGAGTTCTGTAGTTCTGTGATGAGCTCTCAGTCTTTGAATGAGCCTGTGCTTCTGTACTGTGAACTTAACAAGAGTTTCTCAATTTTTTTCCCTACCCCCTTAGGGGGATAGAATGGGTACTATGGGCTGGAGTTGGGTATTTCCCTCCCCCCATATGGAGTGGTAGACTTGACTGGAGTTGGATATTTCCCTTCCCTTGGTCATTTTGGCTCTGGTAATACCCCATTAGGTAAGGCTCTAGTTAACTCGTTTCTCCAGAGGGCAGGCTTTGTGAAGAACAATAGAGTGCTCTGGCATATTTTTAAATGGTTCATCGTCCTCTCCACTTGCCTGAGGAGGGGATATTTCTCCAATATTTACTGTGGGAACCTGGTCGAATTCTTGGAGGTGTATCTCAAATTATTTGGGGGACTCCCCTGTGGCTGGGTCCCCTTAGAGTTTTTTATTTTAATTAATTTTCATTGGAGTATAGTTGCTTTACAATATCGTGTTACTTTCTGATGTACAAGAAAGTGAATCAGTTATATATATATACATATATCCACTCTTTTTAAAATTTCCTTCACATTTAGGTCACCACAGATCATTGAGTAGGGTTCCCTGTGCTAAATAGTAGGTTCTCATTAGTTATCTATTTTATACATAGCAGTGTATATATGTCAATCTCAATCTCCCAATTCGTCCCCCTTCTCCCCGCCCCCGCTTAGTAACCATAAGGTCTCTACATCTGTGACTCTTATTTCTGCTTTGCCAATAAGTTCACCTGTACCATTTTTCTAGATTCCACGTATAAATGATATTATACAGTATTTGTTTTTCTCTTTCTGACTTACTTCACTCTGTATGACAATCTCTAGGTCCATTCATGTCTCCTCAAATGGCACTGTTTCATTCCTTTTTATGGCTGAGTAATATTCCATTGTATATATGTATCATTTCTTCTTTATCCATTCCTCTGTCAGTGGACATTTAGGTTGCTTCTGTGTCCTGGCTATTGTACCTAGTGCTGCAGTGAACATCAGGGTGCATGCATCCTTTCCAATTACGGTTTTCTCTGGATATATGCCTAGGAGTGGGATTGCTGGGTCATCTGGTAGCTCTATTTTTAGTTTTTTAAGGAACCGGCATACAGTTCTCCATAGTGGCTGTACCAATTTACATTCCCACCAGCAGTGTAGGAAGGTTCCCTTTCCTCCACACCCTCTCCAACATTTATTGTTTGTTGATTTTTTGATGATGGCCATTCTGCCCGGTGTCAGGTAATAGTTCCCTCTGGAGTTTTTAACTCTCAGAGTTGTCCACACTAAGTCTCCAGCAATTCAGTTACAGTTTAGGTTTTCCAACCTTGGCTCTAGTGTCCGTGGTGGTTTCCTTTTTGCAGATCTCTGCTCTGGCAAGCCATGACTCCACTCCCTGTCTGTGTCTTCAGCCTTAGGGGCAGCAGTTTGCCCTATGTACTCCCCTCTCTTACATATTGAAGAAGAGTTGTTGATTTTTTGGTTTGTTCAGCCTTTTACTTATTGTTAATATGGAGTGGTGACTTCAGACTCCTTTCATAGGGAACCAGAAACCCCTGACCCTTCAAAAGCTTCTTAATCTGGAAATCAACATGTGAATAGAGTTCTTTGTGAATTAATCTATGTCAGTTTAGATCTAATAGTTGTGTATTTTCTTCGGTGTGCATGGAATGGAGTAGCAAGAAATGCAAAGTGAAATTTTTTTTTAAAATAAATTTATTTTAATTTTTGGCTATGTTGGGTCTTTGTTGCTACGTGCGGGCTTCCTTTAGTTGCAGGAAGTGGGGGCTGCTCTTCGTTGCAGTGTGCGGGCTTCTCGTTGGCAGTGGCTTCTTGTGTTGCGGAGCAGGGGCTCTAGGCGCACGGGCTTCAGTAGTCGTGGCTCGCAGGCTCAGTAGTTGTGGCTCGTGGGCTCAGTAGCTCTGTGGCATGTGGGATCTTCCTGGACCAGGGCTCAAACCCATGTCCGCTGCATTGGCAGGTGGATTCTTAACCACTGCGCTACCAGGGAAGCCCTAAAGTGCAATTGTTTTTATTTTATTATTTTTAATTTGAAAAATACTTTAAAATTGTACTGATTGCTAATTTCTGTCCTATCTTTTTTCATGCAGATTCGAAACCAAAATAGGTTCATTTCATATTACTGGCTTACCAGATAATTCAACAAAACCCCGCCTCCTGTCTTCATTGGATGATGCTGCATCACTCTTGCGAATTATATTTGAGATAAATCCATTAGATGAAACTGTTGCTCAAAGGTGTATCATAGAAGCTGAACCTTTAGAAATGCTATATGATGCAGTAAGCATTTTTGTAATTCCTAAGTTTTAATATATTTCAATTTGCCTTGAGTTTGTGCCTCATGTTAATGATGCTTATTTTAACAGAGAACAGTAAATAGTATAGTGGAATTCTTCAGACCTCCAAAAGATGTAAATCTAGCACAGCTGACTTCAGTGACTTTGACAAAACTTGAAGAATTTCGTGATAAGACAGCAGCAGGTAAATGCCAGTATTAATGTTGGTGAATTAAGTACTTATCCTATACTAAACTTTCAGTCATGTTATGCTGATTTTGGTAAAGTATTTTTTGAGTTTATATTTCTAGACTAGATACAGTTTTAGTTGAAGCTAATTTGGTACCTTTATATTTAAATTTAGATATAATGATAATCATTTCTTACACTTAGAAAGGTCTAACCTATGTACCACATTCAAGTTAATTGCAAAATTTTTTTAGGATTTTTGAAATTCTGTTTATGACAGAAACTGGCCTGTCATTTTCCTTTCTTGTAATGACTTCCAGATTTTAGTATATTGGCCTCAGAAAATAAAAGTTCCATCCTTTATTCTTTGGAGAATTTGTGTAAGATTGGTTTGTTCAGCCAATTGGTTTGTTGGGTCTCATTTCTTCTTTCAGTGTTTGGCATAATTTGGGTTTGGAGATTTCTTTGGGGGAGACTTTAAATTAGAGATTCCATTTTCAAAATATAGTGGACTATAGAGATGATCTCTGTGGTTTTTAATGCTTTGTAGTTTGTTGAGACTTGCTTTCTGGCTCAATATATGGTAATTTAAAAAATATTCCATATATGTTTGAAAAGCATATCTTTTTAATATCTATACGTATCCTTTAAGTCACATTTGTTTATCATGTACTTCAAATCTTTTGTATCCTTACTGGATTTTTTTCCTTCTTGTTTCACCATATTCTAACAGTTATTTAGAGAAATATATGAAGAACACCAAACTTTCCATTTGGATTTGTCTATTTCATGTAGATCTTTGATTTTCTTCCTTATAAAGTTTGGTGCTATATTAGTTACATGCAGAGATATTTTTTCCCCAATGAACCAAATCTTTTATCTGGATGAAGTTGTCAATATTTTTAGTAATGCTTTAATTTTTTAATATTTTTTCTTTTTTTGTTCTGATATTAGTATGGATATTCTAGGTTTCTTTTGGTTATAATTTGCCTGCTGTATTTTTTTTATTCCTTTACTTACTTTTTCCCTCTATCTTTATTTTTAGATGTGTCATGTCAACAACATATAGTGGGATGTTTTTCAAGCTGTGATACTGACAGTCATATTTCTTGATCTTTCTTTCCTGCCTTTGGATAAATTCTAGCATTACTTCCGCCACTCCCACCCTTGTACCATTTGAAACTTAAATATTCTCTTTCTCTTTTTACTGTAGTAATTAAAACACAAATTTTTGTTGCGATAAAATGTAATAAAACATTTTACCTTCTCCCAGTCATTGCAAGGAACACTTTAGAACACTTGAACTCCTTTCACCATCCTCATTACTTACATGCTGTTGTTATTTTTTTCTTGTTTTAACTTCATAGAACAATTTTTGTTTGTAGAGTCAATGCATTGGTTTATAATTACCTATATATCAACTACTTTCTTTGCTCTTCATTCCTATTTGAACTTAACACCCTTTATCTGGAATTATTTCCTTTCTTTAGGTAGTTCATTTATACATTGTTTTCTTTATTGAGAGTCTGCTGATGGCAAACTTTTTTGTTTGTTGTATCGTTTGGTTTTGGTCTGAAAGTAATTGTCCTCAGTTTTGAAGGATATTTTTTACTGGATATGTAATTCAGAGTTGATGATTATATTGTTCTTAGCACACTGAAGTGACCATTCTACTGTCTTTTGGCTCCTGTTACTGATGTTGAAAATTCAGGTGTTAGTGTGTTTGCTGCTTCTTTGTAGATTATCCTTTTTCTTTTACATTTAAGATGTTTTTATCTTTTATATTCTATAGGTTCAGTATGATGTATCCAACTGTGGACCAATCTGAGGATTGGTAGATTTAATTATTTCTAGAAAATCCATCTGGAAAATTTCTAGCCATTAACTCTTCAGATTTTTTTTCTCTTGATTCTCTTCTTCTGGAACTCTGGATAAATATATTTTAGCTTTTTTTACTCTGTCATTCTTAACTTATATATTTTGTTTTCTTTCCATCTGTTTTTCCTGTGTTGCATGCTGGGTAATTTCCTTTAATTTATCTTCTGATTTTTACTGAATCCCTCTTCAGCTGTCTAATGTGCTTAATAATCTTCCCATTGTGTTTAATTTCAACGATTATATTTTCATTTTAGGAATTCTGCTTTGTTATATTTAAAATCTGATTTTTTATTCTTTATAGTTCTCTTTCCCATGGATATATTCAAACTTGTCTTTTATTTCTTCAAACATTATAAGCACAGTTGACCCTTGAATAATGCGAGAGTTAATCTGTATAATCTGCAGTGGGCCGTCTGTATCTGTAGTTCTTCCACATCCCCGCATTCAACCAACCAGACACCATGTAGTAATGTAAATATTTACTTTTGAAAAATATTCTTGTGTAAGTGGACTCACCTGTGTTGTTCAAGGGTCAACTATATAGTTATTTTATATTGTCTCACCAGATAATTATCTCTTCAGTTCCATTATGTTAAGACTTTTGTGTTTTTATTTCTCCTCTCTTTTATTTCTGCTGTTTCTTATATTCATGTTAACCTTTGTCTTTTTGTTGAGTTTTGATTGTGAGCTGCTCATTTTTATTGGAAAATTATTTGGGAGAATTCCCTGAAGTCTAGGATAAATGGACTTTCATTCAGGGAAGAATTTCATTTTTTCCTGCCAGGTATCTCGAGCATGTTGGTGGGACCACTATCTAAAGTCATTACTTGAAATATTTTGGAATGACAAAAGTTGTGCTACATATCCACTTGAGGACTGTATTGTGATTATGATTCACAGAGAGACTACCCATTTTTCCCAGTTTTTCTCAGAGACATTCTTTGCATTCTATGGGTAGGTTTTAGGGACAGGGAGGTTTAACTTCTGGATTACTCTTACTTTGAGTATGTACCTTTTAGATCCCAGATTTATGAAAAGAACTCCTGCTAGACTCATTTTTTTTTTTTTTTTTTTTTGCGGTACGCGGGCCTCTCACTGCTGTGGCCTCTCCCGTTGCGGAGCACAGGCTCCGGACGCGCAGGCTCAGCGGCCATGGCTCACGGGCCCAGCCGCTCCACGGCATGTGGGATCTTCCCGGACCGGGGCACGAACCCGTGTCCCCTACATCGGCAGGCGGACTCTCAACCACTGCGCCACCAGGGAAGCCCTAGACTCCTCATTTTTGTCATCTGTTCTTTTTCTTTTTTATTTATTTATTTATATTTATTTTTATTTTTGGCTGTGTTGGGTCTTCGTTTCTGTGTGTGGGCTTTCTCTAGTTGCAGCGAGCAGGGGCCACTCGTCATCGCGGTGCGCAGGCCTCTCACTGTCACGGCCTCTCTTGTTGCAGAGCACAAGCTCCAGACCCACAGGCTCAGTAGTTGTGGCTCACGGGCCTAATTGCTCCGTGGCATGTGGGATCTTCCCAGACCAGGGCTCGAACCCGTGTCCCCTGCATTGGCAGGCAGATTCTCAACCACTGCGCCACCAGGGGAGCCCTGTCATCTGTTCTTTATACTCTGTGAGGCTATGGAAAGGAGTTCCAGAGTTTACCAAGTGCAGAAAATGGTCTCAGGATAAAATTTTTATGGCTCCCATTTAAATCTGTTAGGTTTTCTCTTTCAATCTGATTTTTGGCTTCATAGATCCTTACTTTCTTGCCTCCTCTTAGTGTTTTTAGTAGGTTTCGTTGTTGCTGTTTGTTTGTTTTGCTTTATATCCAACCATTTTTGTTGCTTTTAGTGGAAGAGTAGGTTTGCCTACCTATTTATTCATGTTACCAAGATTTAGAAATCTAGTTAAATGTTTTAGTATAAGTTCAAGACTTTATCTTAGTTGAAATTCACTTTGGTAGATTCATCCATTTTCATAGAAAGTTCTGGTTGCTTTTTCTGGTTTACATACAGTTTTATTGAAGATGATTTAATAATCCAGGATTTTCATTGTCTCAGAGTAATATAAAGATCAAGTATCATTGTTCAGTATGGTAGAAGTAGCTGTATTAAGTTCACGAATTGGGAAGAATTATATAGATTCTAATATTTCATGTAACTTAATTTTTTTAGATGTGTATCTCCCCAGTTTTCCCAAATTGGGTTTATGGGTCAAAAACTTCTTTTTGAAGAAGTATTCCAGTTTTGTACTCAGTTATATTTAATGAGTATACACATTGACTAACAAATATCTTACTTTATATTGAAAATATTTTGCTCAAGTTTATTTTAAAATTAATACTAATTTCACATTATTTTAAGGTTGTGCTACCAATTCATGTGTTTAATGATTCTCTATTTCTTGAGTAATTTGTGAAAACAATTCATTTTAAAGATGTAACTTTTATGCAGGTCTGCTGTATATTATTGAAACACAGAAAGTTCTTGATCTCAAAATTAATTTGAAGGCTTCATATATTATTATCCCACAAGATGGAATTTTTAACCCTACATCAAATCTGCTTCTTTTGGATCTTGGTCATCTAAAGGTATATACTACTAATAATTATTTTATAATATGACACGGTGTTTCTTTGTTTAAGATGTATTTTGGTTTTTAGAGGTTTGATTTGGTATACTAATTTTTAGCTTAATAGCAGAAACTAGGATTTGAGGAATCTTCCCTTCTGGCAAGTAAAGTGAAGTTTCATTTAATTAGATAGTTTCCCTACATTTCTAATAGGAAAATGACCAATTGAATGCTGAAGGTCAGGGGTGAACCTAAGAATTATATTTATAAAATTTGAGAGTAATGCTTGAGGAGTTTATTTCCTTTTCAATTTAAATTTATTACTTGGTCAATTAAAGTGTGTGGAGTGGAAGGGAGTTCTGGAAGTAATCAAATATATATTCATCCTTCTGAAATTTTTTGTGTATGTACTTTAGATATTGGCATTTTAATATTTCTATTAAAGAATCCTAAAATTGAGAGATGGTCTTCTTGCATTTTGCTTCTTATTCAATTATGTATGATTTTTCCCCTCAGTTTTGAGTAGAGAATACTTTTTTTTCGGTGTTTCTAGATCTATGCTGTTCAGTGTGGTACCCACTGGCCACATGTATTTGTTTAAGTTGATAAAAATTTTTAAAAATTCAGTTCCTTAGTTACATTAGCCACATTCAAGTGTTTAATAGTCACAGATGGCTAGTGGCTACTGTATTAGAACAGATGGAGAACAATTCCATCATCATAGAAAGTTCTGTTGGACAGCAGTACTCCAGATCATGAAATGTAGAGGAATAACTTTAACAATTTAAAGACCCAGAAGGGATGGATAATATTGGAATGCTCTTTCTGGCTACCTAACAAATTCGTGCCTTTCCTTAATATTGACATTCTCCTTTATTATATATATATATATTTTTTTTTGTTTTTACTCTTCAGTTAGTAATTATGTAGACACTGCTGGATTTACATTTATAATAAAATTTTATACAGATAATTATTCATATTTGAACTTAGTTATGGAATTGGTTTATGGGCAGTACGGTATAGTGGAAACAGCCAGTGGAAAGGTATAGTGGTCAGAAGGGTATCTCTAATTTTATGACCTGAGGCAATTTGCTTAACCTTTTGCCTAAAATTTATTACCTTTCAAACAGATAATCAATTTTGACTGTCTACTTCACATGAACTATGTAAAATAAAGGGGAAATGTTAAAATAAAAAATATATATACACATACATGTATGTGTGTGTGTATACATATATATATATATATATAAATATGAATTAATAAGATCTTTATATACTACTGTGAAGTGATCTCCAGGATACCTGAGTGAAAACAGTAGTATGCATAGTATACCAAGCAAGGGGAAGTACAACTATAACTTGCTTGGGGTTGCATAAATGGCAGAGCTGGAAGTAAAATTCAGGTACACTAATATTTAATTGTGGACTCTCACTTCTTCTTATAAAGTTATCTAAATATCTGTCATCGTGCCATGGAAACATTTTGTAAGTTATATTTTTCTCTTAATTTTGTTTTTAATAAAAAGACTTCTTAGCAGATTAAAAAAATTTTTAGATCTATTATTTACCAGGACTGGCTTTGTTCCCCTTTTTTAATATAAATGATTGGAAAATATAACTTAATATGTAAAACTTTACTTTATACCTGGCCTTCTTATTATATATGTCATGGATAAAGACATTTCTAATAGTCTTATAATGTATGTCAGCTTGTGAGTTTATCTCCTCCTGTTAAATTTTTATATTATAGTCTGAAAGATAAAAAACTTTATATTTTCATTTTGAAGTAATTTAAACTATTAAAATGATCTTCAAGGTGACAAGTAAAATTCGTTCAGAATTACCAGATTTAAAACAAGGTGGGGCGAAACTTGAAGAGATAATGCATAGAGCTTATGATTCCTTTGATATTCAGCTTACAAGCATACAGCTGCTTTATAGCAGAGTTGGTAAGTATACAGTGCATTATTTGTTGATTCATTTTGCTGAAGTGATTAATTAGGTTTTTAGACAGTTTCTCTGAAGACTTTCATCCTAAATATGTTAGAACTTTTATATTTTTGAATTAGAAGTGATAGTAGATATTTCCTAGGAGCAATATCTCAAGTAGGTGTGATTTTATCCCTCAAGAGACATTGTCAATGTCTAGAGACATTTTTTGTTGTCATGAGTGGGGAGTTGGGGCACTACTAGCATCTAGTGAGTGGAGGTCAGGGATGCTACTAAACCTCAAACAATATGGGCGAAAGCCACCCCACAACAGACTTGGCCCAAATATCAGTAATGCTGAGATTGAGAAATCCTGATCTATACCAGTAAAGGTTGGAAAGCACTGGCACATATTTAAAGTGATATTTGTATTACACAATGGGATAACCAGAAGAGGCTGCTCAAGGCCAGAGGCAGCCAGCTTAGGGGCTCTGATAGCCCAGGCTGTAAACAGTTACACAAAGACTGCAGAAGGTCACTATCGTAGGAATACCTTTACCCTATTCACTTTGGTGTACAAATAGGCGTCTCTGATCTGGATCTAGTTTTTTAGTTGAAGTGACCAAAGCCAGAAATTCACTTGTCAGGATCCATTAAAATAGATAGAGAGCCCAGACTAGTTGAGCCCTCTTTCCACTGTCATATTGCTTCTGAATCTCCAGGGTGTTAGTGAACATTGAGATGAGTATATGGTGAAATTTCAATTATCTGAGCTAACTAATAGAAGGAGGAGCAATGAGATCCTAAAGTTACGATTATTAAAACTGTTAGTGTATATAGGACTGGAACATTTGATTTTTTTCTTTAACTGTACTTGCTTTTAAGAGTAATGAACTTGGTTTTTATTTTTATCATATTTCAGTTGGTGTAAAAGGAGCCCAGTAGTATAGTGGATGGCAAATGCAAATTGTTTATAGAAAAATCCATAAATTTATTTTCAAGGAATACATTACTGTATTTTGGTGTGTTTGATACATTTTGGTAACTGGTTTTCAAAGTCCATGAGCCATACTTAATAGTTAAGATATTGAGATGCTTTGTAAAAAATTGTTTTCAGTATTTCATTATTATTATCTGAAAATTATTGGAATTCCTTGGAGTTGTTTTTGATAAGCATTAACTATTCTTAAATAATTAAATATTTTGGGGGGCAGGGTTTTTTTTGACATTGGGGTTACTTTATGTAATTGTCATAGACTTCCCTGATAAATACTGAAACACATGCTTCTAAATATCTTATTTTTTATCTGTAAATTGAGAAGTGAAGGAAATATTTGATTTATCTCGGTACTGTTGGAATTTTAAAAATTGTAATAAAGTCCATTTTACTACCTGTCTTCAGGAGTCTAAGCTTTCATTTGCTTGGTTTTCCTTGACTGAAGATTTAACTGACTTATGATATTATTAGGTTCAAATGGAATAATGTACATGAAACTGCTTTGTATTATATGGATCCCATTAATCTTGTTATAAATTTTAAAAGTTATTTCTTTGTAATGTAGACATGTCTTTTAGAAAATCTGGACAATACAGAAAAACAAAAACATCATTCTTTATCCTACTGCTCACACATGAGCGTTGTTGATATTTCAGTGGATATCCTTTTGGTGTTTTTTTCAATGTATGTGCCTATGAATGTATGGGATGTATTTTGTGTGGTGTTTGGGAGTGTTTGTGAATGCGTTTTTAACATGATTTACATAGTTTTATATGCTGACCTCCCTTTCATTTACCAGTAATATTTTGGGCACTTAAATTCATGATTTTAACTGGCTATCTAAAGTTCTAAGGCTATGCTGTCAGTTATTTAGCCATTCCTTTACTGAACATTTAGGCTTGTGACACTGCAGTGAATGTTGCCAGAGGGTTGCATGTTGGCAGACCTGGGTGACAATTTCAGCCTTATCACTCACTAGCTTTTTGACCATAAGCAAGCTGTAAATTCCTCTCAGTCTCATTTTTCTAAAATGGGATGTTATACATCATTGTGAGAATTAAATGAAAATTTAAACATTGCCTAGAACAGTGTCAGTTATAAATCTTAAATTTAACTTTTATTAGTTAATACTGAAGAACTGCACTTTTCCCTACCTTTTTCATTATTGCATCAGAGCCATGTTTTTTGAGTAATGTATGGTTGGCATAGTGATTGCCAAGGATGCACAGTAGATTTGATTAAAGCTATGTTGTTGTTAACATTTTAATAAGCATTTTTCCTATTAAAACATAGAGTCTTTGAAAGGGAAAAGAATTTACCTGCTGAGTATGTGTACCTGGGAATATGGCATTAAGATTATCTAGATGTAGGAAGATTTCCTCATACCATGCACTGTATGACTATGAAGTATTAATGGTAATGTTAGGTTTAGTATGTTTGTCAAATTACACGTGTTAAACACGTACTGTTTTCTGTAATTAGGTGATAATTGGAAAGAAGCACGAAAACTCAATGTATCCACACAACATATCTTGGTACCTATGCACTTCAATGTGGAACTCTCTAAGGCCATGGTTTTCATGGATATAAGGATGCCCAAGTATGTATTACCTGTTTCATGTGATTGTAGATTTCCTTAGTAGTTATATAGCTAAGAAATGCCATGTTTCATTGATTTTTTTGTAGTAAAATATATATAACAAAATTTACCATTTTTAAGTGTATCATTCAGTGGCATTAAGTACATTCACATTTTTGTCCAACCACTCCACCATATCAGCTTCACAGACTGGAATTCTACCCATTGCTAAACAATAATACCCCACTCTGTCCTCCCCCAAGTCCATGGCAGTCATCATTCTGTGTTATGTCTCTATGAATTTGACTACTCTAGGTACCTCATGTAAGTGGAATCGTACAATATTTCTCCTTTTCTGCCTGGTTTATTTCACATAGCATAAGGTCTTCATGTTGACCCATGTTGTAGTGTATGTCAGAATTTCATTTTTTTTAAGGCCTAATTCCATTGCATGTATATATCATATATTATCCATTCATGGGTTAATGGACATTTGATTGTTGTAATAATGCTGCTGTGAATATCAGTATACAGATATCTATTGGAGTCCCTGCTTTAAATTTTGGGGGGTATATATCCAGAAGTGGAATTGCTGGATTATTCTATTTTTAATTTTTTGAGGAACTGTCCTGCTGTTTTCCATAGCAGTTGCACCATTTTATATTCCCATCAGCAATTCACAGGGGTTCCAAATTCTCTTACCTTTTCACCAACACTTGTTATTTTCTCCCTTTCAAAAAAATAATAGCCATCCTAACAGGTGTGAAGTAGTATTTAATTATAGTTTTGAATTGCATTTTCTAATGATTAGTGATGTTGAGCATATTTTCATGTTCTTATTGGCAATTTATATATTTCTTTAGAGAAATGTCTGTTCAGGTCCTTTGCCCACCTTTTAATTAGGTTGTTTGTGTTGTTAAGTTGGAGGTTTGGTTTTTTTAAAATATTTTCCTGGATATTAACTTCTTACCAGATAAAATGATTTGCAAATATTTTCTTTCTTCTTGTGGATTGTCTTATTTATCACTCTTGATAGCGTCCTTTGATGCACAAAAGCTATGAATTTTGATTAAGTTTAATTTATCTTTGTTGCCTATGCTTTTGTTGTCATATCTAAGAAATTATCACCAAATCCAGTGTTTTTCCTGTATATTTTTTTCCAAAGAGTTTTATACTGTTAATGCTTAGGAAACCTTTTTGAGTTAATTTTTGGATGTGTTGTAAGGTAAGGATCCAGCTTTATTCTTTTGCATGTGGATGTGTAGTTTTTTTTCAGCACCATTTGTTAAAAAGACTGGCCTTTCCCTATTGAATAGTCTTGACACCCTTGTTGAAAATCATTTGACCATATATGTGATGGTTTATTTCTGGGCTTTCTGTTCTGTTCCCTTGGTCTCTGTGTCTGTCTTCATGCCAACACTACACTGTTTTGATTCCTGTAGCATTGTAGTAACTTTTGAAATCAGGAAGCATGAGTCATCCAACATTAATCTTTTTCTATATTGATTGGGTGATTTGGGGTCCTTTGAGATTCCTTTTGAACTTTAAGATGGATATTTCTATTTTTAACAACAGGTATCATTGAGATTTTGATATGGATTGCATTGAATCTGCAAATGTTTTCAGTAGTGACATCTTAACATCAGGTCTCCCAATACATGAATACAAGATGTCTTTCCATTTACCTGTGTCTTTTAAAATTTCTTTCAGCATTATTTTGTAGTTTTCAGTGTATGTCTTTTTCTTCCTTGGTTAAGTTTATTCTTTTTGATACTATTATAAATGGAATTGTTTTCTTAATTTATTTGTTGGTTAATAGAAACTCAATTGATTTTTCCAAGTTGATTTTGTATCCTGAAACTTGGATGAATTTGTTTATTAGTTCTAACATTTTTTGTGTGTGTGGAATTGTTACAGTTTTCTACATATACGACCACTTCATGTTAGAACAGAGGCAGTTTTACTTCATCCTTTCCAATTTGGATACCTTTTTTTTTCTCTTTGTTGCCTGATTACTCTGGCTAGAATTTCCAATATTATGTTGAATACAAGTAATTTAAGTGGGCATCCTTTATTTTGATCATAGAGTAAAAGCTTCTAGTCTTTTGCATGGAGTGTGCTATGTGTGGTTTCTTCATATATTACCTTTATTATTTTGAGGTAGTTTCCTTCTATTTCTAGTTTTTGAGTGTTTTTATTATGGAAACGTGTTGCATTTTCCAGATGCTTTTTCTTCATCAGTTGAGATGATCATGTGTTATTTTGTCCCTTCATTTTGTTAATGTGGTGTATTACACTGATTTGTTTTCATATGTTGAACCATTCTTCCGTTCCAGGGTTAAATCCTGGGTGATGGGTGATGGTGTATAATCTTTTTAATATGCTGTTGAATTTTGTTTGCTCGTGTTTTTTTGGAGATTTTTGCATCAGTGTTTGTAAGGGATATTGGTCTGTAGTTTTCTTTTCTTGTATTATCTTTGTCTGGTTTTGGTATCAGAGTAATGCTGTCCTTAAAATGAGTTAGGAAGTATTCCTTTCTTTTTAGTTTCCAGGAAGAGTTTGAGAAAAATTTGTGTTAATTCTTTAAATGTTTGGTGGAACTCACTCATGAAATGTTGTGAGATTTTTGATTATTGATTCACTCTGCATATTAGTTATAGGTCTATCTAGATTTTCTGTTCCTTCAAAATTCAGTGTTGATAGATGTGTGTTTCTAGGAATTTGTCCACTTTATTTAGGTTATCCAATTTGTTGGCATAAAATCCTTCCTTTTTCTGTAGGATTGATAGTGATATCCACACTATCATTTCTGATTTTAGTTGAGTCTTTTCTGTCTTTATCTCCATCTACCTAAAGGTTCTTTAGTTTTGTTCATCTTTTTGAAGAACAAACTCTTTTGTTGATTTTTTTTCAATTATTTTTCAATTCTCTATTTTCTCTCTCTCTGCTCTAATCTGTATTTCCTTACTTCCGCTAACTTTTGGTTTAGTTTGCTCCTTTTTAGTTCTTTAAGGCATGAAGTTAGGTTGCTGATTTGAGATCTTTCTTTTTCAATGTAAGTGTTTATAGCTATAAATTTCCCTCAGCACGGTTTTTGCTGTATGCTATAAATTTTGGTATGTTGTGTTTTCATTTTCACTTGTCTCAAGATATTTTTTTATTTCCGTGGCGATTTCTTCTTTGACTCATTAACAGTAAATGTGTTAATTTCTACATATTTGTAATTTTACATTTTTCATTCTGCTGTTGATTTCCAGTTTCATTCCATTGTGATTAGAAAGGATGCTTTTTATTCAATCTTTAAAAAATTTTTGACTCTTGCTTTATGACCTAAAATTCGGTCTATCCTGGAGAATATTCTATGTGCATGTATGAAAAAATG
This sequence comes from Delphinus delphis, assembly GCF_949987515.2. Taxonomy (NCBI): domain Eukaryota; kingdom Metazoa; phylum Chordata; class Mammalia; order Artiodactyla; family Delphinidae; genus Delphinus; species Delphinus delphis. Next base: position 42,810,542 of record NC_082688.1, on the reverse strand, counting down.
TGTATTCTGCTGTTGATGGAGGAGTGTTTTGTTTATGTTTGTTGACAGTGTTGTTCTAGTCCTCTATTTCCGTATTGATCTTTTTTCTGGTTGTTCTATCAGTTATTGAAAGTGGGGTATTGAAGTCTCATGTTATTGTAGAGCTATTTCTTCCCTCAACTCTGTCAATATTTCATATATTTTTGAGCTCTGATGTTTGGTGCATATATGTTTCTAATTGTTATATCTTCTTGATGGAGTGACTTTTTATTAAATAATGTCTTTTGTCTCTTGTAACAGGTTTTGACCTACTGTCTGGTTTGACTGATACTATAGCCATTCCTGCTTTCTTTTGGATATTATTTGCATAGAATATCTTTCACTTTCAAACTATTTGTGTCCTTAGATCTAAAGTCAGTCTCTTGCAGACATATAGTTTGATCGTTTTTTTTTTTAAATTCATTCTGTCAATTTATATCTTTGTGAAGTTTAAACCATTATGTTTAAAATAAATACTGATGGGGAACAAATTAATTTTGTCATTTTGTTATTTACTTTCTGTATGTCTTATAACTTTTTGTCCCTTTTTTCCTCTGTTATGGCCTTCGTTTGTGTTTAGTTGATTTTTTGTTCTGACATGTTTTGTTGCCCTTCTCTTTTCCACATATGCACGTTCTATAGATATTTTCTTTTTAGTTATCATGGAGATTACCTATAACATTGTAAAGTTGACAATTTTTTAAAAATTGACACCAACTTAACTTTAATTGCATACAAAAACTCTACTATTTACTGCTCCACCCCCTCCATTTTATGTCATTGATGTCACAAGTTATATCTTTATTATATATTGTACCCATTAGCACAGATTTATATTTTCTAAATCCTGAAGAAAATAAAAGGTGAAGTTAAAATAAAAAATCACAAAAAAAATCACAATACTTGATTTTATATTTATCGTGTGTTTGCTTTTACCGAGATCTTTATATTTTATTGTTAGCTGACTGATACTTTGAGCCCAGTATCCTAAATATAGAAGTCTGTTAAATTAGACTGGACTAGTTAGCTGATTTAGTCCTAGTTTAAGACCGTAGCTAGCCCTTTCACCTTTTCTTTCCACCAGTAATTTTTCTCTCCCTTGCAAGCATTGAAACCTCAGCCACAGATCTATTTTAAAATTTAAAGAAAGACACATCTAACAACTACCAAACAATCTAAGTGAAATTGTTACTAGAGAGGCAAGAAGAGAATACTCATATAGCAGTGCTCAAGGTTTTGTGGCTCAAGTATGGATGGAAGGGATAGTAGGAAGTAGTGATAGCCTGGTCTTTTTCCCATATGCTATGTTGCAGACCCGGTTCATACTACTTACTGTTGTCACCATGTGAAAGGAAGAGACCTAAGAGAAACCTACACGCCTTTTTTTTTTTTTTTTTTTTTTTTTTTGCCTTTCAAATTATAGGACTCAATTCTCTAGAAAACATTGTGCAGTTTACTCTCATTCTCTTAGACTTCCTTATTCAAGAATATCAAACTGGGACTCTGAGTGTCTTAAAGCAGAGGAATGCCAGGAATTTGGTTTGAGAAAGAGAAGAGGAAAGAAAACCATTCTATACATTTTGCTGTTGTTTACAATCAAGCATTAGGTATAGGTTAATTTTAGACACGCTTAGGTTCTTTGGCATCCTTCCCAAATGTCCTCCTGCCTATTTACTATTGTCTGATATTTCTTTTAAAGTTTGTCAGTATGTGAGAAAGGACAAAGATGTATGTAATTTCCTGTTGCAAACATGTTTACGAATAGATTTTTTTTCAGCATTTTATACTTAAATACGCTAGAATCTAGGATGTTACAGGGTACCAGAAAAAAGTGATATTACTCTGAGAGAAGAAATGGCTAACTTCCCTTGCTTTAGATTGCTCTAGTCTATGATTAGGGAGAATTTACCTCCAGTAATGTAGGGAATATGCATAGCCTAGCAGGAATTAAAACAGTTGGTTAAAATGTCTATATATAGACAGATAATGGAATGCAAGAGTATGAGAGATTAATCCAGTGTAACAGTCAGCAAACTTTTTCTTTAAAGGGCCAGATATTAAATGTTTTAGGCTTGAAGTTGCGTTGTCTGTCACAACTACTCAACTCTGCTATATTAGCATGAAAGCAGCTATAAACAGTACATAGTAACTGGGCATAGCTGTATTCCAGTTAATACTTTATTTACAGAAATAAGCAGCAGGCTGGATTAATCCATGACCATATTTTGCCAAACTCTGGTTCAGTGCGTTACACCCAGACGCAACGAATAAAGGCAGAAGACACCAGGAAAGCCTTCTCTACTAGTATTCTTATGATACTAAAATGGCTATAAGTTAGGACCAGAAAATTGTGCCGAAAACAATCACAAGCAGAAGCTATAATGATTTAGAAAGATGAAATCTGAGAAGCATTTGATTTCAGTTTTGTAAGTTGTGAGCAATATAAAGTGGATATGACATTATATAAAGTCCTGGAACTCTACAAGTATCAGGCAACTTCCTTTGAAGTTTGAGCTTAAAAAGTTTAAGGCAGATAAAAGGAAATCCTCTGTTATTTGGTAGGTATTATTTTGGCACCTGTCATCCTCAGGTTGTTAAGCTGGCATATTTAAAGAAATTGAAAAGTTTAGGTACATTAATGAGACAGATCTATAATATGTAACTGTTAAATTAGGATGTATGGGATTAGTTACAAATACTTAGGTTACTGGAGGTAAAAGAAAGCTTATAATTTTCTCAAGTAATTCAGGTATATTTTTAGCAGTCATTGTGTGTGATTGAAAAAGTAAGTTAAAATGCAGGGATAAAAATGGTGAACGAAAACTTATTCTCTCTTTGATGTCAGTCTCTTTTAAAATCATTATTACTTTTTAAAGACTTTCTTCATATTGCAGCAGTTTTAGTGTCACAAAAAAGTTGATAGGAAGCTACAGAGATTGCCCATACACCCCCTGCATCCACCCATGCATAGCCTTCCCCTTAACAACATCCCCCACCTAGTGGTACATTTGTTAGAATTGATAAACCGACATTTACACATCATAATTACCCAAAGTCTATAGTTTACCTTATGGTTCACTCTTGGTGTTGTACCTTGAATGGGTTTGGACAAATGCATAATATGTAGCCATAATTGTGGTATCATATAGAGTATTCTTACTGCCCTAGAAATCTTCTATTCATCCCTCCCCTGTCACACTCAAGCCCTAGCAAGCACTGATCTTTTTATTGTGTCCATAGTTTTCCCTTTTTCAGAATGTCATATAGTTGGAATTAGAGAAGAGAAAGCCTTTTCACATTGACATCTTTCACTTAGTAATATGCATTTAAGGTTCCTCCCTGTCATTTCATGACTTGAGAACTCATTTTTTTTTAGTGCTGAATAATATTCCATTATCTGATGTATCACAGTTTATCCATTACCTACTGCAGGACATCTTGGTTGCTTCCAAGTTTTGGTGATAAAATTGGAATATAAAATTTTTGTGGATAAACTTGATTCATATAAAATTATGAGTAAAGCTGTTATAAACATGCATGTGCAGGTTTTTGTGGGGACATAACTTTAAATTCCTTTGGGTAAATATCAAGGAGCACAATTGCTGGGTCATATGGTAAGAGTATCTTTAGTTTTCTAAGAAACTTCCAGACTGTCTTCCAAAGGGGCTATACCCTTTTGCATTTCAGTCAGCAGTAATTGTGAGTTCCTGCTGCTCCACATCCTTGCCATTATTTGGTGGTGTCAGTATTCCTGATTTTGGTTATTATAGTAGGTGTGTAGTACTATCTCATTATTCTTATTTTGATTTGTATTTCCCTGATTATACATAATGTGGAACATCTTTGCTTATTTGCTATCTATGTATCTTATTTGATGAGGTGTCTGTTAAGATTTTTGGTCCATTTTTCAACTAGATTGTCTTCTTATTATTCAGCTTTAAGTATTCTTTGAGAGCTCTACCCACCACCAGTACCTACCATCAGGAAACTTGCACAAGCCTCTTAGATAGCCTCATCCACCAGAGGGCAGACAGCAGAAGCAAGAAGAACTACAATCCTGCAGCCTGTGGAACAAAAACCACATTCACAGAAGGATAGACAAAATGAGAAGTCAGAGGGCTATGTACCAGATGAAGGAACGAGATAAAACCCAGAAAAATAACTAAATGAAATGGAAATAGGCAACCTTCCAGAAAAAGAATTCAGAATAATGATAGTGAAGATGATCCAAGACCTCGGAAAAAGAACAGAGGCAAAGGTCGAGAAGATGCAAGAAATGTTTAACAAAGACCTAAAAGAATTAAAGAACACTTAGAAGAATTAAAGAACAAACAAACAGAGACGAACAATACAATAACTGAAATGAAAAATACACTAGAAGGAATCAATAGCAGAATAACTGAGGCAGAAGAACGGATAAGTGACCTGGAAGACAAAATGGTGGAATTCACTGCCGTGGAACAGAATAAAGAAAAAAGAATGAAAGGAAATGAAGACAGCCTACGGCCTAAGAGACCTCTGGGACAACATTAAATGCAACAATTCGCATTATAGGGGTCCCGAAGGAGAAGAAAGAAAGGACCTGAGAAAATATGAGAAGAGATTATAGTCAAAAACTTCCCTAACATGGGAAAGGAAATAGCCACCCAAGTCCAGGAAGCGCAGAGAGTCCCAGGCAGGATAAACCCAAGGAGAAAAATGCCGAGACACATAGTAATCAAATTGACAAAAATTAAAGACAAAGAAAAATTATTGAAAGCAGCAAGGGAAAAATGAAAAATAACATACAAGGGAACTCCAATAAGGTTAACAGCTGATTTCTCAGCAGAAACTCTACAAGCCAGAAGGGAGTGGCATGACATATTTAAAGTGATGAAAGGGAAGACCTACAACCAAGATTACTCTACCCGGCAAGGATCTCATTCAGATTCTACGGAGAAATCAAAAGCTTTACAGACAAACAAAAGCTAAGAGAATTCAGCACCACCGAACCAGCTCTACAACAAATGCTAAAGGAACTTCTCTAAGTGGGTAACACAAGAGAAGAAAAGGACTTACAATAACAAACCCATAACAATTAAGAAAATGGTAATAGGAACATACATAACGATAATTACCTTAAACGTGAATGGATTTAATGCTTCAAACAAAAGACACAGGTTTGCTGAAGGGATACAAAAACAAGACCCATATATATGCTGTGTACAAGAGACCCACTTCAGACCTAGGGACACATAAAGACTGAAAGGGGATGGAAAAAGATATTCCATGCAAATGGAAATCAAAAGAAAGCTGGAGTAGCAATACTCTTATCGGATAAGATAGACTTTAAAATAAAGAATGTTACAAGAGACAAGGAAGGACACTACATAATGATGAAGGGATCAATCCAAGAAGAAGATATAATAATTATAAATATATATACACACAACACAGGAGCATCTCAATATATGAGGCAACTGCTAATAGCTATAAAAGAGGAAATAGACAGTAGCACAATTATAGTGGGGGACTTTAACACCTCAGTTACACCAATGGACAGATCATCCAAACAGAAAATTAATAAGGAAACACAAGCTTTAAATGACACAGTAGACCAGATGGATTTAATTGATATTTATAGGACATTCCATCCCAAACCAGCAGATTACACTTTCTTCTCAAGTGTGCACGGAACATTCTCCAGGTTAGAGCATATCTTGGGTCACAAATCAGCCTCAGTAAATTTAAGAAAATTGAAATCAAATCAATTATCTTTTCTGACCACAACACTATGAGATTAGAAATAATTACAGGGAAAGAAATGTAAAAAACAGAAACACATGGAGGCTAAAGAATATGTTACTAAATAACCAAGAGATCACTGAAGAAACCAAAGAGGAAGTCAAGAAATACCTAGAGACAAATTACAATGAAAACACGACGATCCAAAACCTATGGGATGCAGCAAAAGGAGTTCTAACAGGGAAGTTTATAGCAATACAAGCCTACCTCAAGAAACAAGCAAAATCTCAAACAATCAAACCTTACACCTAAAGGAACCAGAGAAAGAAGAACAATCAAAACCCAAAGTTAACAGAAGTAGAGAAATCATAAAGATCGAGCAGAAGTAAATGAAATAGAAACCGATTAGCAAAGATCAATAAAACTAAAAGCTGGTTCTTTGAGAAGATAAAACAAAATTGATAAACAATTAGCCAGACTCATCAAGACAAAGAAGGAGAGGACTCAAATCAATAAAATTAGAAATGAAAAAGGAGAAGTTACAACAGACACCGCAGAAATCCAAACCTTCCTAAGAGATTACTAAAAGCAACTCAATGCCAATAAAATGGACAACCTGGAAGAAATGAACAAATTCTTAGAAAGGTATAACCTTCCAAGACTGAACCAGGAAGAAACAGAAAATATGAACAGACCAATCACAAGTAATGCAATTGAAACTGTGATTAAAAATCTTCCAACAAACAAAAGCCCAGGACCAGATGGCTTCACAGGTGAATTCTATCAACCATTTAGAGAAGAGCCAACACCCATCCTTCTCAAAGGCTTCCAAAAAATTGCAGAGGAAGGAACACTCCCAAACTCATTCTATTCTATGAGGCCACCATCACCCTGATACCAAAAAGCAGACAAGATCCTAGAAAAAAAGAGAATTACAGACCAATATCACTGATGAATATAGATGCAAAAATCCCCAACAAAATACTAGCAAACAGAATCCAACAACACATTAAAAGGATCATACACCATCATCAAGTAGGATTTATCCCAGAGATGCAAGGATTCTTCATCATACACAAATTAATCAATGTGATACACCATATTAACAAACGGAAGAATAAAAACCATATGATCATCTCAGTAGATGAAGAGAAAGCTTTTGACAAAATTCAACACCCAGTTATGATAAAAACTCTACAGAAAGTAGGCATAGAAGGAACCTACCTCAACATAATAAAGGCCATACATGAGAAACCCACAGCAAACCTCATTCTCAATGGTGAAAAACTGAAAGCATTTACTCTGAGATCAGGAGCAAGACAAGGATGTCCACTCTCGCCACTACTATTCAACATAGTTTTGGAAGTCCTAGCCATGGCAATCAGAGAAGAAAAAGAAATAAAAGGAATACAAATTAGAAAAGGGGAAGTAAAACTATCACTGTTTGCAGATGACATGATACTATACATAGAGAATCCTAAAGATGCCACCAGAAAACTACTAGAGCTAATCAATTAATTTGGTAAAGTTGCAGTATACAAAATTAATGCACAGAAATCTCTTGCATTCCTATACACTCATGATGAAAAATCTGAAAGAGAAATTAAGGAAACACTCCCATTTACCATTGCAACAAAAAGAATAAAATACCTAGGAATAAACCTACCTAGGGAGAAAAAGGACCTGTATGCAGAAAACTATAAGACACTGATGAAAGAAATTAAAGATGATTCAAACAGTTGGAGAGATATACAATGTTCTTGGATTGGAAGACTCAATATTGTGAAAATGACCATACTACCCAAAGCAATCTCCAGATTCAATGCAATCCCTATCAAATTACCAATGGCATTTTTTACAGAACTAGAACAAAAAATATTAAAATTTGTAATGGAGACACAAAAGACCCCGAATAGCCAAAACAGTCTTGAGGGAAAAAAACGGAGCTGGAGGAATCAGACTCCCTGACTTCAGACTATACTACAAAGCCACGGTGATCAAGACACTATGGTACTGGCACTAAAACAGAAATATAGATCAATGGAACAGGATAGAAAGCCCAGAGATAAACCTACGCGCCTATGGCCACCTAATCTATGACAAGGGAGGCAAGGATATACAGTGGAGAAAAGACAGTCTCTTCAATAAGTGGTGCTGGGAAAACTGGACAGCTACATGTAAAAGAATGAAATTAGAACACTCCCTAACACCATACACAAAAATAAACTCAAAATGGATTAGAGAGCTAAATGTAAGACTGGGCACTGTAAAACTCTTAGAGGAAAAATTAGGAAGAACACTCTTTGACATAAATCACAGCAAGATCTTTTTTGATCCACCTCCTAGAGTAATGGAAATAAAAACAAAAATAAACAAGTGGGACCTAATGAAACTTAAAAGCTTTTGCACAGCAAAGGAAACCTGAAAGAAGATGAAAAGACAACCCTCAGAATGGGAGAAAGTATTTGCAAATGAGTCATCAGACAAAGCATTAATCTCCAAAATATATAAACAGCTCATGCAGCTCAATATTAAAAAAGAAACAACCCAATCCAAAAATGGGCAGAAGACCTAAATAGACATTTCTCCAAAGAAGACATACAGATGGCCAAGAAGCACATGAAAAGTTGGTCAACATCACTAATCATTAGAGAAATGAAAATCAAAACTACAATGAGGTATCACCTCACACCAGTTAGGATGGCCATCATCAGAAAATCTACAAACAACAAATGCTGGACAGGGTGTGGAGAAAAGGGAACCCTCTTGCACTATTGGTGGGAATGTAAATTGATACAGCCACTATGGAGGACAGTATGGAGGTTCCTTATAAAACTAAAAATCGAATTATCATATGACCCAGCAATCCCACTACTGGGCATATACCCAGAGAAAACCATAATTCAGAAAGATACATGCACCCCAATGTTCATTGCAGCACTATTTACAATAGGGAGGTCATGGAAGCAACCTAAATGCCCATCGACAGACGACTTGATAAAGAAGATGTGGTACATATATACGGTGGAATATTACTCAGCCATTAAAAGGAACGAAATTGGGTCATTTGTAGAGACGTGGATGGATCTAGAGACTGTCATACAGAGTGAAGTAAGTCAGAAAGAGAAAAACAAATATCGTATATTAACGTATATATGTGGAACCTAGAAAAATGGTACAGGTGAGCCGTTTTGCAGGGCAGAAGTAAAGACCCAGATGTAGAGAACAAATGTATGGACACCAAAGGGGGAAAGTGGCGGGGGGTGGGGATGGGATGAATTGGGAGATTGGGATTGACATGTATACACTGATGTGTATAAAATGGGTAACTAATAAGAACCTGCTATATAAGAAAATAAACTTAAAAAAATTTTTTTTGAACTTTTTGGATAATAGTCCTTTATGAGTTCTATCTTTTGCAAATATTTTCTCCCACTCTGTGGCTTGTCTTCTAAATCTCTTGGCATTGTCTTTTGTAGAGCAGAAGTTTTTAATTTTTTTGGCCCCGGCATGTGGGGTCTTAGTTCCCCGAACAGGGATCAAACCTGTGCCCTCTGCAGTGGAAGTGTGGTGTCTTAACCACTGGACTGCCAGGGAAGTCCCAGAAGTTTATAATTTTAACCAAATCCAGTTTATGAATTATTTTTTTCATAAATTGTGCCTTTGTGTTGTATCTAAAAAGTGATCATCTAAAAAGTATCTAAAAAGGTCATCTAAGTTTTCTTTGATTTATCTTTTTGGAGTTTTATAGTATTGCATTTTAAATTTAGGTCTGTGATCCACTTTGTATTAGCTTTTGTGAAGGGTGTAAGGCCTGTCTGAATTAATTTTTGCATGTGGATATTCATTTATTCCAGCACCATTTGTTGAAGAGAATGTCTTTGCTCCATTATTTTGCCTTTGCTCCTTTGTCAGCGATTCAGTAGACTGTATTTATGGAGGTCTGTATCTGCACTCTCTGTTCTGTTCCATTGTTCTCTTCCATTGATCTGTTTGTCTATTCTTTTGCCAATAGCACAGTGTCTTGCTTACTGTAGCTTTACAGTAAGTCTTGAGTCAGGGAATATCAACCCTCCAACCTTGCTCTTCTTCAGTATTACGTTGGCTATTCTGGGTCTTCTGCCCCTCCATTTAAACTTTAGAATCAGTTTGTCAATATCCATTAAATTACTTGATGGGATTTTGATTGTGATTGCATGGAATCTATATAGATCAGTTTGGGATGAGCTGACATCTTGACAGATTGAATCTTCCTACCCTTAAATGTGGAATATTTCTTCATTTATTTAGTTCTTAATATATTATCAGAGTTTTACAGTTTTCCTCTTACAGATGTTGTATTTATTTTGTTAGATTTATACCTAAGTATTACTTTCTTGGGGTGCTAATGTAAATGGTATTGTATTTTTAATTTTAGATTATACTTGTCCATTGTTGGTATATAAGAAAGTAATTCACTATTACATATTAACCTCATATCCTACAACTTTGCTGTATTGGCTTATTAGTTTCAGGAATTTTTTTCTAGATAATTTACACAGATGATCGTGTCGTCTGTGAACAAAGACAGTTTTATGTCTTCTTTATCAATCTGTATGCTTTTTGTTTTCTTTTCTTGGCTTACTGCATTTAAGGACTTCCAGTGTGATGTTGAAATGGAGTGGTGAGAGGGATATCTTTGTTTTGCACCTAATCTTAGTGGGAAAACATTGAGTTTCTCACTGTTAAGTATGATGTTAGTTGTAAGTTTTTCAAAGATATTCGTCATCAAGTTGAGGTAGTTCTTCTTTGTTCTAGTTTACTGTGAGTTCTTATGGTGAATGGGTATTGGATTTTGTTACATGCATCTACTTATATGATTTTGATTTTTCATTCAGATCTGATTTCTAAACCTGGTTTTAAATATATAATCTCTTGGACAAGTTATTTGTACCTGCCAACCTTAGTTTCCTGATAGGAACCATGTACATATGTACACATTTCTTTCTTATAAGAAACAGCGAGCAGAAATAGGTTGTCTCCCTCCTATTAGGTTGTGAGAATTATTTATGATAATGCATATCAAGTGTTTTCCTTAATGCCTGTCTGTAGTAAACACTTCATAAATAGTGATTGTCAATTGGCATTGGCAAAATAGCAGAGGGATAGTAAACATAATAATAATAGAAAATAAGCCTTTGAAAAATAATGATGTTAGTTCAGCTGATGAGATTGGTTAATAAGGTAAAATGATGGGAATTTGACTGTAGATTGTGAGATAATTTGTCCCATGGACTGTGTAGATAATATTTAGTACTTAAAATCACATTTTATTATTCTTAGATAATTTAAGATGAACAGTCATCTTTTTATAATGATTTCTGTCTTTTTGAAACAGATTCAAGATTTTTGGAAACTTACCACTGATTTCTTTACGAATCTCAGATAAAAAACTGCAAGGGATATTGGAATTGATTGAAAGCATCCCAAAACCCCCACCTGCAACTGAAGTAAATGTCCCTGTCAAACCATTTCAGGTAATGTATTTTCAAAATTAATGAAAGCACGAGTTAAAAAAGAAAATTCCACAAACAGTATTTGTAACAGCCACAGAAATTTTGGGTAAAACAATTCAATTCATTGTGAATAGACTTTTTAAATTACATACTGAAAAACAGAATGATGAAATAGTAAAAGGTGCAAATAGTAAACAAAAGAATGAAATAATAAGTCTACCTTTCTTCACTTTTCCAGTCCCTCTCCTCAATGGTTAACTACTGCTTCTCTAGTTTTTTGAAAATGTTTATAGCACATACTAATACACACACATAGAAACATGCATGTCTCTCTGTGTATACGTATGATTATAACGGTTCTGATTAACTGATTATAACAGTTCTGCAATTTGTATTTAGCCTTGAAATTGTAAAAGCACTTCTTTAAATCTACATTTTACAAATTAACTTTCTAATTCAGGCTGGATTTTTTTCCAGTTAATTCAGATTGAGGTGTGTGTGTGTGTGTGTGTGTGTGTGTGTATATGTGTGTGTGTGTGTGTGTGTGTGTGTTGTCAGAATTGTCTTAGAACGTATAATAAAAGTCTGTGTGCTAACTGACAGTGAATTAACTTTCCTTCCAGATTCAAAGATCCACTTCTTTGGGAACATCACAGATTTCACAGAAAAAGTTTTCTTCTTTGGAAATTCCATGTGTTGAAGATGGTAAAATGAAACTACTTTAGGAAATTTTCCTTGTTATAAATATATTATGAAAAAAATTTTGAGACCACATAAAAACTTTCAGGCAATAGCAGATATTTGCATATTATCCACAAAATTTCACTAAAATTCCTTTAAAACAGTGTAATTTGGATGTTCCTTAAAGTTGCTTTTGCAGTGGGATTTTTTTTGGTATATAAAAGTTGAACCCCATAATCACAGGGACCACTAGCAAATTAATCATCTTTATCCTTTGTGATCTAAGAGACCCCATGAAACTTTGTGTCTAATTTATAATGTGTTACTTAGCTTTTGGAGATCTTCATTATAGTAATTTTTTTTTTTACACTTCCTTTTTTGTTATTAAAGGACAAAAAAATCAAGCCTTAATACCTTCATTAACGTATGAAAACTGGTAAATACTTTGTTATGAAATACATGCTTTTTTGGCTGCATTAGAAAGAAAAATAAATGTATTTTTCTATTTTTAAAACTTTAAAAATTGTAAATGTTAAACAACAGAAATTGCCATGTTGATCCTCAGTTTTCTAGAGAATGTTTTCCTTTCTGTGTAGTGACCAGGGTGGGTGGGGAGGGGGAGGAAATGTTGTTTGTGAGATCATCTACCCTAAAATTCAATTTTATGTTCTTAGGGATATACTTAGATGATTTTAGTTTCCTTTAAACCTTCTTTTAATGGTTTTACTAGATTTTGGGTCCATTTAAATAGCATGTTGTAGAAATTTACTATCATATATATATTCCTATATAGTCATACATACGTGAAGTAGTGCTTGATCTTAGTTTCTCCATTCAAATTTTAGGGCCTGCCTTCTACTTTTAATATTGCAGTGTTTGTAACTAAGTCCTGTTTACCTGTTTCCAGGTAGAGTGAGCATATTAGTGTGTTCCTTTCAGTATTCATCATGTATGTAATAATTGGCATTGGCATTTGCTATGAAATTTTCTTTAGCAGTTTTTAGTATCTTGATTTTAAAGATGATGTTCATTAAGCTAAAGATTGTATTTTGTAATTTTCCATACATTTTGTTGTTAAGAATGTTATTTTTTCACATGTAATCTTTACATTCTTTTCTATTTATTTTTGACCTTACATTCAATTTTTTGAAATAGTGTTTTAGTGTTCATATTTATTTCAGAAAAATTATTAGAATGTTATTATTAAATCAGTCATTTTGATTATTGACTTAAATGTTCTATGGTATTTAGATTCAGATGAGGAGTTTTTTGATGCCCCATGTAGTCCCTTGGAAGAGCCTCTTCAACCTCCATCTAGAATTAAAAGTCCTCAACAAGAAAAGCTTCAAAAGCCAGATTGTTCAAAAAATATGACTGAATATAAAATAAGATTTGAAGTGCCAGAGGTATGCATTGTATGTACTATGGTAAAATTAATATGGCTTATTTAAATTGTCAGTCATTTCTACTATTCACAGCTCATTTATATAGTCTCATTACTAATAGACAGTGTTGTTTTCATCCTATTTAAACTCAATCCAGACGTTACCTTGTGGTTCTCCCTCCCCTTTCTTAATTAATTAATCTTAAGATTAATTTCCTTAATCAATAATTAAAGGTTTGGCCACCCTCACCTTTTGAGAGGGACCACATTCTGCCTATGGAATGTGTATCTCTCTAAATAAATCTGCTTTCACTTAAAAAAAAGAATTAAGAGTTTAGAGGTATTGTTGTTATTCAGTATATATTTATTGAAAATAATTTGTACAATGTGTGTATTGTATATGTGTGTGTATAAAATCTCTCCTAAATTTAAATATGTGTCATTTATACTACACGTATACCTCACATATCCATATATAGCCACCATCAATATAAACAATTTTTTTGTTTTAGGTAGTCGTAGTTTCTTTTTTCTTTCTTTTCCAGGTTTTGATTCAATTCTGTCACCTTGTTGGAGATTGTGAACTACCTGTGGTAGAAATTAATGTCTTGGGATTGGGCACAGTCATTGAGCTTCGAACATTTGATTTGAAAGCAAATGCCTTTTTGAAAGAGGTCTGCTTAAAATGCCCAGAATATTTTGGTAAGAATCTCTGTTTTAAAAAACTAAATTAATTAATTTTACTGTTTGATTACCTTCTGGAGATAAATTCTCTAGGTGCTTAGTCAGTACATATGATAAAATATTATCAAAGAAATGTGTTAGTCTTCAACTTTCATATTATACTTTGGAATCTTAAGGTGTAGACTAGAGAGAAAATGAAGACAATTTTTCTCATTAAGGAAAATGGTTTAATTTTAAGTCTACTTAACTGAATACTAAAATACTGAATAAGTTTCCTATTGATACTGTAACAATTTACCACAGATTTATTAAAGTTCTGTATATCAGATGTCTGACACAAGTCTCAGTGTGAAAAAAATCAAGCTGTCAACAGGACTTCTTTTTTGGAGGCTGTAGGGGAATATCTATTTTCTTGCTCACTCAGGTGTTGGCAGAATTCAGTTGTATATGGTTTAAGTCTGTTTTCTTGCTGCCTATAAGGTGAGGATTGGCCTTAGCTCCTACAGGCCTCTCTAGGTCCTTGCACTAATTTTTTTTTATATCCCAGAACCATTATGGGGTGTTAGATCCTTCTCATGCTGTAATCTCTCTAACCTTTTCTTCTACCTTTTTCTTCCACTCTAAAAAACTAAGGTAATTAGATTTGGTGCATTTGGACAATTGAGGATAATTTCCCCTTAATCTTAACCTTAATCATCTCTGTAATGTTACATTTACCATATGAAATAACATATTCTCAGGTTTAGGGGGATTAGAGCATGGACATCCTTGTGGGAGGGGTGTGTAAATATTCTGCCTACCACAAATCCTAACATAATTATATGATATATCCCAAATCCTAACATAAATTATATGATATCTTAGAAAATGTTTCTGTTTGCTTTGGCAGGCTTTTAGAAGAGTTTTTTGGTTTTTTTTCCCTCCTTTACATTTTGAGGTTTTTCCTTGAAACATAATTCTGAATGGTTCATGAATTCCATCAGAATATTAAGAAAAACTATTCACTTCCAATTGGGGTGCTTTTTATTTCTTTTTCTTGCCTAATTGCTTTGGCTAGGACTTCCAATACTATGTTGAACAAAAGTGGCAAAGTCAGCATCCTTCTCTTCTTGATCTTAGAGGAAAAGCTTTCAGCTTTTCACTGTTGAGTAGTATATTAGCTGTGGGCTTGTCATAGATGGCCTATTATTATGATGATACATTTCCTCTATTCCCACTTTGTAGAAAGCTTTTATATTAAATGGATGTTGAATTTTGTCAAATGCTTTTTCTGCATCTATTGAGATGATCATATGATTTTTATCCTTCATTTTGTTAACATGGTGTATCATGTTGATTGATTTGTGGATGTTGAACTGCAACATCCTTGGAACAAATTCCACTAGATCTTGGTGTTTGAGCCTTTTAATATAGTATCGAATTTGGTTTGGTAATATTTTGTTGAGGATTTTTGCATCTGTATTCATCAGGAATATTGGCCTGATGAATATTCTTTTCTTGTGGCGTCCTTGTCTGGTTTTGGTATCAGGGTAATGCTGGCCTCGTAAAATAAGTTTGCAGATGTTTCCTCCTCTTCTATTTTTTTGGGAAGAGTTTCAGAAGGATTGGTATTAATTCTTTTTAAATGTTTGATAGAATTCACCAGTGAAGCCATCTATTCCTGGACTTTTTTTTGTTGGGAGGTTTTGATTCGATCTCCTTAGGACTTATTGCTCTATTCAGACTTCTTATTTGTTCATGATTCTGTCTTGGAAGGTTGTATGCTTCTAGAAATTTATCCATTTCTTCTAGGTTGTCCAATTCGTTAACATATAAAAATATCCATGCTAGTCTCTTATGATCCTTTAAATTTATGTGGTATCATGTGTCACATCTCCTTTTTCATAACTGATAATATTTATTTGAGCCCTCTCTCTTTTTCATGGTGAATCTAGCTAAAGGTTTGTCAATTTTGTCTTTTCAAAGAATCAGCTCTTTAGTTTAATTGATCTTTGCTGCTGTCTTTTGGTTTCTATTTCATTTATTTCTCCTCTCTTCTTTGTTATTTTTTACTTCTAACTTTGGGTTTTGTTCTTTTTTTTGCCTAATTTCTTGATGTGTAAACAGTAATTTTGTTTATTTGAGGTTTTTCTTGTTTCTTAAAGTAGACATCCATGCTTTTCTCTTCTAGAACTGCTTTTGCTGCATCCCGTAAATTTTGGTATGTTGTATTTCTTCTTTTTTTTTTTTTTTTTTGGCTGCGTTGGGTGTTCGTTGCTGTGTGTGGGCTTTGTCCAGCTGCGGCGAGTGGGGGCTACCCTTCCTTGTGTTGTGCAGGCTTCTCACTGCCGTGGCCTCTCCCACCGCAGGGCGTGGGCTCTAGGCATGTGGGCTTCAGCAGTTGTGGCTCATGGGCCCAGTAGTCGTGGCTCACGGGCTCTAGAGCACAGGCTCAGTAGCTGTGGCACATGGGCCTAGCTGCTCTGCGGCAGGTGGGATCCCCCCTGGACCAGGGCACGAACCCACGTCCCCTGCATTGGCAGGCGAATTCCCAACCACTGAGCCACCAGGGAAGCCCCCTGGTATGTTGTATTTCTATTTCCATTTGTCTCAAGGTATTTTTTAATTTCTCTTTTGATTTATTAATTGATTTATTAATGACCCAATAGTAAAACTGTCACTATTGCAGAAGACACGATATTATATGTACAAAAACTCTAAAGACTCCACCAAAAAAACTGTTGGAACTAATCAACACATTCATTAAAGTTGCAGGATACAAAGTCAACATACTAAAATCTGTTGCATTTTTATACACTAATAACAAACTATCAGGAAAGAGAAATTAAGAATACAACACCATTTACAATTGACTCAAAAAGGACAAAGTACCTAGGAATAAATTTAACTGAGGAGGTAAAAGACCTATCCACTGAAAGCTATAAGACATTGATGAAAGAAATTGAAAAAAACACAAATAAACAGAAAGATATTCTGTGCCTCATGGGTTGGAATAATTAATGCTGTTAAAATGTATATCCTACCTAAGGCAGTTTACAAATTCCATGCAGTCTCTATGAAAATACCAATGACATTTTTCACAGAACTAGAACAAGAAACTCTGACATTTGTGTGGAACCGTGGGAGACCCGAATAGCCAAAACAATCTTGAGAAAGAAGAACAAAGCTGGAGACATCATGAGCCCTGATTTCTAACTATATTACAAAGCAATAGTAATCAAAACAGTATGGTACTGGCATAAAAACAGACACATCAATTAGTGGAACAGGGTAGAGAGCCCAGAAATAAGCCCACATATCTGTGATCAATTAATTTATGACAAAAGAGCCAAGAATATATGTTTAGGAAAGGGTAACTTTTCAATAAATGATGCTGGTAAAACTGGACAGCCACATGCAAAAGAATGAAAATGGACCACTGTCTTACACCATAAATAAAAATTAACTCATAATGAATTAAAGATGTGAATGTAAGACCTAAAACCATAAAACTCCTAGAAGAATACATAAGCAGTAAGCTTCTTGACATTGGTCTTTGTGATGATTATTTTGGTTCTGATTCCCAAAAGGGAACAAAAACAAAAATAAACAAATGTGACTACATCCAACTAAAAAGCTTCTGCGCAGCACAGGAAACCGTCAACTAAATGAAAAGCCAGTCTATGAAATAGTGTTATGTAATTGCAATTCGTATATCTGATATAAGGTGTTAATATCTAAAATAATATAAAAAACTCAGACAACTCAATAGGGAAAAAAACAAACAAACAAAAATGGACAGAGGATCTGAATAGGCATTTTTTCCAAACAAGACATACAACTAGCCAACAGGTTCACGAAAAGATGCTCAACTCACTAATCATCAGGGTAATGCAAATCAAAACCATGAGATATAACCTCATACCTGTTAGAATGGCTATTATCAAAAAAACAAGCAATAGAAAGTGTTGGTGAGGATGTGGGAAAAGGGAACCCTTGTGCTTTGTTGATGAGAATGTAAATTGGTGCAGACACTATGGAAACTAGTATTAAAGTTCCTCAAAAAGTTAAAAATAGAATTACCATCTGATCTGGCAATTCCACTTCTGAGTATTTATTTGAAGAAAGCAAAAACACTCACTTGGTAAGATATGTGCACCCTCATGTTCATTGCAGCATTACTGACAATAGCCAAGATATGGAAGCAACCTAAGTGTCCATTAATGGGTGAATGGATAAAGATGTGCTGTCTGTTGGGTTGGCCAAAAAAATTCATTCGGGTTTTTCCATAACAGCTTATGGAAAAACCCAAACGAAGTTTTTGGCCAGCCCAGTAGATACCATCGAATGCTACTCAGCCATTAAAAGGAATGAAATCTTGCCATTTGTGACAACATGAATGGACCTTGAAGGCATTATGCTAAGTGAAATAAGTCAGAGAAAGATAAATATGGTATGATCTTGCTTATATGTGGAATCTAAAAAAAAAAAAACCAAGGTAGTACAGAGAACAGATTGGTCGTTGCCATAGGTGGGGGGGGGGGTGGTGCAGAAAATGGGTGAAGGGGGTCCAGAGACACAAACTTCCAGTTATAAAGTAAGTCATAGAGATGTAAAGTACAGCATGGTGACTGTAGTTAATAATACTGTTTTGCATATTTGAAAGTTGCTGAAAGAGCAAATCTTAAAAGTACTCATCACAAGAAGAATTTCTAAGTAAGTGTGAGGACAGATGTTAACTAAACTTATTGTGATGATCATTTCACAATGTATATTAATATGGAGTCACGTTGTACACCCGGAACTAATATAATGTTTTATGTCATTTATACCTCAATTAAAGGAAAAGACAAACTATTCACTAGTTTAATTTCATTATATTCCTTTTTAGCATAAGAACATTATTATGTGTAGAGATGACATTAAAACTATTTTAATAGACTTTATTTTTAGAGCAGTTTTTCATTCACTGCACAGTTGAGCAGATGATAGAGATTTAACATATATCCCCTGCACCTACACAGGCATAGCCTCTCACATTGTAAATATTCTCCACCAGAGTGATACATTTGTTGCAGTTGATGAACCTACATTGACACACTACACCCAAATTCTATAGTTTACTTGGTTCAGCTTGGTGTTGTGCATTCTAAGGGATTTGAACAAATGTATAATGACATGTATCCAATATTACAGTATCGTACACAGTAGTTTCACTGCCCTAAAAGCCCTCTGTGATCCATCTATTCATCCTTTCCTGTCATCCCTCAATCCCTGGCAACCACTCATCTTTTTACTTTGTCCATAGTTTTGCCTTCTCCAGAAAGTCATATAGTTGGAATTATATACCATCTAGCTTTTCCAGACTGGCTTCTTTCAGTTACTAATATGTATTTAAGTTATCTCTATGTCTTTTCATGACTTGATAATTCATTTCTTCTTAGCACTTAATACACTGTGTGATGTACCACAGTTTACCCATTCAAGTACCAGAGGATGTGTTGGTTGCTTCCAAGTTTTGCCAGTTCTGAGTAAAGGTGCAGTAAACATCCATATGCCGGTTTTTGTGTGGACATAAGTTTTCAGTTTCTTTGGATAAGTACCAAGGAGCACAACTGTTGAGTCTAATATAAGTGTATGTTTAGTTTTATAAGAAGCTCTCGAACATTCTCCAAAGTGGCTGTACCTTTTAGCATCCTCATCAGTAATGAAGAGAGTTCCTGTTGCTCCATATCCTCACTAGTGTTTGGTGTCAATGGCCTGGATTTTGAGCATCCTAATAAGGTGTGTAGTGTATCTTACTGTTGTTTTAATTTCATTTCCTTGATGATAACATGTAGAACATCTTTTCATATGTTTATTTGCCATCTGTATATCTTCTCTGGTGAGGTCTCTGTTAAATTCTTTGGCCTGTTTTTTAAATTGTATTGTTTGTTTCCTTGTTGAATTTAAAGAATTCTTTGTATATTTTGGATAACAGTCCTTTATCATATGTGTCTTTTGCAAATATTTTCTTCCAGTCTGTGGCTTGTCTTTTCATTCTCTTATAGTCTTTTGCAGAGAAGAATTTTTATTTCTAATGAAGTCCAGTTTATTGATTCTTCCTTTCCTTGATCATGCCTTTGGTGTTGGATCCTAAAAAGTCATTACCGGGCTTCTCTGGTGGCGCAGTGGTTGAGAGTCTGCCTGCTGATGCAGGGGACACGGGTTTGTGCCCCGATCCGGGAAGATCCCACATGCCGCGGAGCAGCTGGGCCCATGAGCCATGGCTGCTGAGCCTGCGCGTCTGGAGCCTGTGCTCCGCAACGGGAGAGGCCACAAAAGTGGGAAGCCCGCGTACCGCAAAAAAAAAAAAAAAGTCATTGCTAATCCAAGAATGTCTAGATATTCTCCCATATTCTTGAAATTTTATAGTTTTGTATTATATATATAGATGCATCATCCATTTTGAGCTGATTTTTGTGAAGGGTGGTTTTTTGTGTGTGGATATCCATTTAGTCCATCAACATTTGTCAAAAAGACTGTCTTTCTCCATTGTATTGCTTTTGCTGTTTAGTCCAAGATCAATTGAGTATATTTAGGGAAGTCTATTTCTGGACTCTCCGTTGTGTTCTATTGATCTGTTTTGTCTGTTCTTTTGTCAGTACCACAGTGCCTTGATTACTGTAACTTTATAGCAAGTTCTAAAATCAGGTAGTGTCAGTCCTTCAACTTTGTTCTTCTCCTTTAATATAGATCCTCCTCAACTTTCGATGGTATTATGTCACAACAAACCATTGTAAGTTGAAAATATTCTAAGCTGAAATGCATTTAATTCCCCTGATTTACTGAACATCGTAGCTTAGCCCAGCATACTTTAAACATCCTCAGAACACTTATTTAGCCTACAGTTGAGCAATATCATCTAACACAAAGCCTATTTTATCATGAAGTGATGAATATCTCATATAATTTATTGAATACTGTACTGAAAATGAAAATCAGTATGGTTGTAAGGGTACAGTAGTTGTAAGTTTATCAGTTTTTTTTTGTTTGTTTTGTTTTTTGGTTTTTTTCACAAAAGTTTATTCTTAAATGTACAATAGGTTCCAAGACAACACTTCATTCCAGCTATAGGTGGCAACAGATGTTACGGCAGGGAATCCAGATGTTTAATCCAGATGTTTAAACAGGAATGGAACTAAGGATCATCATTGCCTCAGGCACAAGGAACAGCTTACTTTTTGCCAGATTTCTAAATTCCACCTGTGGCCAGGGGGCTTTTCCCCGTGGCCTTTGCTTTTAGCTCCTCAAGTTTCTTTTGCTCCTCCTTCTGTTTCTGCTTGAATGCCTATCTTCCTTGTCCATCTCCTTGGCTTGCTTCTTGGGCTGCTTCAGGGGCTTCTTCTCGCCACCTTCACGGCCCGACATGGCGCCTGCCGCCCCTTCCCCAGACCCTGCCACCAGATGTGGATATAAGTTTTTTTACCATCATGATACAAACCATCTTAAGGTGGGGACCGTCTGTATTGTCTTAGGTGTTCTGGGTCTTTTGCCTCTCCTTATGAAATTTAGAATCAATTTGTCAGTATACATGAATTGGTTCCTGGAATTTTGATTGGTATTGCATTGAATCTATAGATCGGGTTGGGAATAACTGACATCTTGGAACTGTTGAGTCTTCCTATCCTTGAACATGGATCATTTCTCCATATATTTGGATTCTTGAACTCTAAACACTAATTAGAGTTTTGTAGTTTTCCTCATAGAGGTCTTGTGCATATTTTATTAAATTTTTTTGCCTAAGAATTACATTATTGGGGTGCTAATGTAAATGAAAATTGTGTTTTTAATTTCAAATTCCACTTTGTCCTTTATTGGTATATAGGAAAGCCGTTGACTTGTATCCTGCAACCTTACTATAATGACATACTAGTTTGAGTTTTTTTATTGTTGATTCTTTTAGATTTTGTGCATATATGATCATGTAATCTGTGAACAGTTTTATGTCTTCCATCCCAGTCTGCATCCTAGTCTGTATACCTTTTATTTCTTTTCTTCTCTTATTGTATTTGGTAAGACCTACATTACAATGTGAAAATGGGTGGTAAGAGGGGAAGGACATCCTTACTTGTTCCTTAGTGTGAAAGCTTTGAGTTTCTCACCATTATGATGTTAGCTGTAGGTTGTTTGAAGATACTCTTTATCAAGTTGAGGAAGTTCTCTTTTATTCCTAGTTCACTGGGAGCTTTTATCATGAGTGGTTGTTGGATATTGTCAGATGCCTTTTCTGCATCAATTTATATGATCATGTGGTTTTTCTTCTTTAGCCTATGGATGTGATAGATTATGTCAGTTGATTTTTGAATGTTGAACCAGCCTGTTATCTTGGGATAAATCCTACTTGGTCATGGTGCATAATTTTTTCCACTGTTGGATTTAATTTGCTATTATTTTGTTGAAGATTTTTGCATCTGTGTTAATGAAAATTCCTGTCCTGTAGTTCTCTTCTTCCCTTCTTCCTCCTTTCCCCTGTTTTTTTTTTTTTTTTTTTGGTCTGTGTGTTTGTGTGTGTAGTTTTGGTATTAGGGTAATTCAGGCTTCATAGAATGAGTTAGGAAGTATTTTCTGTTTCTATAGTCTGAAAGAGATTGTACAGAATTGGTATAGTACCTTCCTTAAATGTTTGTTAACATTCACTAGTGAACCCATCTGGGCCTGGTGCTTTCTGTTTTGGAAAGGTATTAATTATTGACTTAATTTCTTTAATAGATATTCAGTTTGTTTATTCCTGTGTGAGTTTGACAGGGTATGTCTTTCAAGGAATTGTTCCATTTTATTAGGTTATCAAATTGGCGGGCAGAGTTGTTCATAGTATTTCTTTACTCTTTTAATGTGCATGATACCTATAGTGATGTCCTCTGTTTCATTTCTGATACTAGTAATTTGTGTTCTCTTTGTTTTTCCTAAGTTAGCCTGGTGAGATGTATAACTTTGTTGATTTTTTTCAGAGAACCACTTTTGGTTTCTTTGATTTTCTCTAATGATTTCTTGCTTTTGGTTTCATTGATTTCTGATCTAATTTTAATTATTTCTTTACTTTTGCTTGCTTTGGATTTGTTCTCTTCTTCTTTTTCTAGTTTCCTAAGATGTGGAAGCATAGACAATTGATTTTAAATCTTCTTTTCTAATATATTCATTCAATGCTATGTTTCCCTCTAAGTGCAGCTTTCACTATAGCCCACAGATTTTGATTAGGTGTGTTGTCATTTTTATTCAGTTCCAAGTGTTTTTTAATTCTTTCTTTAAGATTTCTTTTTTGACTTAGGTGTTACTTAGAAGTGTGTTGTTTATTCTCCAAATATTTTGGAATTTTCCAACTGTTCCGTTATTGATTTCTATTTTAATTCTGTTGTGGTCTGAAGGCAGATGTTGTATGATTTCTTTTTTTTAAATTTGCTAAGGTGTGTTCTGTGGCTGAGAATGTGGTTGATCTTGGTGAGTATTCCATGTGAGCTTAAGAAGAATGAATATTCTGCTCTTGCTGGATGAAGTAGTCTGTAGATATCCATTACATCCAGTTATTTGATGGTATTACTGAGTTCAACTATGTCCTTCCTGATTTTTCGTCTGCTAGATCTGTCCATTTTTGATAGAGGGGTGTGAAGTGTTCTAATATGGTAGTGGGTTCATTTATTTCCCTTTGCAGTATTATCACTTTTGCTTTCTATTGTTAGATAAATACACCTTAAGGATTGTTGTGTTCTAATGGAGAATTGACCCCTTTATCATTGTATAATGCCTTTCTTTATCCCTGATAACTTTTGCATGCTTTGAAGTCTGCTCTGTCTGAAAATTTATATAGCTATCTCTGCTTTCTTCTTATTAGTGTTAACATAATGTATTTTTCAACATCTGTTTACTTTCAATCTATACGTACTTTTATATTTAAAGTGGGTTTCTTGTAGACAGTGTATACTTGGGTCTTGTTTTTTGATCCATTTTGGCAATTGTTGTCTTTTATTTGGTACATTTAGACCATTGATATTCAAAGTGATCATTGATACAGTTGGGTAAAATAATTTTTTTCTAACTAAAAGTTAGTAGGGCTTTACTTTTGTTTTTGAGACCACATGAATGTGTTCTATTTGCATGTGTATAAAAGTACCTTACTCTTAGCTGTCCTGGAATCAATGTTCTTTTTGTTTTTAATTTTTAAAAAATTATTTTTTGACTGCATTGCACAGCTCACAGGATCTTAGTTCCCTGACCAGGGATAGAACCTGGACCCTGGCAGTGAAGTGCCGAATCCTAACTACTGGACCACCAGGAAATTCTTCCATGTTCTTTTTTTTTTTTTTTTTTTTTCCTTTTTTGCGGTACGTGGGCCTCTCACTGTTGTGGCCTCTCCCGTTGCGGAGCACAGGCTCCGGACGCGCAGGCCCAGCGGCCATGGCCCACGGGCCCAGCCGCTCCGCGGCACGTGGGATCCTCCCGGACCGGGTCACGAACCCGCGTCCCCTGCATCGGCAGGCGGACCCTCAACCACTGCGCCACCAGGGAAGCCCCTTCCATGTTCTTTTGATGGTTGACTTTTTATTTTTTTAATGTTTATAAGTTATTTAAGTTTTAAATGGAAGCTATCTTGTGAAATCTTTTGAACTCATTTAGGAATTTCTTTACCCAGTGAATTGAGATACAGAAAATAAGGGAGTTAGAGAACTAAAGTAAAAATGAACTATCTGTGGGAATAAGAAAGGTAAGGAATATGCTTATGTACATCTCAAGGATTTGAGAAGGCCATCTTCTCTGGGAACTCATTCCCAGACAAAAGATGTCAGTTAACTGGTATAATGAAAACTTCTCCTTTTTTGTGAGCCCTGAATTAAATGTGATCTTTGTATTTTGGGAAGCAGATTAAGTATTGTGGCCTGAAAACTTAATCATTGGATATGATTTATACATTTTAGTTCCATACTCTACACTTGTTCTGTAGCCACTGAGAACTTGCATGTGGTGAATTGTGTTATGATTATCTCTTCCTGAAAAAATTATCATACATGTAAGATACAGAGTTCTGCTTTATTATGCTTTTTACATCAAAGTTTGCTCTGGCAGTTGGAAAGAAAAGTAAACCAACTTGATAGTGTTCACCAGTAATCCAGAAGTATTATAGCAGTTGTTAATATTTATGTTTTTTTATAATTTTTTGTTTTCCCAAAAGCAAATGATAAGAAAACGCTTACACACATAATACAAGATATATAATTATTAGTGCACCTATTTTGTAATATATTTGCTTCTATTTTCTTAGAAAGAGTAGGAAGAAGTGAATAGCACAGTTTCTTACACAAAGTAAATGATCAGTAAATAGTTATTCAATGAATGAATAAATGTGTGAAAAAAGTGGAGACCTTCTTAAGGATTGAAATGTGATTAGCATCTACAGTAGAAGACTAGCTTAATTGCTAATAAGCTTTTAAATCTGGAGGATTCTGTGGAAATATGTTGCATTTTTTTCCTGAAGAGTAGTATGATTGGTTTGTAGTCCTTTCTTCCAGTATCTAGTTATTGATTTTGAACAGTCGTAAGTAATTTGCTGATGATAGTTATAAAGACTTTACACAAAATACTATTCTACAACAGTTTCCTCACTTATCTTCTTAGATTTTGAGCAACAGCAACAATACAACTAGTAAAGACTGATAATATGGTAATAGTTTATTTTAATCTAAACTAATACAGACAACAATTTAGTTTCTCATCAGATACCTGATGCTTTTTCTCTACAATTAGGATTTTAGAGATACTGACAGTTTTCCTTCTAGCTATTTCTATGACTCAGGACTAGAATCTCTTCATGTTCCTATCTAGGTTTAGAAGGGTAAGAATCTTCAGCATTGTGGCATAAGAGAAGGGAATTGTGAGATGAAATTACATTTTTAGAGTTTAAAATAAAGGATGAAGGACCTGAGTTCAGTAATACAGAAATCAAGGCCCAGAATTGATATGATACAGGAAATCCTTCTTTTCCAATTCTAAAGTTATTAATATTGCCTGCATTTATTTTCCATTAGTTTTTCTATGAAAGAATAATTTTAGAAATTATTTTTAGATGAAAACAAGAAACCAGTTTATTTGATTACAACACTGGATAACACAATGGAAGATCTGTTAACACTGGAATATGTGAAGGTAAGTAGTTTGATTTATATTCTTGTTATGGTAAGCATGCTGCTGAAATATTAAAATCAAGTTTTATAAGTTTAGCAATATTTAGTTTAATCTTCATTCTGATGTGATCGCTATAACTCCTAAAAGTTTAAGATTTTTTTGTTTTGTCATCCTCTGTTAGATACTTGTGATTTATAAACACTTCACATAGCAAGATAATAAGCAGCCCACATTCTAAGTAGAAATGACCTGCAGTTTGGCTATTTCCCCCCCCATCAGGATGTCAACAAACTTTTCAGTCTTGATGGAATTTATTGTGGTATAGGATATAAGATGAGGCTTTCACTTGATTTCCCACCATTGTCTGAAGTTACCTAATTTTCCTGCTGTCAGTGACTCTATTCCTTTCCTATGGATTTATGATAACCATTTCGTCATTTATTAAGTTTTTGTGTGTACTGTGGTCTACATATGATTTAGCCCTTGTTTTCATTGACCTGTTTTTATGTAAGTGCCATGTTATTTTAATAATTACAGTACTTAATGGTAAATGAGAATTATATCACTTTTAAGACCAGTTTTTACTATTATTGATATAGATATTTTAGTGTTTTGTTGTTTATGAATTAAACAGCTTTTATATTGTAGAAATGTTCCAAATCTAAAGATACCACAGAGTATTTGATACCTGGCAGTCTGTTGCGTCAAAATTTTGTTTTAACATATAGGAAGATTTGGGAAGTATCTTACAGAGTTGTCGCTGACTAAATGATTGTCCTCTACATGTGATAATACCTAAATATCCACTCTTGATAATAAGCAAGATAGTACGTAACATTTATTGAATACTTAGCAAATTTGTTCTGGTGAAGCAGTCGTTTGTTTAAGTAATTATATATATATATATATATATATATATATATATAAATAGCTGGCAAATTATATAAATGTGTGTTAGGACCATTATGTAATTATATATATACATATGTCTTCCTATGATAATCTAACAGATTTGTTTTTTTCACTTTGTATAGGCTGAAAAGAATTTACCCATAACAATGTTGAAGGACAGCTATAACAATGTTGTGCAACTGATTAAGGTATAGGTGAATAATAATTTATTTTTTAATTAGATACTGTATTTCTAAGCAAATATATTATGAAAATTATTTTATAACCAGAACTGTAAGATCATTGAGGATAAAAATTGAATATTATAAATTGTATCCTTTATACCACAAAGAATACAGACAAATATTTGTATTACTAAAATCAGCTTTGTTCTTTAGGTGAATTTTTCCTCTTTGGATATTCATTTACATACTGAAGCACTTCTGAATACAATAAATTATTTTAATAATATCCTTCCATATTCGGAGGAAAAACCAGCCCCAGTGCATATTGCAGAGACTGAAGACAAAGGAGAGTTTATTAAAAAAATACGTATGTTTCTTTAAAATTCAACATCAAATTTTTACTAAGTAGATCAATAAATTTTGGCTCTTGCGTTATTATTATAATAGTGGCTTTAGAATTCTATTGCTAGATTAATATTTAGAAAGATTCATTATATAACAGGTTAATTTTAGAAAATAATAGTAAAGTGATTATTGCTGAAGAAAAGTGGCTTTTATTTATCTTATCATTCATTTTAGTTGAAGATTATACAGAAGTATTTAATGTAATTAAATTTCATACATTTAATATTATTTAAATTAGAAAAATAGAACTAACAAAATTTGAATAATATGAGAGTATATTTTTTAATCGGAGTGCTTTTCTAAGCAGTCAAAAGTTGCAAGTTTGATAATAATATGTATCACCCTGTAATCATTAAATCGCAAAAGATTTATGATTTTACAACTACAACTTCTTAGTTTCAAATGTTATTCTCATCTAGGAACTATTTTTGTTTTGTCTCTTTGCATTTGTTTGGCTTTGTTTTCATTGGATTTGATTTTCTTTAGCATTCCTAATTTAGTAGGTAATATATTGCTTGCTTTCAATTTGCAAATCACGTTTTCCTCTAGCATTATCATTGTTGTGATATTTCAGTTACTTTATAAGTGTAGTAAGGTAACTACTAAAAGTTTTGTCTTATGTTTTACAATATGACTTTCTTTTTGCAGCTTTAAAACTATCCAAGAATGAAGATATTATTACCTTACAGATTTTAGCAGAATTATCATGTTTACAGATCTTTATTCAAGATCAGAAACATAACATTTCAGAAATTAAGATTGAAGGTAATAAGATTTGAGGAAAAGTAAATTCAGAACTATTAAATGAAGGAAAAAGAATTTAATAATTTTTTTTTCCCTTAGGGCTTGATTCTGAGATGATTATGAGGCCATCAGTGACTGAAATAAATGCAAAGCTAAGGAATATAATTGTTCTGGATTCTGATATAGCAGCTGTATACAAAAAGGTATGAATTTGTTTCTATTCATTAACATTATTAAATATAATTGTCCTTTAAGATTGTTCATAGGTATAAATTAAACAGTCATCGGATTTTAGCAGTGTGTCTTAGTAGGTCCATGGGCTTCGAAGTTAGGCATAATTAGGTTCTTATTTTAGCCCTGCTCTTCAGTAGTTGGGTGGCCTAATCTCAGAATCTGT
This sequence comes from Delphinus delphis, assembly GCF_949987515.2. NCBI lineage: Eukaryota > Metazoa > Chordata > Mammalia > Artiodactyla > Delphinidae > Delphinus > Delphinus delphis. Next base: position 42,781,802 of record NC_082688.1, on the reverse strand, counting down.
TTATTTGTAAAATGACGATTAAGTATCTCATAAATGAAATTAGTACAAGTGATACTGCTGGAACTTAGTTGTGGAGTGCTTTTGTGGGGGGGGGAGGGGAGTAGCAAATGCATTATTTACTCTTTATCTTTTTGCTGTTTTGAAGTATTATGAACCTTGTACTGCATTTCAGATTTCAGAGCAGAGGATATGAAGTTGATTGAATAAACGAGATTTTTTTTTTAAGTTTATTTTCATGGATACTTACTAACGTAGCATTATAATGTTAAGAGAGTCCTTGGAACTAGGTGGCTAGTGGTTGAAGGATAGGTCCTTTTGTTGTTACTGGGTGCAAGAGAGTAAGGTTCTTGGACTAGATACTGTTGTGGAGTTGGACAGGTAATTTTTAAACAGTGGAGCATCTGGGTAAGGTGGTATATTTAAAGGAGTGAAGAGAACATCAAATAGTAGGATTAGAAAAGGCTGAGGTACTTGTTGAGTCAGGAAGTCAAAGTTCAGAATGTGACAGGAAGAAAGGAAATAGATGTATAGGCTTATTAGCAAATAATACTGATGAGATACAGTGATGACCTGATTTTTATGTTAAATAAAAATTCTTATGCCTTGTATTTTCTTATTTTGGTTTGTTAGCATGAGATAACAAGAGTCCCCAAAACATCAAAGGTACATGGCTCATAGGAATAAAGAACAAGAAATTTTTCAGAAGCCATGGTTTGATTTGCTTCCATTGCTTTTATTTGAAAAATTATAGTATTAGAGCGTTTAGGAAGTAGATTGTCCATTTTATTTGTCCTATTTAGAAAGTAAAGCTAATATAAATAAATGAATCTACTACAAGTCATACAAGTAGTTAGTAATGGAACTGATATTATAACCTAAGACATTTACTTTTTTTCTCTGTAATTTTATTTTTAATGCATCTTTAAGGTTAAAAATCCAACTTAAGAAAAGCTACAAAATGAAGTTTCTCACTTGTGTCTTCTTGTCCCACCCCATTTTCCTTTCCATATTTCTTGACTTTGATTCCAATGTATATGATTTTTAAACAAACTACCTTCATAACTCTCCACATGTCAAGGAACCAAAGAGACATAATCTTTTTGCCCTGGATCAGAGCTTTGTAATTACTGTTCCATGACACACTATTGTGCCCTGAGTGGGTTTTAAGTATAATATATTGAGCCCTTCAGCTTTCTGGGCAGCTGGAGAAAGGACTAGAGTTCTCAGATTATTTGACTCTGTCCTGGAGCAGCATTCATTTATACTAGTATCATTGTACAGATACTGTTATTTACGTGTGCCATAACCTGAAAAAGATTCTAGCTGACCTGACATTCTCATGAAATAAAATATCACTGTAAATTATGAGTGTTTAAAAATTTATCCAGTTGTTAAGCTTGTTAATTCTTGGTGGTAGGTACACCAGTATTTCTAACTGTTTTATACTTTTCTGTCTTTAGTATCAGGCTAATATTGGCTTCATAAAATGAATTTGGAAGTGTTTTCTCATCTGTTTTCTGAAAGATTTATGTAGAATTGGTATATATTATGTCTTCCTTAAGTGTTTGATGGAACTCAGCAGTGAAGCTGTGTGGCTTTGAGGTTTTCTGTGGGGAAGAATTTTTAATTACTGTTTCATTTCTTTACTTGATGTAAGTCTAATCAGACTTTCTTGTTCTTCTTGAGTGAGATTTGATAATGTGGATCTTTTTTGGAATTTTTGCACATATGGTTTTGTTTCTATTGTTCTTACATATTTTTATTAAAAATTGAGATGATAACAAGCTATTATATAAATTGTATATCCTTGCTTTTTTTCCTCCTTACTCTTCATTGTAGTTTTTAACCTTATATGTTTGCATCCTTAAACAATATATTGCCCAGTTTTGTGGTATTTGGAAATATGTTTTATTTTGAAATATAGCATATACACAAAAGCAAGTAATATAACGTAAAGAACAACAGTAAAACAAATACCTTTATACCCAACCCTCAAGCCAAGTAATAGAACATACCCCAGAAGTCACCAGTATGCCCTAATTTGACTTTATTGTACTGTCTCCTTGGAGAGTTAACTATGTCTGGCTTTTTGTATTTTTAATAAATGTTACCAACTATGTATGAATCCTTATGTAACACGTTGTTTCATCTTGCACTCCCCTTTTTAAAGGACATCATATTTTATATGTATTTCTTTAGCCTTGCGTCTTATCATTCATTATATTTTTGAGGTGTATCCATGTTGACGCTTGTAGGTATAGTTCGTTCATTTTTATTACCACTGGTTATTTATTCATTGTTCTGTTGATGGATATTTGGTTTCTACTCTTTTGTTTTTATGAGTATTGCTTCTGTAACTAGTCTTGTATCAATACATGTCTCCTGATATGTTCTTGGACATATCTCATGCAAGCATTTTTCAGAGAATCTATTTCTAGTGGCATATGTACTCCCAGGAGCAGTGGAAGAGAGATCTGGTATTTCATTTCAATGCCAGTGCTTGGAATTGTCAGATATTACATTTTTTGAAGATCTGGAGTGTATGATATGGTGTTTTCAGTTTGTATTTTTCTTACCACACTAATGAAATTGCACATCTTTTCATATACTTATAGACTATTTATACTTGCTCTTCTATGAGATGCCTATTAGTTTAACTCAGGTGCAAGTAAACTTTTTCTGTGAATAGCCAGATTGTGTTTTAGGCTTTGTGGGCCATGAAGTTTTTGTTGCAACTATTCAGCCCTGCTCTTGTAGTGTGAAAGCAGTCATTTGTGTAAATGAGTGATTTGGCTGTGTTCCAGTAAAATTTTATTTTATGGATAATAAAATGTAAATTTCATATAATTTGCATATGTCACAAAATATTATTTAGATATTTTTTTAACTACTTAAAAGTATGTAAACCATTTTTACCTAATCCTGCTGTTTGTAGTTTGCTGACACCTGGTTTAATTTATCAATTTTAGAGGAAGGAATGTTTATTATTTTCTTTATTGATTTGTAGGAAATCATTTAATATTTTATACATTATTCCTTGCTTAGTTTGTGTTTCAAATAGTTATTCCCAGTTTGGTTATGATGTCTTTCGATGAACAAAAGTTATTAATTTTAATGAAGTTGAATTTATCATTCTTTTCTTTTTTGGTTTGAGAATTTTGTCTTCTAAATCATTCCATCCCCTGAATTCATAAAGTTATTCCCCTATGTGACCTTCTAAAAGTTATATAATTTTGCCTTTCACTGTTAGGTCTTTCATCCTACTTGGAATTGATTTTTCTATATAATTGAGGCTGGGGTCCAATTTCATTTTTTTTTCACACTGGGTTGTTTTTTTCCTAGTATCATTTATTTAAATAGCTATCCTTTTCTTACTTGTATACAGTACTATATCTATTAAATATTAAGTGTAGGTATATGGATAGATTTATTTCTGGGTTCTCTTTTGTGTTCCATTGGTTTACTTATCCTTGAATCAGTACCAAACATACATATAGTCCTTACTTGGTGCTGGATAGTGTTCTAAATGCTTTATAAATATTAAGTTATTTAATCTTCACAAATGTCATTTAGATCAGAATTTCATTTTCCAATATTATGGATGAAGAAACTGAAGCACATAAAGGTTTTTCTTGAGGTCACATATCTAGTAGAGCTTCATCTAACATCCTGGATGTAACAGGCATTCAGGCTCTGTAGTTTATGCTCTTAACAACTATTTTATACTGCCTTTCAATTCCAAACTGAATTATTGAGCTTAATTCTTAAGTTTTATAATTCATCTTCCATCTTGTTTGTTTTCTTTAATAATGTCTTGGCTGTTCCTGGACTTTTGCGTTTACATATATAAATATAAATTTTAGAATCTTTCACGGTCTACCAAAGGAAAAAAAACCCATTGGTATTTCGCCTTTAAAAAGCAAGCAATTCTTTCTTTCTTTCTTTCTTTCTTTTTTGGTAAAATAGCTTTATCCTCTGTCAGAACACACTTTGGGGGGAGGAGAGGAGAAGGAGGCAACACAGCCTAGGGCCACAGCTTGTTTAGAAGGGGACATGAGGTTTAAAAGCCTCGCCCCACTGGCTCGCCCAGCTGAGAAAATGTCATGGCCCTAACACCCACTTATGAATATCTCTTGTAATGTTAAAAAAAAAAAATTTCCAGGGCCCAGCTGGCTTTACTCCTGCACGGAAAGGGTTAACCTTCAAAATTTGGTATCAGGGTCCCAGGATGGGGCTGGTAAGGAGAGGCAGATTGGGAAGAAGAGGGCCCTGAAAAACAGAGAGCGACAAGCCAGTGTGTAACTGGGGCCTTCCAAAACATCCAAAACAGAGAAGGGGAAGGGTGCCTGTCAGAGACAGAAACCAGTGCTGTTCCAGGGGTTGTCTCACTCCTGCCCCCAGTGTCAAATGCTCTGGAGTGATCTGTCCTTTCAGACACCCCTGTGAGGTCCCAATATCAGGATCCATCCTTTCTTCTCAGTCCCAGCCCATTCAACTCACCACCCACCTTTTAAGGTCCTAACAGGGAGCAGCCCCCTCCCCAAGGAAGAAACGTGAGGAAAGCTGGAGGTCCTTCCTGTGAGGAGGGTATTCCGGGGGTGGGCCACTTCTGGGGTCCCCCTTCAGTCCCTGACCAGGCGGTAAATGTGGTGCTGGACGCCCCGCTCACTGGTGGAGACCTCGAAGACGTAGGTGGTGCAGAGCAGCAGTTCCTGTGTGTCTCTGTCACCACTGGAGGATGGTGGAGTTCTCCAGGACACTGTTCATCATATAGCGCTCGGGTAGCTGCCAAAGCTTGTGCAGGAAATTCACCAGGTCCTCGCACATGGGTGAGCGCAGCAGACAGTACATGAACCTCCCGTCCTCCAGCTGGGCATGCTCCGTCCCCACCTTCTCCACCACCTGCTTGCCAAAGAAGCAGACCTTCTTCTTTGGAACAGGAGGAACAGGTGAGGGTCATGTGCTCCAGGCTCTCGTACTGGCTGCTCACTAGATAGAAGCCACCAGTGCTGCTGCCGGCCCCCACCTCCTCACCACTCAGCCCCCAGGTCAGGTCCTCCCAACACTTGACCAGGTCATACAGCTCCCGCAGACCGCCCTTTTTCTTAGGGAATTTGTCGTAGATCTGCCGGACGTCCACACTCCCGAAGGGGGGGCGCTTTGGGGCTGGGGTAGTGCTGGCTGCTGTGTACAACCAGGTGCCTCTGGTAAGAGTCAGCTGCATCCAGAGGTTCCACAAAGGCCGAGAACTCCACCAGCTGCAACCGAGCAGTGCCCAGAGCCCGAGCCTGCCAGGCTGGGGCTGATGGGGCAGGTGGAGGCAAAGCAGGAGGTGAGAGGGCTTGGGGGGGCTCATACCCTGGGAGGTCAGGAGGAGTCAGTGACAAGGAGAACAGTGTCTGCGAGAATGGCTTCACATCTGGAACATTCCAGGGGGCCCAGAACCCCCCAACCAAAACTGGAAAAGCTCTGGGGCCTGAGGACCGGCGGGACCACGTTTGGCCTTCAGGGAAGGTGCTGAGATGAGCTGGGCCGAGGACATGGTGGCCATTGTCTGGAAAGCTTTGTCCTTGCAAACCTGGTCCTTGAGCTTGGACTGGATTTCCCTCGATTTCCTTCAGGCCAGAACCTGGATATGACTAGAGATCTGTTGGAAAGTTTGAGTCTTCCTTGTTCTCAGCTTGATGTAGTGGGCAATCAGTTCATTCCGACCATATATCTTGCCTTCATCAGACAGGATGATTTTCCACCAGCCACAGGGTAGGTAGATGGCCAGGGCCTCCTGGAAGCTCTGTTTGATGTCTGGACTCCATACACCCTCTGTGCCTGGGCCCCTGTCTCCCCCCACCCCCTCACTGCCGCCAGTGCCCTCCTCGCTTCCTTCCTCACTTCCTGTCCAGCCGCTGCCATCGTCCAGAGGGGCCCCAGCCTGCAGTTCCCCCATGTGGGCCTCCCAGCCTGGGGCTGGGCACAATTATTTCTTTTTTTTAAACATCTTTATTGGAGTATAATTGCTTTACAATGGTGTGTTAGTTTCTGCTTTATAACAAAGTGAATCAGCTATACATATACATAAATCCCCATATCTCCTCCCTTTTGCGTCTCCCTCCCACCCTCCTTATCCTACCCCTCTAGGTGGTCACAGAGCACCGAGCTGATCTCCCTGTGCTATGCAGCTGCTTCCCAATAGCTATCTATTTGACATTTGGTAGTGTATATATGTCCATGCCACTCTCTCACTTCATCCCAGCTTACCCTTCCCCTCCCCGTGTCCTCAAGTCCGTTCTCTACATCTGAGTCTTTATTCCTGTCCTGCCCCTACGTTCTTCAGAACCATTTTTTTTTAGATTCCATATATATGTGTTAGCATATGGTATTTGTTTTTCTCTTTCTGACTTACTTTACTCTGTATAACAGACTCTAGGTCCATCCACCTCACTACAAATAACTCAATTTCGTTTCTTTTTATGGCTGAGTAATATTCCATTGTATATATGTGCCACATCTTCTTTATCCATTCATCTGTCGATGGACACTTAGGTTGCTTCCAAGTCCTGGCTATTGTAAATAAAGCTGCAGTGAACATTGTGGTACATGACTCTTTTTGAATTATGGTTTTCTCAGGGTATATGTCCAGTAGTGGGATTGCTGGGTGGTATGGTAGTTCTATTTTAAGTTTTTTAAGGAACCTCCATACTGTCCTCCATAGTGGCTGTATCAATTTACATTCCCACCAACAGTGTAGGAGGGTTCCCTTTTCTCCACACCCTCTCCAGCATTTCTTGTTCGTAGATTTTTTGATGATGGCCATTCTGACCGGTGGCACAGTTATTTCTTAATGTTATCAACCATCCAGTGAGTTCTCATATTTCCTTGAGTGTCTCATAATTTTTTTCCTTTAGTTTGTTTAGATCAGATCCAGAGGAGGTCCATACAGTCCGTTTTGATTAATATGCCTCTCAAGTCTGTTTTAATCTATAATTTTCTATCTCTTTCTCTCCCTTGCCATTTGTTGCTATCCTATTTGTTTTGTAGAATTTTCCATCAGCTTGTGCTGATTGTGTTCTCGTGATATTTAACATGTTCCTCTATTCCCTGTATTTCCTGTAAATTGATAGTTAAACCTCATTCAGTGAGATTCAGGGTTATTTTTGGTTTTTTTTTTACAGGGGCTGGGGAGGGCAAGAATACTTCATAGTTAGTGTTGTGTATTTTCAAAGGGTGCACAGTGTCTAGCTGTCGTTGTTTTTGTAATGTTAAAAACCATTATTTCCTTAAGGATTGCAAAATGATAATATTCTGATTCAAACATTTCTTTTTTATTAAATGGGAGTTTTCACCAGTCTTTATGCTGACATCTTCAAAATTTTGGCTACTTAAAAGTTTATTCCCTGGTAGATTCTGTAGGCAGGGCTCATAGTCATAAGAATAGTACTCCATGAGTGTCTGTATGTTGCATTACATTTATATTTACAGAGTACTTTGGCTGGATTTTGATTCTTTAGCTTGCATTTTTTTTTTCTAGATGATCTTAAACATGTTATTCTGTGTCTTCTGGCCTAGTGTTCAATCACATTGCTGCTTATGATTCTGTTGACAGTTTCACTTTCTTTCTCCTAGAAGGACTTTGTAATTTTGCCTAGATATTCAGAGCTGATTGGAAGCTTTTTGTGGGCAGGAGTTGGGACAGGTGGACATCACGGTAGATGGTCAGTCAGTAATGTAGTGATTTGATGGGCTCAAAACTTGAGTATCTAAAGTTTGTTTTTTTTTTCCCCTCTCTCAGGCCAGTCATTTTCCTTTTAGAAAAGTACTATAAGTATAGGCCTGACAGTCTAGATTCAGGGAGCCAGTTGGTTGAAGAATGTGGGGACCTTACATTTCAATTTACAGATTTTTACTTAAAATACCCATTTTTTCAGTATGGTGTTTTATTTACCCCTTATCTACACCTGTTGTCTCCTAGGCCACAACCTCTGTGCACTAAACACTGTCTTATGAAAATTTCTTCTCTTCTGTTGGGCTCAAGGGGGATAGTCACAAGTCACTCATGTGACTTATGGAAGATATTGTTTTTTATTGATTAATAGTATTGGGGATATTACAGTCTACCTTCCATTGATACTTTACTGCTTTATGTAGTATCGCATATCTTAACAGTGCTATACTGTCAATTCCTACTTCTTGCCTATCACAGTATTATTGTAATATATTTTACTTTTGTGTATGCTGAAAGTCCACAATGTATACCTACCAATCGGGGTTTAGTCAGTTTTCTTTAGAGCAATTAATTTTTTATAAGAGATGTATTTACCTTTATTCTAACTATTTCCGGAACTCATTTCTTCATGTACCTTCAAAATTCTGTTATTTGTATTTCTACTCGAAGAACTTAATCATTTCTTATGATGCAAGTCTGCAGGTTATGAATTATTTCATCTTTTGGCAGGAAGGAGGCATCAGAACTGGAAAAAAAAAAGGCTTTTATTTCACCTTCATTTTCTGAGTGATATTTTTGCTAGGTGTACATAATTTCTCATCTTTATCTGACTGACTTGAGAATTTGTGTATGGTATGCTAGGTATATGAAAGTATATTTTCATATTTGTCCTGTTCAGAGTTTTCTGGATCTGTCTGAATATTTTTTATACCTTTTCAAATAGTTCTGCTTCCACCTCTCTCGCTTCCTCACCTCCTCTTCCTCCTCCGCCTCCTCCCTATTCTTCTCCCTCTTGGGTTCCAAAAATTCTTATTAGATTCCTGTTAGATATTGTCCCATAACCTTTGGATCCTCTGTTCCACTCTTCCCATTCTTTTCTCATTATGTTTCGCTTGTGTAATTTCTTTTGACCTATTTTTAAGTTCACTGATTTTGTCCTTGGCTCCGTTGAATATGCTAATAAACCCATTGAAAGTATTCTTCATCTATTACCATGTTTTTTTAATCTTTAATATTTCCCTTTGAGTCTTTTCCATTTTCCATTTCTCTGCTCATATTCTTCAGTCTGTTCATTCATATTTTCCACGTTTTCCGCTAGAAGCACTTACCTTAGTAATCATAATAATTCAAAATCCACCGGCTGAAAGTTCCAACATCTATGTTATAAGCAAGTCTGATTCTGTTGATTGCTTTGTCATTTATTTTCTTCTTGCTTTTTGGGTTGTTTCATAACTAATGATTGACTGTCAGACATCATATATAGGATAATAGAGACAGAAGTGAATAGTATTTATGTCTGAAAGTGAGTGTGCCTCCTTTTTCTGCTAGTCTATTAACATGAGGGATTGAATCCAGTTAATGGAGAGCTGAACTGGGTTTGAGTTTTCTTGTTTAATATGATTCCCTTCAATATACCACTGCCTCACATTCCTTCAGCTATGTGGGGGATTTTTTGTTGGAGTGCTGCTTCATACTATGCTGTTGACTTTTCCTCTACTCTTGTACCTCAGAAAGTTCTCTTTCCATACTCTTGGCTCTTTCCTTGATGTTTAGAGTCTACTGCTGCTTTTTCGTAGAGCTTGCCATCTTGATGGTATTTGGGGGTGGCGGTAGAGTGGGAAGATGTTTTAGGTAGGCTTGTCATTTGTCCTAGTTCACGTTCAGTCTAGCCAGATCTGTTTCTCCAGGTCTCAGAAACGGGGCATTCTTGGTGATCCTGTCCATCCCTCCCATGGCATTTGACTCAGATCTTTGGTAGCTCCTGTATGGGAGAGTATGCCTTCCTGCTCCAGTAGAAGATGCTCTATAATGGGTCCCAGAACGGTTTCTTTCCCCGAGTGTAGAGGGAGTTTTATCTTTTCCTCTAGGGTATGGTATCTTCACCTGTGCTCTGAGGGCAACAAGGTTACTGCCTGTCTGCTAGTTTCTTAAGGCTTCTGTTCTAAGAGAAATAATCCGATGGAACTTTGGGCCTTTTCTAGAGTGGAGGCTTCTCCTCTCTTTGAGGGTTGTACCAAGGAAAGCTTCCTCTGGTATTCCACTCTGGCCCCAGTCTCTCAGGAGCTCCCAGCAGAAAGCACACAATGAAGTGCTTGCAACTAAGTGTGAGCTCCTCTTGTGTCTGTGACTCCCAGGGATTCTGTATATCACATTATAAGTTCATAGTCAACCTTTACCATTTTATCTGACTTCTTACTTAGCTTGTATGGTATCTGACAGCTCTTTTCTTCTGCCCCTTACCACAGGTGAGCTGGTGCTTAAGGTTCTCTCTTGAAGGTACCTTTTTTCTTTAGATTTTAGGCTGCTTAGTTGGCTTGTGACCTCAGATTTCTAATGGTTTTAAGAAAAGTTATGATTTTGTAGTTTATCTGTTTTTGTTTTTTTGTTCTTAAGGTTTGGAGTAACTGTCTCTCCAGCATTCTACATCCTAGGCAGAAGCAGAATTCCTGTAGACTTCTGTTTAGTCTCATCTTACACCTCAGCCTTCAGACAACTGTCCTTGATTCCTGAGGTTTTTTTGTTCCATGGTTGGAATTCATTTACTTCTTGATGATCCTTCAGCCCTCTGCCTTACTTCTAGCATTTAGAGGGTCAAGAAAGCTATAAACTAAGTTAGTGAGTGCTCTGTTTATCTTTCAGAATATTTTTGACATTTCACATCTGCTAATATCTCCACCATTTTTAACTGGTATTGCAGAGTTTGAGACATTATACTGCTGTAGGTAATTCTTGTTTGGCAGTTGAGATGACTCTTGACAAACTAGTAAGGAACAGAAGTATAGTGATAGGAGAAAACTCCTTGGAAGGATCTGGATAATAATTCACATATCTCAAATGAAGAAAATAGATTATATTAAGTTTTGACAGTGACTGAAAAATACCTTTATATGGCAGTTCTCAGTACACATGTATACACACTAAATGAAAATGTGTATTCTGATTTTTTTTCTGTTTTTTCCATTTAAAAAAATCTTGTGCCAGACCTAGTAAATGGATTTCATGGCCCATAAAGGGAGTTGCCACTACTGATTTGAAAAAACTTGCAGTGTAGATTCTAATAAAGAAGTTAGGGGCTTCCCTGGTGGCGCAGTGGTTGAAAGTCCGCCTGCCGATGTAGGGGACACGGGTTCGTGCCCCGGTCCGGGAAGATACCACATGCCGCGGAGCGGCTGGGCCCGTGAGCCATGGCCGCTGAGCCTGCGCGTCTGGAGCCTGTGCTCCGCAACGGGAGAGGCCACAGCAGTGAGAGGCCCGCGTACCGCAAAAAAAGAAAAAAAAGAAGTTAGAATTGTTGTCTTATTTGTACTTGGCTTGACTACTTACAAGATTTTCCAGATATGTGTGTATATCTTGCGTTTGCTTTATTTTTGTACTGAAGACATATCATTTCGAAAGTGGATTTTGACAATTAAATTTTCTCTCATTAAGGCTGTTTATATTACTGGAAAAGAAGTTTTCAGCTTCAGAGTCGTTTCTTATATGGGTGCAACTGCTGGTTCTGCGTACACAGACATGAATGTGTTTGACAGTCAAGTTAATTTAACTGTTGGTTGCATTGAAGTAGTTCTTGTCACAAAATTTCTGTATTCTGTATTGGTAAGTATGTTAATCGGTTTTTTATTTATTCTTTCCTACTAGTTGGAAAGTGTTTGCTGTGCATCAAGCATAGATGAAGCATTCCTTACTTGATTTTTTTTTGTCCTGATTTTTCAAGATATTCTGGGTACCATATATCATGACTGAAATGTATAGTATACTGTTTATATAACATCATTTTCACATGGGAATGTTCTAGCTAATTGAAATATGTATTTTATAAACATATTAAATATATGTATATTATATATCATATATGTTATCTATATTAATTGAATTCTTTATACATTATTAGTTTGAGTGTTTTACCTGACTTCCAGCTCTAACTAAAAGTGCTAAATATATAATTGAAGTTTGGTTTGGTCATCAAGAAAATTATGTTTTCTATTGCATTCTAGTTCTGTGAATATTTGGGGCTTTGAGGGATTTAGATTTAATCCCTATATTACACTTCCCTGAGGTATTTAAGTTCTGTTTCTGCCTTTCATAGTTTTGTTTTTTTTTTCCCTTGCTGTCAGCTGATGTTTTTTCCTGTGTCATACCTGTCTCTATGACTTCACTATTCATTCTTTTAACTAAATTGTGGTATATAAACTAAATAATCAGTTGATTCTAAATAAATAGTGTTGCTGTTTTTGTGATCTTTTAAACTAAGGTTATCATGCAGTTTTTCCTATAGCCATAAAAACTTTTTTGTACAAAAAAAGTAAAAATGAAAAAATATTCTTGTTTAATTTTTTCTAATTTCTTTTTATAACTCAGAAGCATTATATCACTGAGCCCTTTTGTGATAGCTTTATACTGAAAAATTATTGAAAATAATTAAAACATGAAATTAATTAAGCATGAAAATTAAGTATAATTCTGGGTGTATTTTATATCATTTAGTATTTTTCCCACATTTCAGGAATCAGAAAACTTTAGAGTTCTTGACAGACATATTTTTATTACTGTCTTATCTTATAAACGTAAATAAGCTCTCTGTCCATTGTGGTTGTGTAGGGAAATACAGTGTGATTGTTGAGCCATTAAGGAAAGTGAGATAAAAAGGGAAATAGATGCCAGTGAAACATTGGAGCATCCACATGTTGCTTTGGTCCAGGGACTAGATTTTTACTGTTTTACTGTGTTTTTGTATCTTTGTGTTTCTCAACCTTTATTGCAGAAAATTACGGTTTAATATAGACAAGTCAGACTTTGAATAAATAATGCTTAGTTGTTCCAAGAGAAAATTTTTCTTATGGAGGTAAAATCAGAAATATCAATATACATTTAATAGTTTTATTCATTAATGGTAGCCTTAAGAATATAATTCTGTTTTCTTTATAGGCTTTTATAGATAATTTTCAAGCAGCTAAACAAGCCTTCGCAGAGGCAACTGTTCAGGCAGCAGAAATGGCTGCTACTGGTGTAAAAGAACTGGCACAAAGGAGTTCTAGAATGGCATTGGATGTTGACATCAAAGCCCCAGTTGTGGTTATCCCACAGTCTCCAGTTTCTGAAAATGTTTTTGTTGCTGATTTTGGACTGATTACAATGAAAAATACATTCCATGTGATAACAGAGAGTCAGATCAACCCCCCACCCATTATTGATTTGATAACGATAAAGCTGAGTGAAATGCGACTATACAGGTAAGCTTTTCACAAATATATTTATGTAGAATGCAATCTTTTTCTAACTTTTTACATTTAAGGCTTTGGTATCTTGAGTTTTCTGTTTAGAGTGGAACTTAATTTTATTATAACTGTACTTAATTTTGTGATTTCCTCTTCCCCAAGTATTTTTTGGTAAGATCAATTATAGTCTTCTAGTTTTTAAAAACCTAGGAAGTATTGGAAAATTCCTCATTAGGTAATTAGGAATGCTGTAAAATTTGTTATCTGAGGAAGAATATTTGTACTTACTTGCAGTTCTTTATAAATTATAAGGTTATGGAAGAAATGGTAGAATTTCTAATATATTTATTCACTCAGCAAGTACAGCAGTACCCGAAGTACTCTATCAGCTTTGTGCTGTGGATCTGATACGCTAATTAAAGACACACACAACACACACACACACACACACACACACACACACACACACACAGTAGAGTACAATCTTATATATTCACTCTGCATAGGATTAGGAATTAGGAGAATAAGTGAATATCCAGATAGTTTCCAGAACTTTTACTGTGCTGTTTCTAATCATCTATTCTAGATTTAATGCCCTGTTCCTCTTACAACTTGGATTCATCACTACTTAAACTTGCTCTTTTCTTTCTTTCTGTAATTTTTTTCTTTGATCTCATTCTATTTATTTTTTTCCTTTTTATTTTTGCTGCTTCTCTGGCTTCTGGCAGGTCTGTCTCCCTCCTGCCATTCTTTCCATCAACTGAATATTTTTAAAACAGCTTTATTGAGATATAATTAGCATATAATAAATTGCATACTTTTAAAGTATACAGTTTGATAAATTTGATACGTATACACTTACGATAGTTTGAGTACAACTGTGTTAATTCTTCCTTAAATATTTTGTAGAATTCACCAGTGAAGCCACTGGGGCTGGTATTTGCTTGTGGGAGATTTTTAACTACAATTTCCATTTCTTTAGTAAACTTGGGACTATTCAAATTAATTATTTTTGAGTGATTTTTAATTTTTTTCAAGAAATGTGTCTATTTCACCTACATTGTAGAGTTTTATGACATAAAGTTCAAAATACTCTCTTCTTACTCATTAGTATCTATATTGATGTTACCTCCCCCATTCTTGATATTTATAATTTATACCTTAATCAGCCTGGCTAGAGGTTAATCGGTTTTATTGATCTTTTTTTTTTCCTATGGGATAACTGGGTGTCCATTATTTTTTTCCCTTCCAGTTTTATTGAGATATAATTGACATACAGCACTGTATAAGTTTAAGCTGTAAACATAATGATTTGACTTACCTACATCATGAAATGATTACTGCATAAGTTTAGTAAACATCCATCATCTTCTATAGATACAGATTTAAAAGAATAGAAAAAAAATTTTTTTTATGAGGAGAACTCTTAGGATTTACTCAGTTAACAATTTCCATATGTAACATACAAGAGTATTAATTATATTTATCATGTTGCACATTATATCCCTAGTACTTATGTATTTTATAACTGGTAGTTTATACCTTTTGACTACCTTCATCCAGTTCGCCCTCCTCCTACCCCTTGCCTCTGGTGACCACACATCTTATTGCTTTTTCTATGAGTTGGTTTGTTTTGAAGCATAATTGACCTACAGAACTATGTTAGTTCCTGTATCATAACATAGTGATTCAGTATTTCTGTACAGTTCAAAATGATCACCATGGTAAGTCTCTACCATAGAAAGATATTACATAGTTACTGACTGTATTCTCCGCACTGTACATTTCATAGCCACGACTCATTTATTTTGTAACTGAAAGTTTGTACCTCTTAATCTCTCACACTTATTTCTCTCCTCCCCCCACCCCTCTCCCCTATGGCAAGCACCTGTTTGTTCTCTGTATCTATGACTGGTTTCTCTTTTGTCAACGTTTCTTATTTGTTTTGTTATTTAAATTCCATATATAAGTGAAATCATACAGTATTTATCTTTCTGTCTGATTTATTTCACTTAACATAATATCCTCTAGGCCCATCCATATTGTCACAAATGGCAGGATTTCATTCTTTTTTTGTGGCTGAGTAATATTTTAGTGTGTGTGTGTGTGTGTGTGTGTGTGTGTGTGTGTGTGTGTATACACACATACATACATATACACACGCACCACATCTTATTTATCCATCAGCCACTGATGAACACTCAGATTGTTTCCATATCTTGGCTGCTGTAAATAATGCTGCAGTGAACTTACGGGTATGTGTATCTTTTCAAATTAGTGTTTTCATTTTCTTTGGATAAATACTCAGGAATGGGATTCCTGGGCGGGGCCAGTTCCTGACAAAGCTGGCTGCGGTATTCAGGGTGTCCCAGAGTTAGTGTCATCCCTGAGGTGGGCAGGGCCAGATATTGGGGTGGTTGAGAGTCTCAAGGTGTCCCAGAGCTGGTGTTGGGCCACTGGTGGGCAGGGCTGGAGCCCAGTGGTCCCATGGCTGGTATCTGCCCACTGCAGGAGTAAGGTCATGTCCTCAGAGGGGGAGCGTGCCGGCCTGCTGATGGTCAGAGCTGGGTCCTGTGGTCTCTTGCTGTAGAGCTTGGTGGTCCCAGAGCTGGTGTCAGCCTACAGGTGGCAGGGCTGGGTCCTGGGGCGGCCAGGAGCTCAGGGGGTCCTATGGGAGTTGGTCTGCTGGTGGGTGGAGCTGTGTCAATGCTCAGCTAGCTACTTGGTGTGGGATGTCCCAGGACTGGTGCCTATTGACTGGTGGGCGGGGACGGGTCCCAGTGTTAATGAGCTAGAGGGAGGATTCCAAAATGTTGCTTGCCTGCAGCATTGTCCTCGTGGTTGAATGAGCGTCCAGAAGTGGCTTCTGCCAGCGTCTGTGTCCCCAGCGTGAGTACCAGAAGCTTCCTGCTTCTCTGGGAGGCTCTCTAATATCAGCAAGTGGGTTTGACCCAGGCTCCTTTTAAATTACTGCTTCTTCCCTTGGTCTCAGAACGTGAGATTTTGTGTGCACCCTCTAAGAGTAGAGTCTGTTTCCTACTGCCCTTTGACTCTCTCAAAAGTATGCCCCACTGGTCTTCAAAGTCAGTCATTCTGGGAACTCTAGGCTGGGCAGCCTGATGAGGAGGGTTGTACCCCTCGTTCCTTGGGGAGAACTTCTGCAATTATAATTATCCTCCCATCTGTGGCCTGGGGGTATGGTTCTTTACTATACCGTGTCTACACTTCTCCTACCTGTGTTGTTGTGGTTCCTTCTTCATATCTTTAGTTTTTAAATAGCTTCTTCTCTTCTGGTCTTAGGTCATCCTCATTGATAGTTACTCTGTAAATATTTGTAATTTTGGTGTGCTCCTGAGAGGAGGTGATCTTAGAGTCTTCCTATTCCTCTATCTTGGCCATTCCCTGGTTATCCATTCTTGACAGTTCAGTTTTATTGCTTTTAAAGCACCAGCTTTTGGTTTTTTCTCTTCTTTTTCTGTTTTCTCTTTCATTGATATCTGCTTTGATATTCATTATTCCTTCTGCTTACTTTGGGTTTAATTTTGCTCTTTTTCTAAGTTTCTTTAGGTGGTGGCTCAGATGATTGATTTGAACATTTCTTTTCTAGTATATGCATTTAGTACTACAATTTGGAGTTCTTCTCTGTAGCTCTGTCCTCTCTGGAATTTTACCATATGAACTCTAGCTGCCTTGGTTTCCCTGGACTCTCAGGTCTGTCTTCATAACTCATGGACTTTACTGGTTATTTCTTGGCTTATCCATCCCCCTGCTTTTCCATGACGTTTAAATTATCTCAAAACAATTGAAGTTGGAGCATTAGGGCTCATCTTGTTTTTTCTTGCCTCAGTAATCAGTGTCCATTGCCTAATGTCCTGTATCTTGAAAAACATTTTTTAATATATCTTGCATGTGTGTCTTTGTGGGGGGAGGGAGGAATTGTTTCAGGCAGGAGAGTAAATCTAGTTCATGATATTTCATCTTAGATGGAAGGAGAAATTTCCATCAATTGAATATTTGAGTATTTATTAAGTGTGTAATATATCCCAGGCACTGTGCTAGGAACGTGAAGTATTGTAGTGAGCAGTCTTTACAAGGGATGAATAAATAGTACCTCCCTCATTAGATTGTTGAGATAGGTACTATTTAATGAATTTTATGAGCTGATGCATAAAAACAGGATCATATTTAGATTTTGGAAGGGTTGTAGAAAATAGGTCAAAAGGAGACAAAAGTGGAAGTTGAAAGAATGGTTTGCTAACTGCTGGAGTAATTCACATAAGAATTAGATGTGACTCAGTCTAGGATAAGGAAGTGAGATAGTAGAGGACTAACCAGGTGTGACAAATTTGAGAAGTAGAATTAAAGGTAACTGATTATTAAAGGGGTGTCAGGGTTAAAAGAGAGTAGTTAAAATAGACTCCAGCTTGCAGGTTTGTAAAATTCAGCATTTGGTAATAATGCAGTTCAGCGAGATATGACAGAGCAATGCAGAAAAAAAAGTAGAGTGGAGATGTTAACAAGTTCTCTAATGGGCAAAGTAACTTGAAAATGGTTACATGACTTTTATATGAAGATATCTAGAACCAGATCTGGAAAGCACCTAGATATAGTGTCTGGATATTGGAAAGTGTTTGGATTTCTAGATTTGGGAGTGTTTAATAATATTTAACTAGTTATAGAAGCCATCAAAGTGAGTAAGGTCACACAGAGAATTTGTAGAGTGGGACATGTGGGGCAGAATGCTGAGGAATGTCCATATTTAAGGAATGGCAGATGAAAATCCCTCAAAAGAGGTTAAGATGGAGCAAGCAAAACGATGGAAAGGGAACCAGGAGAATGTATTGAAGTAGCGTTGAGGATCATGTTGTTGATAACCATGAATAAACAGTATATGATTTTTTTCATGTAGTACTTGATATTTGGTATTTGGAATCCAACAGTCTGTTGGATTCAGGCAAGACAGTTTTTAACAAGCAGATGTGACTGAAGATAGTGAGACAAGATTTTAAATATTGAAAGTCATGTTGACAGATAATGGAGAGGGAAGAAATTGAAGACAAGAAAATACTGATAGACTAATGGAATATAGAGAGTGGTTTATAAACTGGAGATTCAGTAGTCTCAAAGTCTTCAAAAATGAACACTGACTAGTTATTGATAGATTGCAGCAAGAATAGAAGGTGGTTAACCTGGATGGTGTTACTCTTAAAGGAGTAGAAGAGAGAGTGGATGAGCATTGTTCCAAATTAAGAAAAATGGTTTGTATCCCTCAACTCTGAGGTAGATAGAGTGTTGGAGAGAAATCAGACTTTAATAGAGCTTCATGGAAAGCCAGGTTTCAGTTAAGATAAGAAATGAATGATACATTTAGTGAAGACATAGGAAAATGTAGAATGATTTGTTTAGCCAAGTCCAGGGATTTCAGAAATTACAGGGAAATATTGAAATGAAAGACTTCTATTTTAATAATAGGCTATAGACATACAGTAATAATTTAAACCTTTAGGAAGCTCATTAACTTGGAGTTTAAACTGTGTAAAAGTCTGAATTTACTAAAAACAGAACATTTATGCATCTATATTTAATCACGTCTTGTTTGACTTCAAGAAATGATCTAGACACATCTTCTATTCAACATAGTATTGGAAGTCCTAGCCACAGCAATCAGACAAGAAAAAGAAATAAAATGTATCCAAATTGGAAGGGAAGAGGTAAAATTGTTATTATATGCAGATGATATGACACTATATATAGAAACACCTAAAGGCTTCCACACAGAAACTACTAGAACTGATAAACGAATTCAGCAAGGTAGCAGGTTACAAGATTAACATATAGAAGTCAGTAGCATTTCTTTACAACAACAATGAAATATCAGAAAGGGAATGTAAAAAAACAATCCCTTTTACAATTGCAGCCCCAAAAATAAATACTTAAGACTAAACCTGACCAAGGAGATGAAAGACTTATATGCTGAGAACTATAAAACATTAATAAACGTAATTGAAGATGATTTGAAGAAATGGAAAGATACCCCATGCTCTTGGATTATTAAAATGACCATACTATCCAAAGGAAACTACAGATTTAATGTGATCCTTATCAAATTGCCCATGAAATTTTTCACAGAATTAGAACACACAATTCTAAAATTCATATGGAACCATAAAAGACCCAGAATGGCCAAAGCCTTCCTGAAGAAAAAGAACACAACAGGAGGCGTAACCCACTCAGACTTCAGACAATGCTACAAAGCTACAGTAATCAAAACAGCATGGTACTGGCACAAAAACAGACATATGGATCAATGGAACAGAATAGAGAGCCCAGAAATAAACCCACACACCTACAGTCAATTAATCTTTGACAAAGGAGGCAAGAATATACAATGGGAAAAAGACAGTCTCTTTGGCAAGTAGTGCTGGGAAAGCTGGACAGCTGCATGTAAATCAGTGAAGTTAGAACACACCTCACCATACACAAAAATAAACTCAAAATGGCTTAAAGACTTAAGCATAAAACATGACACCATGAAACTCCTAGAAGAGAACATAGGCAAAACATCCTCTGACATAAATCATACCAATGTTTTCTTAGGTCCGTCTGCCAAGGCAATAGAAATAAAAACAAAAACAAATGGAACTTAAGCAAACTTACAAGCTTTTTCACAGCAAAGGAAACCATAATCAAAATGAAAAGACAACCTACAGAATGGGAGAAGATATTTGCAAATGATGCGACTGACAAGGGCTTATTTTCCAAAATATACAAATAGCTCATACAACTCAACAACAAAAAAAATCCCAATCCAAAAATGGGCAGAAGACCTAAATAGACATTTCTCCAAAGAAGAAATACAGATGGCCAACAGGCACATGAAAAGCAGCTCAACATCGCTAATTCTTCTTCTTTTTTAAAATAAATTTATTTTATTTATTTACTTTTAGCTGTGTTGGGTCTTTGTTGCTGCATGTGAGCTTTCTCTAGTTGTGGCGAGCAAGGGGCTACGCTTCGTTGCATTGCGGTGGCTTCTCTTGTTGTGGAGCACAGGCTCTAGGTGTGCGGGCTTCAGCAGTTGTGGCACGTGGGCTCGGTAGTTGTGGCTCGTGGGCTCTAGAGTGCAGGCTTAGTAGTTGTGGTGCACGGGCTTAGTTGCTTCGCGGCATGTGGGATCTTCCCGGACCAGGGCTCGAACCCGTGTCCCTGCATTGGCAGGCAGATTCTTAACTGCTGCGCCACCAGGGAAGCCCCAACATCACTAATTATTAGAGAAATGCAAATCAAAACTACAGTGAGGTACCACCTCACAGCAATCAGAACGGCCATCATTAAAAAGTCTACAAATAACAAATGTTGTAGAGAGTGTGGAGAAAAGGGAACCCTCCTACACTGTCAGTGGGAATGTAAGTTGGTGCAACCACTGTGGAAAACAGTGTGCAGGTTCCTCAGAAAATGAAAAACAGAACTACCAGATGATCCAGCAGTCCCACACCTGGGCATATATCTGGACAAAACTATAATTCAAAAAGATACATACATCCCTATGTTCATAGCAGCACTATTCACAATAGCCAAGACATGGAAACAACCTAAGTGTCCATTGACAGATGAATGGGTAAAGAAGCTATGGTACATATATACAATGGAATACTACTCAGCCATAAAAAAGAATGAAAGAATGCCATTTGCAGCAACATGGATGCAACTCGAGATTATCATACTAAGTGAAGTAAGTCAGAAAGAGAAAGACAAATACCAAATGATGTCACTTACATCTGGAATCTAAAATATGATACAAGTGAACCTATCTATGAAACAGAAACAGAATCACAGACATACAGAGCAGACTTGTGGTTGCCAAGGGGAGTGGGGAGGGATGGAGTGGGAGGTTGGGGTTAGCAGATGTATACTTTTTTTTTTTTTTTTTGCGGTGCGTGGGCCTCTCACTGCCGCGGCCTCTCGCATTGTGGAGCACAGGCTCCGGATGCGCAGGCTCAGCGGCCATGGCTCACGGGCCCACCCACTCCGCGGCATGTGGGATCCTCCCAGACCGGGGCACGAACCCGTGTCCCCTGCATTGGCAGGCGGACTCTCAACCACTGTGCCACCAGGGAAGCCCCAGGTGTAAGCTTTTATATGTATCAGTAGAATGGATAAACAAGGTCCTACTGTAATGCAGAGAAAACTATATTCAATATCCTGTGATAAGCCATAATGTAAAAGAATATGTATAAAAAAGGAATGTATGCATATGTATAACTGAATCACTTTGCTGTAAAGCAGTAATTAACAGAACATTGTAATTCAACTATACTTCAATTTTAAAAAATTAAAAAAACAAAAAAATGATATAGATATGAATTAGGTG
This sequence comes from Delphinus delphis, assembly GCF_949987515.2. Lineage (NCBI taxonomy): Eukaryota > Metazoa > Chordata > Mammalia > Artiodactyla > Delphinidae > Delphinus > Delphinus delphis. The sequence goes on along the minus strand of NC_082688.1, from coordinate 42,760,279 downwards.
TGAGTCTGTATTACAAATAGATTGTTTTTAAAAAGTGTTCTCTAAATGTTTCTAGAGCATTAAATAACAATATATATTCTTTTCTGTCCAAAAAAGAATTTTTTTATTGAAGAAATACATAAAATGGTATTGGGGATGAATGTAAAAGATTGCTGGTGATATGACTACCCAAAGATAACTACTGTTAATAATTTGGAATTGTTTTCTATTTTATTATATCTGCACATATATTTAAGTGAAATAAGAATTCTGTTGTATATTGCAGATTGTAATTTTCTCTTAAAAATGTGCTATAAACATTTTTCCATATTATTTTGAGTGCATAATTTTTTCTAAATATTTTAATACATAGTTTTTAAAAAAATCCATCTGCCTGTTAAAAATTTAAGTTTTTTATTGTTGTTTTAAATAGCAGTATAATGATGATTGATATCTTTGTTTCTCAATACTTATATGATTTTCTACTCATTTCTTTAGGATAATTCATTTCCTTCAGATGAATTCCTAGAAACATAATTACTCATTTATAGAGTAAACCAATTTTCCCTGAAATAATTTCATCGCAAAGATGTTAACTGCAATATAAAATTTTAAAAAGATGTTTATAATACTTCTATAAGGAAAGTTGTGAAACTTAACCAAGGGCCAGAAAGAAATCTTGAATAATTTTTCAGAGAATATTTTCCTACATCTAATATTATAAAGGTGTCAGTTTCTTATAAATTAATTTATACATTTAATGCACTGTTAATAAAAAAATCACAACAGCTGTTCTTTTTAAAGCCTTTCAAAATTATTGTAAAGTTTTTCTGGAAATATAAATTGGGGGCAAGATGTAGAAAAGATTTTTTTGTTTTAATTGAGATTGGGCATGGGAGAATCATAACATTAGAGGTACTACTAAAATATATTAAATTACATTAAATACTACTAAAATATATTACAAAATTAAAATAATTAAGTTAGTGAAACAGTAGAAAACTCAGCAGCTGACTGTTGTGTGTATGTGTGTGTGCATCATCATTATTCATATATATTACAGTCAATCCCTGTTATTCATGGATTCCATATTTGTGAATATTTCTGCTTGCTAAAACTTACTTGTAACCACAAAATCAATATTCATGGCACTTTTACAGTCATTTGTGGACATGCGCAGAGCTGCAAGAAATTTGGGTCTCCCAAGGCCTTTGTTCCCAGCTGAGGTGTTAAACAAGGTGACGCCCTGCCTTCTTATTTGAACTCTCATGCTGTAAACAGTGTCCTTTTTGTGTGCCATGTTTTTTGCATTTAGGGGCTTTACCTTGGTGATTTTGCTGTTTAAAATGGCCCCAGAGCATAATGCCATTTATAAGCATAAAAAAACTAAAGGTGAGTGAATTGTATATGAATTATCTCAGTAATGCTCTTTAAAAAACTATGGACAGGGACTTCCCTGGTGGCGCAGTGGTTGAGAGTCCACCTGCCGCTGCAGGGGACGCAGGTTCGTGCCCCGGTCCGGGAAGATCCCACATGCCGCGGAGCGGCTGGGCCCGTGAGCCATGGCCGCTGAGCCTGCGCGTCCGGAGCCTGTGCTCCGCAACGGGAGAGGCCGCAACAGTGAGAGGCCCGCGTACCGCAAAAAAAAAAACAAAACAAAACTATGGACAAATAACACATAAGTACCAGTCATATGGTAGAGAAGAACTTGCTAATTTAAGCACTGAAGAAAGAAGAAAAGTGATAAGGGAAAAATATCAATTGGCTTTGACTGTATAAAAGTATAAGTTTCTGAATATTAATTACCAAAACAAAATTCTGGGAAACATAGCATATGGGGTAATTAGCAACATCTGTAATAAAGGATAAAAATCCTTAAATATTTTAAGACAGTAAGTAAAAGATAATTTGAAAAATTGGTAAAGAACACGACTAGATGATTCTTTATAGGAACGGTGATAGCTGGTGTATAGCTAATAGAAATGTTCAACCTCATTAATATTCAAGGAATGAAAATTAATACAGTGAAATGTTTGCATATTAAATTTGGAAAATCTTAATAATCAGTAATTCTCACTCTGGGTGCAGGGAGATGGATACTCTCATATGTTGTTATTTATATATTGATCCAATTTCTTGTATTTAGTTTGGCAAATAATTGAGGAGTACATGTCATATTGTAATCATCTGAGCCAAGTACTGGCAGTACATCAAAGAATAACATAAATATAGTCCTTACCCTCATGAATCTTTCATTCTAATTGAAACTACAGACAAGACAATGACCTATTAAATGTACTGGATGGGCCAAAAGGTTCGTCCAGTTTTTTCCGTAAGATGGCTCTAGTAGCACTTAGTTGTCTTTAACTTCATTCGAAACAGTTTCGTTAGATTATATGTGACAGGTCTCATATCAGTGTGCATTTAAAAAAAGACTTATCAAAGTTGTTGAATTTTTGTGTAGCCATTTTAATATTGAAGATGGAAGAAAGAAAGCAACATTTTTGGCATATTATGCTTTATTATTTCAAGAAAGGTAAAAATGCAGCTGAAACACAAAAAAAGATTTGTGCAGTGTATGGAGAAGGTGCTGTGACTGATCGAACGGATCAAAAGTGGTTTGTGAAGTTTTGTGCTGGAGATTTTTCACTGGAGGATGCTCCATGGTCGGGTAGACCATCTGAAGTTCATAGCGATCAAATGGAAACAGTAATTGAGAACAGTCAACGTTATACCATGCAGGAGACAGCCAACATACTCAAAAAATCCATATCAAGCGTTGAAAATCATTTGCACCAGCTTGGTTATGTGAATCACTTTGATGTTTGGGTTCCACATAAGTTAAGCAAAAAAAACCCTTCTTGACCATATTTCCACATGTGATTCTCTACTGAAACGTAATGAAAACGTTCTGTTTTAAAAACAAATTGTGACAGGCGATGAAAAGTGGATACTGTACAACGGTGTGGAACGGAAGAGATCATGGGGCAAGAGAAATGAACCACCACCAACCACACCAAAGGGCCCGTCTTCACCCAGAGAAGGTGATGTCGTGTACATGGTGGGATTGGAAGGGAGTCCTCTATTAAGAGCTCCTTCCCAAAAACCAAGCAATTAATTCCAACAAGCACTGCTCCCAATTAGACCAACTGAAAGCAGCACCCGAAGGAAAGCGTCCAGAATTAGTCAACAGAAAATGCATAATCTTCCATCAGAATAACACAAGACCGCATGTGTCTTTGATGACCAGGCAAAAACTGTTAACAGCTTGCCTGGGAAGTTCTGATTCATCCGCCATATTCACCAGACATTGCACCTTTGGATTTCCATTTCTTTCAGTCTTTACAAAATTCTCCTAATGGAAAAAATTTTAATTCCCTGGAAGACTAGTACTGGTAAGGAAAGGTTTTTCCAGAGGAAGTAATCTTTTGACACAGCAGTTAATATTTCTTGAAATTAGTCCAGAGGAAGAAATTTACTCAAAGACATGTACAAAGATAATGAACCAAGTATTATTTATTACAGTGATGAATTGGAAACAGCATAACTTTTTAACAATATAAGGTTGACTTAATGACTTATGGCATAGCTATATATTTTCATATTCACTTGTTAAAATTGTACATGTAGTATCCGCTTAGAGCTTTTAGATTCCTTAACTTAGTACCATTAAGGGAGATTACAAGGATGCATACATGCTAAGTATAATGTTACCCTATAGTTAATACATTCAATGATATGATGCTAGGAATTCTAGGAGATCCCTGGTGACTCCCATATTTCTCTCCAATTGAATAAGTGATATGTAAATTCTACAGTCATAGCTTCATTCCCTAGTTGAAGAATTTGGGATTTGCTGCCAATTAAAATATAAATGTATTATTGAGGAGTACCACCTTGAGATTTTCATTTGAAGGTATAATGGGAGGCTTCTTTGGTCACATGTCACTTGAAAGGGGTTTGGTAACCTACTACTCTTTTCATCATTCCTGAGCATCAGTCCTACCCTTATAAGTACTTGGAAAGGCCAATATGGTTCAACTTAATATGAAATTGTCCATATTCAAGTATGTTTGATCCATAGAAATAGGAATTTCATATGGTGCAAACTGGTTTCTTATGAAGTAAGGGGATATGTGGTAATCGGCTAACATGTGTAAATCAGTGAATTTAAAATATTTTCATTTTTTTTTAATTAATTTATATAGTTTTGACTGCATTGGGTCTTCGTTGCTGTACACATGCTTTTCTTTAGTTGCAGGGGCTGCTGTTCGTTGCGGTGTGCGGGCTTCTCGTTGCGGTGGCTTCTCTTGTTGCAGAGCATGGGCTCTAGGCACACGGGCTTCAGTAGTTGTGGCACGCAGGCTCAGTAGTTGTGGCTCGCAGGGTCTAGTGTGCAGGCTCAGTAGTTATAGAGCACAGGCTTAGTTGCTCCGTGGCATGTGGGATCTTCCCGGATCAGGGCTCGAACCCATGTCTCCTGCATTGGCAGGCGGATTCTTAACCACTGCGCCACCAGGGAAGCCCCTAAATGTTTTCATAATGTCTCGTGTAATGTATGTTTATAGATGATGTAGAGATAATTCTCATTTTAAGAGTTTATTGTCCAACTTGTATATATTTTTTTATTTTTGAATTTTATTTTATTTTTTTATACAGCAGGTTCTTATTAGTTATCCATTTTATACATATTAGTGTATATATGTCAATCCCAGTCTCCCAATTCATCACACCATCCCACCACCCCTCCCCGCCACTTTCCCCCCTTGGTGTCCATATGTTTGTTCTCTACCTCTGTGTCTCAATTTCTGCACTGCAAACCGGTTCAACTTGTATATTTTTGGCGCTTTTTAACATATTGCAAAATCCTATTGAAAAAATTCATTTTTCTTCAACATGGAACACTTCACCTCAGAGAAAGTCACCCAGGTTTCTTGTAGGTTTCTAGTGGGTGACTTTGAAAGTGTGTGACTTTCATCTCTCATTTTACATGGAAAGCCTGTTCGATTTTATTTTTCTCTTCACACACACAAAATTATTGATTTCTATTATTTGTATATAAAATGATTAATTTTTTAACTATCTGATTTTGTATGAAACTATTCAAAACAACTTTATTTTTACTTATAGGTCTCAATTTATTAATGATGCATACCAGGAAGTACTGGATCTACTATTGCCACTAAATCTTGAGGTGATTGTTGAGCGAAATTTATCCTGGGAGTGGTACCAGGAAGTTCCTTGTTTTAATGTAAATGCTCAACTAAAGCCCATGGAGGTAACTTTTGAATGCTTATTGATTCCTGTTTTGTTTGTTAAAAAATATTGCTTGGGGACATAAGTCATTTTGTGTGTATAAGTTATATATTAATTACCTTGGTCACAAATGAAATAATAGCATACAACCTAGAATGCATTGAATGTTTGTCATTCATTTATTCAACAAATATTTGAGTGCCTACTGAGTGTTAGACCCTGTGCCAGATATTGGAGATCCTGTGGCAAAGAAGTTGTGACATTATCTCTGGTTTCATGGAATTTACCAGTGTAACGCAGGGGTTGGTGGTGGTGGTGGTCCAGAGGTGAGATAGACCGTAAAAAAGTACACAGGCACACAATTAAAATAGTTCTAAATTATGGTAAATATCATGAAGGAAACAAATATTAGACATGGTGCTGTAAGTAGTCAGTTAGATATTTTAATAAAGATGTTAGTGGAGAGGTCTAAGGCTGGAAATAATGATTTGGAAATCATCAGATTATAGATGGTATTTGAAGCTATGGGAGTATATGAAGTAACGTAGCAAAGGTCCTAGAAGAATAGAGTGGTTGAAGATGAAAATGGCAAATGGTTAGTAATTTAGACGTAACTTTAATTCCCTATTGGTTGATATCGTGTCACAGATCTCCAGTGTAACTATCCACAAGTTCGTATTTTTACCTCTCGACTGGATGGAAGTCAAAACTGTATCACATGTTTTGCTAAAGTGACAGCAACACACACTCTTTCTGGAAGATTTCTTTAAGAAACCTACTTAACAGATTCTATTCCCTCCCTTCACCCCCGTTTCCCTTTCTGTTTCTCCCCATAAAAATTATATTCAAAAAGAGAAAATCATCATTTAAAAAATTTCAGATTTGTAACTTAAAAATGTATTTAAAACTTAAAACATGATGATCTCTAACACACCATTGTAAAGCAATTATATTCCAATAAAGATGTAAAACAAATGAAACATGATGATCTCAACTCAAGATCTTTAAATTCTGTGTATAAGATCATATGGACTCCTTAAATTATAAATGGGCCATATCTTCTTAAGATAAATAATTGAAGTCTCTTTGTATTGGTAAGACAACAGTTAGAAACTTATAAAACATAAGTAGCAAGTTCTACCTAGCATACTGGGCAAATCTTCTCCCCACTGGGCCCAGTCATTAGGCAGATTTGTGTGGGGCGGCTGGGACACCATTTTCCTTCACTCTTCTCCAGAGAAAATCCATGCAGAATGTTCAGATGATGTTGCAGACCTTCTGCAAATGCCCAGCTGCCTTCCAGGACAGATCAAATTGGGTCTTCCCCTGCAGTGATCTGTCTGAAGAGTTAGCAGCTGTTGTGGCTCACCCCCAGGTTCACACATTGGAACCCTCTTGGACATCATCCTCTGCATCACAAAGAGGCTAGAATCGGTTACTCTAATGCATCCAGGCTAAGTGCTGCAGTTTGTGATTTTTGACTTGTCAGATGTTCGGTGGTAGCATACACAGCCAGTCCTGAAATGTAGGAGCCACAGACCAGTATTCCTTGAATCCTTACAGTTCTTCCAGCTTCCTGTACTGAGTTGTTGGCAAGAGTGAAGAGTAATGATTAATATCAGTTATTTGGGGGGTATTCAGTAAACATGCACTAATTGAAAGACTATGGTTTAGAAGTTGTAATATTTAATTTCATTTTATTAATTTATATGAATATACTATTTTTGCAATACCTGCTACATAATAATCACAAAATAAGTGTCATGAATAAATGAAAATTTAAAAACAAAACATAAGTAGCAGGAATAAGGTACACGTGGAATTAACCTTAAAACACTAGATTAGTTTATCACTTTTGAAATGTTGTCAAAGGAAGCCCGATGCAAATGAAACTGTTAAATTTTGTGGAATTAAAGTTATCCCTTTGAGGTTATTAGACATACCAATTTAAAACTCACAGGTCTTTTTTTTTTTTAACTGAATTGCTGTTGTGTTAGAGTTCTTCAGAGAAATAGAACCAATAGGATATGTGGGGTGGGTGTGTGTGTGTGTGTGTGTGTGTGTGTGTGTGTGTGTGTGTGAATACTCTTGGTCTGGATGCGTTAGACTGACTTCTTGAAGACTCAGTTTTAACCTCTCCCTGACTCTGAAGTTGAGATCCAGGGGGAGTCAAATATGTGGTCCCCTAAGGTGGGCTGCAACAGCTGCTAACTCCTCGGGTGTCTCTTGATAGGGGAAGACTCAATTTCGTTCTAGTGGATCTGCCCCAGAAGACAGCTGGGCATTTGTAGGTGGTCTGCAGGACCATATATATATATACATATATGTATATATATATATATATGTGTGTGTGTGTTTCTTTATATATATATTATATAATATATACATATATATATATATATATATATACACACATAACATCTAGAATAATAACATCTAGACTAAATCTCTACATACTACGACCTAGTCAGGTTGACATAAAATTAACAGTCACAGCTTTCAAGACAGGTCTTATGCTAGTGGTTTTAGGCTAAATTTGTAACACATGGAGTTTTGAGTTAGTGTGTTGCATTCTTCAAGTGGACTTAAGCATGATACTTAATCATTCAAGCCTCACCTTCATATAAAATCAGGATTATACTCTTTAACCTACGACTTTTGTGAGGGTCAACTAAAATAATTCATGTAAAATACATTGTAAAATATTTTCAATTGTATAAATTTATTATTTTTGATTATTCTATATTTGTAAATTGAGATGCTTACTAACCAAAAAAAACAAAGGCACTACATGAATACTTGAAAATGAAAGTTCATTTTAACGGTTTAAAATTAGTAGGTTAATTGCTACATTCATAACAAGAAACGTTCATCATTCATAGCTTCATTGATGCTGACATTTAATTTAGTTCTGTATTTCACAAGGTACTGAAGATCACATGGTCGTTTCAAAAATGGAATATTCAGTTAGTAGAATTATCTAATATGTTAAAAGTTGGCTTTTTAGAGGATTGAAATGAAAATTGTTTTTCTTGTATGAAAATTTTTGACTGCATGAAATAGTAATGTTAAAATAAGCAAATCTTATTTTTTAACAGTTCATTCTTAGTCAAGAAGATATAACAACTATTTTTAAAACATTATACGGCAACATATGGTATGAAGAAAGTGATAGTGCCTCATGTGGAGTAATAAAAGATCAGTCTAGTGTTACTAGTGGTGCTACTAATGCTTCACACCATTCAGGAGGTATGTGCTTAACCTTAAATTAGTCCCCCTCCTCTTTCCTTCTTTCCTTCTATCCTTCCTTTCATTCTTCCTAGTTCTAGGTTTGGGTAAAATAAGATTTATAAACCTTTTCTCTTTAGCTAATCTCATTCAGGTATTTCTGATTTGTCTGTTATTAGTCATTCTGTTGATTTTTTTTCTTTGAATCAAAATTTCAAGTCTTGTGGTGACAAAATTCCTTAGTATGTATTTATTCTTGTTATCCCAACTTCCCTGTAAGTCCTTATTTTCAATTTTTCTCTTCATCCCCTCCTTCTCCCTTATTCCTAGTGCAGCATATGTTCCAGATGGAATATTTTATATTAATATTAGGAGTATCAAAATATTAGAGATGTCAAGAGAGGATGATCATTAGTAAATGATGGATTTCAACAAATAATTAGAAGGTGGATGGAATAGAGCAGAGGAAATTGTAACTCAGAAGAAGTCTGCATCCAATGTTGGATTTAATTTATTATGTAGAATCCTAACTAGGTGCTAAGTTCAGCACCAGCACATATAGAGAATTGGGTTAATTAGAACTGCTGAGATGATTTTGCTTCACTAGAATAAAGTTCTCTTCATTCTGGCATTTTGAGGAACCCCAAATCTGCCAACCTCAAAGTGAAATCTGCTAGTTCACAAGACTCACTCTTGCAAAGCACTAATACATTGCACAGCTTTTCCAGTCAGGGAGAATCCCAGCAAAGAAACAACCTACATTTGTAACATTACCGGAATCCTCATTCTTACTCGCTAGAATAACCAGCCTGGTCCGTTGTTGTTAAATATTAATGGTCAGATATAAAGAAAATCACAAGAACCTAAGCCTGAAAGCAACCAAGATAAAGAGATAGTGTTTCCTGAATGAAACCGAAATAATTAAGGAAACAAAAGAGAACGTGAACAAACAGAAAACAAACTCTAATTCATAATCAGAGGATTTTGAGAATATAAGAACCGGATCCTACCTTCACTACCTTCTGCCTTTCCAAGATAAGAAAGAGTTCTTGGAAACCAAAAATATGATTGCCAAAATTTTGAAACAAATGCACAAAGCATGGGGTTAGCATGTAAGTACTGAGTTGGACTGTATGGTTAATGTAATCTCCTATGACACAGAGAAAAAATAAGCACAGCGATGGAAAGTGATATAGAACTTAAGAGTGGTAGAGCTTTAGTTCAAAAGGTCCAATTTCCAGAATAATAAGTATTTTAGGAGAAAGAACTGAGGGAATGGAAGAGAAGAATCTTTCAAAGAAATAATAGAAGAAAACTCTCCAGAACTAAGTAAATATTGGAACAAAATCTTGGATGTAAAGAATCTCCCAAGTTTCAAGCTGATTGAAGACTCCCCATGCAAACACATGTTCATGAAATGTCAGAACAACAAAAGTAATATTTTTAGTTGAAGAAGAACCAGGCTGCCTTTTAGGGCTTGGGGAAAAAGTGACTGGAATCAGATTTATCATGAATGAAACTGGATGGGATGGGATGGATGGAGGATGAAAGACAATGGAGTAATATAGCCAAATTTCTAAGGAAAGTTATTTTGAAGTTAGGATTCTATATATGGCCAAACCATCATCTAAATGTGAAAACAATAATTTTCAGATTTCCAGTGACTCAAAGTTTAGTTTCTTTATACCCATTCCTAAAGAAATTACAGGTATACCTCGTTTCATTGTGCTTCATTTTTTATAGTGCTTTTCAGATACTGTATTTTTTACAAATTGAAAGTGTGTAGCAACTCTGAGTCAAGAAGGTCTATCAGGTTCTCATTAGTTACCTATTTTATACATATTAGTGTATATATGTCAATCCCAGTCTCCCAATTCATCCCACCCTCCCCTTCCCCCCTTGGTGTCCATACGTTTGTTCTCTACATCTGGGTCTCTATTTCTGCCTTGCAAACCGGGTAATCTGTACCATTTTCCTAGTTTCCAGATATATGTGTTAATATACGATATTTGTTTTCCTCTTTCTGACTTACTTCACTCTGTATGACAGTCTATAGGTCCATCCACGTCTCTATAAATGACCCAGTTCCGTTCCTTTTTATGGCTGAGTAGTATTCCATTGTATATATGTACCACATCTTCTTTATCCATTCATTTGTTGATGGACATTTAGGTTGCTTCCATGACCTGGCTATTGTAAGTAGTGCTACAGTGAACCTTGGGGTGCATGTACATGAAGAGATGCTCAACTTCACTAATTATTAGAGAAATGCAAATCAAAACTGCAGTGAGGTATCACCTCACACCAGTTAGAATGGGCATCATCAAAATAATCTACAAACAATAAATGCTGGAGAGGGTGTGGAGAAAAGGGAACCCACCTGCACTGTTGGTGGGAATGTAAATTGATACAGCCACTATGGAGAACAGTATGGAGGTTCCTCAAAAAACTAAAAATAGAACTACCATATGACCCAGCAATCCCACTACTGGGCATATACCCAGAGAAAACCATAATTCAAAAAGACACATACAATTTTGTTTTTTTGTTTTTTTTAATGAAGTTAAAGGGATCAATTCACAAAGAAATCTAAATGTGTATGTGCTAATAACAGAGCTTCAAAATATATGCAGCAAAAAGTGACAGAACTAAAGGAGGATATACACATATACAAAATCATAGTTGGATAGTTAGCACACCACTCTTAGTTGATAGAATATAGACTAAAAAATCAGAAAGAATATAGAATATTTGAATACTGTTAAAAAAAACTTGACCTAATTGACATTAATATAATACTTCACTCAACAATTGCAGAATATACTTTTTTTAAAGGACTCCTGGAATATTCACAAAGATTGACCATTGTGGGGAGGGAGGAGCTAAAGTTTTCTGACCACATGGAATTAAGTTAGAAATCAATAGCAATTGGATGTCAAAAAAGCTTGAAATACTTGGACATTAAACAATTTCTGAATAACTGATGGGTTAAAAAAGAAAAACAAGGGAGATCAAAATTATTTAAACTGAAAAATAATGAACATAAAATGTCAAAATTTGTGGGATGCAACTAAAGCAGTGCTGAAAAATTTGTAGCTATAAAGGACTGTACTGGAGTTAAAAATCAAAGATAAAATCTTCTACCTCAAGAACCTAGAAGAGCAGATCAAACCCAAAATAAATAAAAGGAAGAGAGTAATATAGACAACAGTAGAAATCAGTGAAAGAGAAACAGATAAGCAGGAGAGAAAATTACCAAAGTCCAAAATTGTTTTCATTGGAAAGACTAATGAAATTGATAAATCCTTAGCAAGACTGATAGAAAACAAATTATCAATATCAGAATTAATTAGATTGTAGTAGTTCACTACCAGGACAATAAGGGAATATTATGAATAATTTTGTGATAATAAATTCTAGAGCTTATATGAAGTGTAAAAATTTTTTGGAAAAAAAGAATTACCAAAACTGACATAGGATGAAATAGAAAATCTGAGTAGCTCTGTATCTATTAAAAGAATTGAATTTCAATGGTGAATTCTATTAAATATTTAAATAAGAAATAATACCAGTGTTAAACTCTTTGGAAAATAGAGGAGAGGGGAACACTTCCTTAGACATTTTATAAAGCAAACATTACCCTGGTACCAAAAACTAAAATCAAAAACAAAACAGAAAAAGCCACTTCAAGAAAAGAATATTGCACACCAGTATCCCTCATGAACACAGGCATAAAAATTCTTAACAACATATTAGTATACTGAATCCAGCAATAAGGATATAGGATATTTCATCTTGGCCAACTGAGAATTATCCCAAAATGAAAAGTTGGTTTAACACTCAAAAATCAATTAAGCTAACTCACCAAATTAATAGAGAAAGGAGAAAAAGTTATATCACCTCAATAGATGCAGGAAAAACATTTTTTAAAATTCAGCACCTATTTGTGGTAAAAACTAGAAATGTCTAAAAAGGCATACTTAATAATGAAGTAGAAAGTTTTCCACCTAAAATAGGAACAAGGCAAGAATGTCCACATTCACCATTCCTGTTCAGCTGGTAGTCATTGACAGAGCAATACAGCCAAAGGAAGGATTTTTTTTCTTTTTTTAAATATCTTCTCAGCCACACCACGTGGCATGTGGGATCTTAGTTCCCCAACCAGGGATCAAACCCACGCCCCTTGCCGTGGAAGCGCAGAGTCTTAACCACTGGACCACCAGGGAAGTCCCCAAGAAAAGGTCTACAGAGTAGAAAGAATTAAAAATGCCTTTTTTCTCAACATGATTGATTACACAGAAAACCCTAAGAAGTCTTCAACAAATTCCTAGAATTAAATCAAGTTAGCATTTTTAACAAGATACAGGGTTAATATGTAACAATTGAGAAATAGGACTTTAAAAACTATTTGCAGTAGCATCAGAAAACATACTTAGGAAGAAATTTAACAAAATTATGCAAGACTGCTACACTGAAAGATACCAAATACTCATGAGAAAAACTAAATGACCTATATATATGAAAATGTATGCCATGTTTGTGCATTGAAAAATCTCAGTATTGTTAAAATATCCATATTGTTTAAATGTCAGTTCTCACCATATTGATTTATATATTCAACATAATCCCAGTCAAACTTTAATAGAAATTTAAAAATTACTTTAAAAGCTTATATAGCTAAGGATCAAGAATAGCCGTGTGTGTGTGTGTGTGTGTGTGTGTGTGTGTGTGTGTGTGTATATGAAAGAAGAGGAAAGATTTACACTATCTAATTTCACAATTTACAATAAATCTTCAATAATTAAGTTAGTATGTTATTGGCATAACATAGACAAATAGATTTGTAAAACAGAACAGAATGTCCAGAAGACATACAAGTAAACTGATACTCAACAAAGACTGGTCAATAGGGAAAAGATAAACTTTTAAACAAATGGTGCTGTCATAACTAGGTAAATGTAGGAAAAATTGAACTTGTCCCTTCACACCATACACAAGTCAATTTGAGATGGATGAAAGGCATATATTTGAAAGCTAAAACTTTTAAACTTCTAGAAGAAGGAACATGAAAGAATATCTTCATGGGATAGCCAAAGATTTCTTGGATAGATAAAAAAGCAATAACCATAAAAGAAACACTTTGTAAAGTAGACCTCGTCAAAATGTTAAACTTCTTTCTGCTCATCAAAAGATAGTGTCAGGGACTTCCCTGGTGGCACAGTGGTTACGAATCCGCCTGCCAATGCCAGTGACATGGGTTCAAGCCCTGGTCCGGGAAGATCCCACATGCTGCGGAGCAACCAAGCCCATGCACCACAACTACTGAGCCTGCACTCTAGAGCCCGCGAGCCACAACTACTGAGCCCACGTGCCTCAACTAGTGAAGGCCATGCCCCTAGAGCCTGCGATCCGCAACAAGAGAAGCCACCACAATGAGAAGCCCGTGCACCGCAGCAAAGAGGAGCTCCCACTCACCACAGCTAGAGAAAGCCCACCGCAGCAAGGAAGACCCAACGCGGCTAAAAAAATATTAATTAATTTTAAAAAAAGGGGGAAAAATGATAGTATCAAGATTGTGAAAGATTGGGCTTCAGACTAGACGAAATATTCAAGATGCCTTTATCTGACCTTGTTCTTATATCTAGAATACAGAACTCCTTGAAATTAGTAACTTTTTAAAAAACAAATGCCCAAAAGATTTGGATACTTTAGAAAGGATAATAGGTTAAATGGACAGTAAGCACGTGATAAGGTGCTAACATAGTTATTTATCAGGAGGACTTCCGTTTACCAGACTAAAGTTTAAAAGACTGACAACACCAAATGTTGACGAGAATGTGAAACTGCTGAAACTCTCACATGTGGCTCTTAGGAAAGTGAAATAGTATAACTACTTTTGACAAAGTTAGGCAGTTAATGTATACCTACCCTATAACAAACAATTATAAGCCTAAGTATTTACTCCCACTGCACCCCCAAATAAGTGCATATATACACAAAATGACTTATTTAGGAATATTTACAACAGATTTATTCATAATAGCTTAAATCTGGAAATAACCCATATGTTCATCAGCACTAGGATGGATAAACTTTATTTTCATGCAGTGTATTTTCGGAGTACATAAAGAAGGAGCTACTGACACATACAGTAACATGGGTGAATCTCAGAAATATTAACTGAAAGAAACTAAACATGAAAGAGTATGATGTATCTTACTGCATTTATACAGAATTTAAGAACTCACAAAACTAATCTAAGGTGATTGAAATTAGAATGGTAGGGAGGTTGGGATAGACTGGGAAAGGGTTGTAAGGGAACTTTTTGGAGTGATGTGAATGTTCAGTATCTTAATTGGAGTGTTGGTGACATGGATGTATATATATATTTATCAAATCTCATTAAATGTTTCAGATAAGATCTTTACATTTCACGGATGTAAATTTTACCGAAATTAAAAAATAAGTTACCTGGAATGGTGGTCCTTGTCTCTGGAGTCAGGTAGAATGAGAATTAGGAATTGCTATGTTTTTATTATATGTCCATTTAATATGTACCATGTATATATAATACCTTGTCCCAAAATATAAAACGTAGAAAAGATTGAATTTTGGATCCTTTTGTTTAGTGGAACAATTTTTTAAATGGCATCTAAAGTATCTTGTTTGGTTTTAGATTTTGAAGTAAAATTTAAATACCAAACACATATACCAGGTGCTCTAGTATGCATTTTACACATGCTGTTTTGCTTAATCTCCAAAACAAACCCAGTGGTTAGTTCTTTTATTCTTGTTTTACGAAAATTAAACCAAGAGTTTATTAAAAGTAAACCAAGAGTTTAATTAATACTCTCAGGTTATTATGTAAAGAATCCTAAGCCAGTAGTTAGTGAGTTCAACACCAGAATTTTTAAATCTTTTAAATTTTTTGGAAAAACATTATACTATACCCATTTATTTAACAATTATCTTAAATCTAGTTCAGGTCTGTTTTAATGAGTTCTACCATTCCTGACTTTCTTCTTTTCTCCAATAACTGTAATTTTTCCAAGGAACAACTGTAGTGACAGCTGCTGTGGTAGAAGTACATTCACATGCTTCCCAAGTTAAGACAACACTAAATACGAGTTTCAGAACTGATTATCTCACCATGGTACTGTATAGTCCAGGTCCTAAACAGGTAAGGTGAAGAAGAAAAAATATATTTTCTCTTGTTTCCTATATTTTGGAATATCTGTTCCTCTGAGAAAAATTGTTGATCTTTTTACTTTAATAATAAAATAATTTTAACTATTTGCCTTTTAAAATGAGTTGTCTTTCCTATTGCCAGTGATATGAAAAATAAAATTTTAAAGTTATTATTTTTCATGCCTTTCATTATGAGCTCTTTGGAGATAGAGAATGTGGTATTTCATGTCTTAAAATATGTTTTAAATTTGTGTTTTTGTGTAAAATTTGTATTGATTTCCTCTTCCACAGACTTCATTTACAGATATTCGTGATCCTTCTCTGAAACTTGCTGAATTTAAGTTGGAGAATATTATAAGTACTTTAAAAATGTACACAGATGACTCAACATTTTCTTCCTTCTCATTAAAAAACTGTATTTTAGATGACAAAAGGCCTCATGTCAAGAAAGCAACTCCTAGGTAATAGTGTTCTAAGTTTTTACTTGAGAAATGGTTGGTATATTTTACAGAACTTACTCCCAAAGTTGCACGTTCATTTTCTGGATATTTACTAAAATCTTCAGAGCTTCAGTGCAGTTGAGTCCATAGTTTTAAGCCAACATTTGAAATGCCCTGGTTATGTGCTGTTCTTGCTGAATGGTTGATTGATGGGTTATATAGAAATAATCAGTGTAATTAAATCAGTTTTTAAATTAATCTGTATTATCTAAAGTATTAATCTGTGCAAATTGTAATGGGAAATATATGAAAAATTGAGAAAAAATATGCTGAGATTCAAAATTCTGATAATTTCTTAAGGATATACTTCCTAATTTATGAAACAGTTGAGCTCCCAAAGTCTGTAAGTTTATTATTTGGAGTCCTTTGTGATCTTACTAAGAGAAATGACTTCAGAATGCTGGTTTGCTGTCAGTGAAAGGGATAAGAGGTCTTTGAGTTTTATTGGTGTGTTTGATTATTTGTAAGATACTCATAGGAATTGTTATTATTGTGTTTTTCAGAATGATAGGGCTAACAGCTGGGTTTGACAAAAAGGACATGATGGATATAAGGTATAGGAGAGTCAGAGACGGTTGGGTGGCTGATTTAGTCCTTCAAGAAATGTATATTTGTGCAAGTGTGGAATTTCTGCTGACAGTTGCAAATGTGTTTCTTGAGGCCTACACTACAGGCACTGCTGTAGAAACCAGTGTTCAAACATGGCCTGCTAAAGAAGAAGGTTAGTTATTGGCTAAAACATTTAATATCTGTATTATTGAAGTGCTATAATAGCACTTACCTTGATTAGCCTTCTAGATGATGAGGTTAAGTGGATTAATAAGTTAAAAATCTTTATTTTTCAGAGGTAAAAGGAAAACTTAAATGTGTTTTCTGATAAGATGTACAGTTTGCATATTTTTCAAGGTGTAAATATATATTGGGTTCAAAAATTGAGACCTTTATTAAAATAAGTAACTGTACTTCTTTGAAGACAGTAATTTTTTTTTTTAACATCTTTATTGGGGTATAATTGCTTTACAATGGTGTGTTACTTTCTGCTTTATAACAAAGTGAATCAGTTATACATATGTTCCCATATGTCTTCCCTCTTGCGTCTCCCTCCCACCCACCCTCCCTATCCCACCCCTCCAGGCTGTCACAAAGCACCGAGCCAATATCCCTGTGCCATGCGGCTGCTTCCCACTAGCTATCTACCTTACTACGATTGTTAGTGTGTATATGTCCATGACTCTCTCTCGCCCTGAAGACAGTAATTTGAAAGAATTTGTTGGAAGAAAACGGAAAGAGAATAATGAAACAGCCACTCCTTTTCATAATTAAAGATAGTATTTTAACTTAAAGTCCTCTTTTATTCTTGTTATATTCAATATTTATAATTTTCTATTATCTTTTACATATTTCATTCATTGTGGTATAGTAGAAAGAGTGTCAAGCTGAGAGTTAGAAACTAGATTTATTTCCAGCTCTGCCATTAAATAGTGGAGATTTTTCCCTACATTTTGAAATATTCTTATGGCTATACCTTCTTTAAATCTTATACCAAGAGAGTTGCAGTAAATTCCTTTGGGACCTAAGATTCTTTTATTTTACTTTTTACTTAGAATGAAAGTAACATTTTCCTATAAATAATAATTTTTCATAAGTAATGTATATAAGAAAGATTTATAACTATTTTAAAACATTGTTTTTATTTCTATTTTAGCACTTGTACAGCAATCAGAGAAGTGGGAAATTAATATTATTATTAAAAATCCTGAAATTGTGTTTGTGGCTGATATGACAAGAAATGATGCCCCTGCCTTAGTCCTTACAACACAATGTGAGATTTGTTGGCAAGGTGACTTTGAAAATAATACAATGACCGCTGCCATTAAAGATCTCCAAGTGAGAGCATGCCCATTTCTTCCAGTCAAGAGAAAAGGAAAAATCACTACTGTGAGTTTACTATTTACTTATCAGCTTAATTGTAAACTATTTTGTATTTAGTGTATGTCATTTAAGAAAGTGCCTACATACTTTCCAACCTTACTCTGTAAAATACCTTTCTTTCTGCTTGTAGAGCCTAATGTAGATTATTATTACACCAGCTTTGAAACTCTTTTTCATTTTTCCAGTTGTTCCTTATTGTTTTATGTGTTTGTGGAGATAGTCTCACTAAGAAGTTGCTTTCATCTAGATACTTCTCAGTGAAGACTTTACTCTGACTTTCTAACCATATCAATTCCACACTGCTTTTTGGCCTCTAAGACTTTCTACCAATTGTTTCAGTTTTATTATTTTTAATTTTTTTCTCCCATCTAGACATTTTTGCTCAGACACGTTTTTTCCTTTTCTCCGTATGGCTTATTTGTACCATCAGCCATTTGTTTTGACATACTTCACATTTGTATTTTATTCTGTAATATCCTCTTGGCCTTCCTCCTCTTCATAACTGATTAAAATTCATTTCTTCAAAGACGTCTTTTCAAGTTAACTATCTGACTCCTAGTACTCGTATAAAACACTTATAAAAATATTTAGGCTCCTACAGGAGTAAGAGAAGTATAAATATTCTAAGTATTAACAACATAGAAATACAAGATGTAATTTTGTTAAAAGTAAATACCTATGTATTGGTTAGGATATAGGATAGACTGTTTCCCTAGTTTGCAAGGCTGATGGCTCACTTCTAAGCAAAGAAAAGAAATAAAAAATGGAGGGCATACTGATTCTCTTTTAGGTTATACGTAGATGTTTTACATGTATTTTTTCTATTCAGTCTTTTGGCTTGAATGTAGCTGTATGACCACCCTTACCTTCAAAAAAGGTTGGAGAATGTGGTCTCTTTTCTGAGCTATGTTATGCTCAGATGAAATTTGTTACTGTGGAAGAAAAGGAGAACAGATAACAGGTAGCAACTAGAGGGTCTTCTTACAGTCCACTCAAAGGTTTCTTCCTTTGTTCATACAGATAATCCATACTTGTCTTTTCTCACCCACGGAACATATTCACTTCTTCCTCAAGGGATAAAATCTCAGCTCAGAGTTCAAGATCTTTAGGTGACAGTTTTCTCTGTTGAGTCTGCATGTGACTTCTTTTGATCTGGCAATATAATAGATTAAGTACTAGACAAATAAGTTACCACTTTTCAACAGGCACACACTTCACCACTATCTACGCAACCACTAGTATAACAGTGCTGTAAGGACAGGATAATTGCAATTTAAAAACCCATTCAGAAAAAGAAAGAATGGGAAACGCTTGGCAGTCATTGATTCATAACAATTATCATATCCTGCTGAGTGGAATTGTGAAAACTTTAAGCTCCAGCAGTGGAGTAAATTCCTTGGATAGCCTGAGTTGGAGTCTTTGATTTTTTTTCTCTTGAAAGAACACTGTCCTCATTTTCTCACGTGGCTCTGGCTTTCCCCTCTGAGAGATTTTTTTTTTTTTTTTTTAATCATTATCCACTGTAGACACATCTGAAGTGGCTGTTTTCTTTTTTCGGGAACTGCACTGTTTTCACAGCTTACTTCCTGTTGAGTTTATTACTTGGAGATTGTTTTAGCAGTTTTAATAATAACAAGCTTTTGTATGCCAGATACTGGTCTCTTTGGCAGTCCTTAGTTGGTTAAACGTTTAGTTTGCCATCTCGGTGGTTCCATTTGTAAGTAACCTTAATATCCAAAGCTACTATTTATTCACACGGTGGTTTTCTTGTTTTATTTACGAATCTGTCATCTGCCTATCCTCCCTTCATCCTGACTTAGTAAAGGCTACTTTAACAGTAGGTTTGGGGGAGGGGGATAGCCACATCTGTTATCTTTTTTTTTTTTTTTGGCTCCCATGTCTGATCTTAACAAAAATTGCCAGAGAAAAAATAGCAGCCACAGTCTTATTTCTTGCTGAGTTTCCTCTTTAGAGCTTGGCTCTCCTCAGTGTTTTCCCTTCTCTTATAGGCCTTTGCAAACAATAGAAAGAAGGAGCTAATACACATCAAGATTCTAGCCAGACCTGTCTAGCTAAAATTTTAGGCTTTTTTGTTGTTGTCGTTAAGAACATGGTCTGTCTTCCTAGGTACCACCAGTAGCAGTTTTACCAAATATTTTGCTGTAGCATTGTTAGAATTATCAGCTTTGTATTTTGATATATCCCTTGTCTATCCAGTTGCTAAATCAGTCATGGATACTTTTTACTTTGTTGCAGTAGTGCCAATTTTTAGGTATGAAATTTAGTATTAGAGGATTAATTAGGCTGCTGTAACAAGAGGTCCCCCCTCCAAAAGGTAGCTAATGCATGGTAGAACTAAGTATTCTTTCTAGAAACATGGAATAATGACTCAGTTTAATGGCTCTGGTGTAATGTAGGGGAACCAGGCTCTTTCCATCTTGTTCCACTATTCGTAGGCTATAACTTAATCTGCTTGTTCAAAGATAGTTCACAATGTACCTACGTTGCAGGTTGCTGGGGGTGAGTGGTGGTGATAAGGAGAGAACATGAAGGCAAAAAGGGATGCCCATTCTAAGAGCACTGCCCAGAAGTTGCACATACCACTTCTGCTCACATCCTTTTGGCCAGAATTTAGTAATACGTCAGCACACAGTTTTAAGGGAGCCCAACAAAGGCAGTCTTTCTAAAGACCGAAATGTCACCTGCTTGATTCCCTTCATTATACATTTGTTTTCTGTTTTATTATTGTTGTTGTGTTGGTTTTTTATATTTGGGTTAAATTGCTGTAATTTTTCTAACTTCTTAATGGATGCTTAGATAATTGATATTCTGTCTTTTTTCTTCCCAGCATATGCCTTTTAAGAGAGTAATTTTTCCTCTAAGCACAGCTACTAGTGTTGATATGTTGTATTTTTATTCTGTTAAAAATACTTTCTCATTTTTATTTTTTATGCGTGGATTAGAAGGGTTTTGCTTAATTTCCAAATATTTAGGGGTTTTCTGGTTGTCTTTTTATTGTTGATTTCTACATTGATATCACTGTGGTCTATTAACATATTCTGATTTTAATTCTTTGAAGTTTGTTGAGACTTATCTTATGGCCCAGGATATGGTTGGTTTTGTTTTTATGAATATTGAATGTCCACTGGGGAAAAAGTGTGTTTTGCTGTTTGAGGAATAGCATTCTATTTAGATAGATTTTGTCCATAATATTGTTCAGATCTGCTGTATTCTTAGAACCTTTTTTTTCCCTGTCCATTTTATCAGTTTATTGAAAGAAATCTATTAAAATCTATTTTCATTGTGAATTTAGCTATTTTATGTTTAGTTTTTTCAATATTTGCTTTATATATTTTGAAGCTAGATCATTTAAATATGTACACATTCTGTATTAAATCTTGCTGGTAGATTTGACCATTTTATTAAAATGTCTTCTTTATCTCTGGAAATGATTTCTAAATTCTATTTACCTACTATTAGTATACCTATTCCAGCTTCTTTGTGGCATTTGCATGGTATATCTTTTCCTATCCTTTTACTTTTAACCTTTCAGTTTCCTTATGTTTAAGCTATGGTATTTTTGTAAGCAGCATATTTATTTGTTATTCATAGTTGAGTCTTTTAATTAAGATATTTAGTGCATTTACTCACTGTAACTCCTATGCTGTAATTGGTTTTAAATCTGTGACCTACTATTCATACTATTTGTTCCAAAAGTTTTATGTTCTGTTTTCTTCTCTGTATTGTTCTTTCTGGGGGATTAATAGGACTTTAAAATTTTTCTGGATATTATAACATGCATTCTAGACTTAGTAAAGTCTAATATAAATGCTTTTACCACTTTTAAAGCTTTTAGAATGCTTTAAATCCTCTTCTACCATTTTGTAATAGTAGTCATAGATTTTAATTCAATATATATTAAGAATCTACAGGGTATTTTTGTTTTTGTTGCAGTCAGTATTCATTTATATTTAACCACATATAATCTGTTTCTATTATTTTTTACTTCTTCCTACATCTCCATTTTTACATCTGGAATCATCTTCTTTCTTCCTGAAAAGCTCCTTTTATTTTATTTTATTTATTTTTTATTTTTTTGAAAAGCCCCTTTTAGTATTTATTTTAATGTGGTCTCTTGGTGGCAGATACTGTCAGTTTTTGTGTGGAAATGTCTTTATTTTGCTTTCTCTTTTGAAGGATAATTTTGCTGGATATAAAGTTTTAAATTGGTAGCTATGTACATTTAAAACTTTCATGGTATGTCTAGATGTGTTTTATATTTATTCTTTTGGAGCCTGTGGTACTTCTTGAATCTGTAGCTTTGTGTATTTCATAGGTTTAGAAAATTCTTTGTCATTATCTCATTAGATATTGCTTCTATGTCACATATTCTCTCTCCTTCCCTTCTTTGACTCTCAGTTTCTTGTTAAACATTTTAGTCATATTCCATATGTCACTTAAGCGCATTTCTTTAGTCTCCATTCATATTGTTCCATGCTTCACACTGGATGTTTTTTCCTAATTTTCCTAACTTTTTTCCTAATTCTGTCTTCTGTTTTGTCTAGTGTGCTATTAAACATTATTATCAAGTTCTTAATTTCTAGTATTGCATTTTTAAGTTATATAATTTCTTTTTATAGACCCCTCTGTCATTCATTTTTTTAATATATTAATCAAAATTACTTTAAAGTTTGTTCTTGATAATGCCAATAATTGAGTCATCTCTGTTTATTTCTGTTTTCTCTTTAGTTTTTGTTTCTTCTTATATCAGATACTTTATTATTGAATGCCAGACAGTATAATGAAATGTTATAGAGGTTTCACTGATTATTTTCTTCCTGTAAGGAGGTTTTCACTTGCTCTTTGTTAGACATCTAGACTGGGAACAATTTACCTTTATCTAGTAGGAATTAAACTTATTGGAGGCTGGGTTGCAGTTGTTGTAAAGCCTTGTTTACTCCTGGTTCATATCCACTAGTATATAGTATTTCTCTCTGCGTCCCATCTGACAGCCAGGAGTACTTACTAGGGCCCATATTAAAGCCCATTTTTGGCAGATTCTGAAATTGTTTTTTTTCTTTTCAGCCCCATTCTCCATATCATTCTAAAATTGCTGACCATTTCACTCTACTTAGCAATAGCCTTCTGCTTAGTGTGTGTGTGTGTGTGTGTGTGTGTGTGTGTGTGTGTGTGTCTAAAGCACTTCACAAATAACTAGAAGCTAAACTACCATGAAGTTTTGAGATAACTTCTCTGCTCCTGTTTTTTTCCTTGGGGACTTTGCAAGGTTGCCTAGGTAGCATGCTTATAGTTTCAAGCAGACTTTTTTTTTTAATTGAAGCATAGTTACTGTACAATATTACATAACTTACAGGTGTATAATATAGTGATTCACAATTTTTAAAGGTTATGCTCCATTTATAGTTATTATAAATATTGGCTATATTCCCTCTGTTGTACAGTATATCCTTGTAGCTTATTTTTTAACTCATAGTTTGTACCTCTTATTCCCCTACCCCTATATTGCCCTTCTTTCTGCTTCCCTCTCCCCACTGGTAACCACTAGAATATGGGTCTGCTTCTTTCTTGTTATATTCACCAGTTTATTTTATTTTTTAGATTCTACGTGTGATACTGTACAATCTTTGTCTTTCTCTGTGTGACTTATTTCACTTAGCATAATGCCCTCCAAATCCATCCATGTTTCTGCAGATGGCAAATTTTTATTCTTTTTCATGACAGAGTAGTATTCCTGTGTGTGTGTGTGTGTGTGTGTGTGTGTGTGTGTGTGTGTGTGTGTGTGTGTGTATACACCCCACATCTTCTTGATCCATTCATCTGTTGATGGCCTCTAAGGTTACTTCCATATCTTGGCAATTGTAAATAATGCTGCTTTGAACATTGAGGTCCATGTATCTTTTTGAATTTGGGATTTTGGGTTTTTTGGCTATTACCCAGGAGTGGAACTGCTAGGTCATATGGTAGTTCTGTTTTCAGTTTTTTAAGAAACTTCAATACTGTCTTCCATAGTGGTTGCACTAATTTACATTCCCACCAACAGTGTATAAGGGTTCCCTTTTCTCCACATGCTCGCCAACATTTGTATTTTGTGTTCTTTTTGATGATAGCCATTCTGACAGGTGTAAGGTAATGCCTCACTGTGGTTTTGATTTGCATTTCTCTGATGATTAGCTATGTTGAGCAATTTTTCGTGTGCCTGTTGGCCATCTGCATGTCCTCTTTGGAAAATGTCTATTCAGTTCTTCTGCCCATTTTTTAATCTGATTGTTTGGTTTTTTGATGTTGAGTTGTATGAGCTGTTTCTGTATTTTGGATATTAACCCTTTATTGGTTATATCACTTGCAAATATTTTATCCCATTTGGTAGGTTTTCTTTTCATTTTGTCAATGGTTTCCTTTGCTGTGCAAAAGCTTTTAAGTTTAATTAGGCCCCATTTGTTTATTTTTGCTTTTATTTCCTTTGCTTCATGAGAGGGATCCTAAAAAATGTTGTTGCAGTTTATGCCAAAGGTCTCTGCCTATGTTTTCTTCTAGGAGTTTTATAGTATCATCTTAACATTTAGGTCTTCAGTCCATTTTGAGTTTATTTTTGTATATGGTGTTAGAGAATGTTCCAATTTCATTCTTTTATATCACGCAGACTTTTTTTTTAACATGACTTTTCAACTTGTAGGTGGATTATTGCTTGGTCACAAGTTTCTTCCTTCACAGATGGAAATAGAAGTCTAAAAAAGGAGATCCTTAGCTGAACAACCATATAAGGAAACATCTATGATTATTGGGAATTTTGAGAAAGATATTTATGGCCAGCTAGCTGTTTTAGCCACATACATTTTGATAAGTTGCAATTAGTTGAACTTTAATTGATATCATAGTCATTTATATTAGAAAATAGTTTCTTTTTTTTGAATTTTACTTAATTTTTTTCTATACAGCAGGTTCTTATTAGTTATCTATTTTATACATATTAGTGTATACATGTCAATCCCAATCTCCCAATTCATCACACCCCCCCCCCCCCCACCGCTTCCCCACCTTGGTGTCCATACGTTTGTTCTCTACATCTGTGTCTCTATTTCTGCCCTGCAAACCGGTTCATCTGTACCATTTTTCTAGGTTCCACATATATGCATTAATATACGATATTTTTTTTTCTCTTTCTGACTTACTTCACTCTGTATGACAGTCTCTTGGTCCATCCACGTCTCTACAAATGGCCCAATTTCATTCCTTTTTATGGCTGAGTGAAATTCCATTGTATGTGTGTACCATATCTTCTTTATCCATTCGTCTTTCGATGGGCATTTAGGTTGCTTCCATGACCTGGCTATCGTAAATAGTGCTGCAGTGAACCTTGGGGTGCATGCACATGAAAAGATGCTCAGTATCACTAATTATTAGAGAAATGCAAATCAAAACTACAGTAAGGCACCACCGCACACTGGTTAGAATGGACATCATCAAAAAGTCTACAAACAAATGCTGGAGAGGGTGTGGAGAAAAGGGAGCCCTCTTGCACTGTTGGTGGGAATGCAAATTGATACAGCCACTATGGAGAACAGTATGGAGGTTCCTTAAAAAACTAAAAACAGAATTACCATATGACCCAGCAATCCCACTACTGGGCATATACCCAGAGAAAACCATATTTCAAAAAGACACATGCAAAAAAAAAAAAAAAAAGACACATGCACATGTTTATTAAAGATTCACGAACTTTTTTTTTTTTTTTTTTTTTCCCCGATACGCGGGCCTCTCACTGTTGTGGCCTCTCCCGTTGCGGAGCACAGGCTCCGGACGCGCAGGCTCAGCGGCCATAGCTCACGGGCCCAGACGTTCCGCGGCATTTGGGGTCTTCCTGGACTGGGGCACGAACCCGTGTCCCCTACATCGGCAGGTGGACTCTCAACCACTGCGCCACCAAGGAAGCCCTGTGCAACCTTTTATTAAAAAAAAAAAAAAAAAAAAAAAGGAAGGATGACTCAGGGTGGAGTTGAGAGCCACAGAGAATTGTTCCTAGACTTTGAAATCTAATCAAGAAACTTATTTATCTGGCTGGATTTCAGAGCTTCTTTGGACTAGTGGCTTCCTTCTGCCTTGTATTTGTTTTTGTTTTGTTTTTTTACATCTTTATTGGAGTATAATTGCTTTACAATGGTGTGTTAGTTTCTGCTTTATAACAAAGTGAATCAATTATACATGTATATGTTCCCATATCTCTTCCCTCTTGCGTCTCCCTCCCTCCCACCCTCCCTATCACACCCTCTAGGTGGTCACAAAGCGCTGAGCTGATCTCCCTGTGCTGTGCGGCTGCTTCCCACTAGCTATCTACCTTATGTTTGATAGTGTATATATGTCCATGCCTCTCTCTCGCTTTGTCACAGCTTACCCTTCCCCCTTGCCGTGTCCTCAAGTCCATTCTCTAGTAGGTCTGTGTCTTTATTCCTCTCTTACCCCAAGGTTCTTCATGACATTTTTTTTCTTAAATTCCATATATATGTGTTAGCATACAGTATTTGTCTTTCTCTTTCTGACTTACTTCACTCTGTATGACAGACTCTAGGTCTATCCACCTCATTACAAATAGCTCAGTTTCTTTTTGTGGCTGAGTAATATTCCATTGTATATATGTGCCACACCTTCTTTATCCATTCATCCGATGATGGACACTTAGGTTGCTTCCATCTCCTGGCTGTTGTAAATAGAGCTGCAATGAACATTTTGGTACATGACTCTTTTTGAATTATGGTTTTCTCAGGGTATATGCCCAGTAGTGGGATTGCTGGGTCATATGGTAGTTCTATTTGTAGTTTTTTAAGGAACCTCCTCTGCCTTGTATTTGAATTGGAATATCTGTAATTCTTATCCTATATCTGTCCCACCATTCTATGTTGAGAGTGGTGGGAGCAAGCAACTCATCTTAGTTTCAGTTTTAAGAGAAATTGTGCCCCAGCAGTTGTACTTAATAGATTACACCCAGGAACTTCATCAACATCTGGACTTGATTTAGATTTTAGACTTTGAGCTGATGAGAGGGATGAGATTTTAGAATTTTTATTTAATGAGAGATGTAGATGAACTGATTATGTGGTGAGATACAGATTTAGATGATGAGATTTTGGACTTTGGGCTATGATGGGAGGCGACTATTAGGAACCTTAGGAGGGGGACTTCCCTGGTGGTCCAGTGGTTAAGACTCCACACTCCCAATGCAGGGGGCCCGGATTGGATCCCTGGTCAGGGGACTAGATCCCGCATGCTGCAACAAAAGATCCCGCATGCCACAACTAAAAAAAAAGATCCCGCATGCCGCAGCGAAGATCCCATGTGCCGCAACTAAGATCCAGCACAGCCAAATAAGTAAATAAATAAATAAATATTAAAAAGGGAACCTTAGGAGGTGGTGAATATATTTTGCATTTGGGAGGAACGTGAGTCACTAGGGGCTACAGGACAGATTTATGCTTACCATAGTTAGGGAAAACTCAGTTAATTTATAATTATATTAAGAATTATTTAGTAAGTCTAATGTATTTATAATTTTTTCTTCTCATTTTTTGTAGCTTGTCCTATATAGATTAATTCATTTTACTTCATTTTATAATGGAAAAAAATACCATGATAAAATTTTATTTTAGTAATTTAATCCACAGTTGAATCCACAAATACAGAACCTGTGGATACAGAGGGCTGACTGTACTATGCCTTTTTTTTCTTGAGATAATGTTGGCTTATAACATTATATAAGTTTCATGTATGCAATATTATTTTTCTACTCC
Source organism: Delphinus delphis (assembly GCF_949987515.2). Taxonomy (NCBI): domain Eukaryota; kingdom Metazoa; phylum Chordata; class Mammalia; order Artiodactyla; family Delphinidae; genus Delphinus; species Delphinus delphis. Next base: position 42,732,396 of record NC_082688.1, on the reverse strand, counting down.
TGCATACACAGCAGTATGCTCACCACCAAATATTTAGTATTCATCGGTCACCATACAGTTGACCCCTACCCGTTTTGTCCCCCACCCCTTCCCCTCTGTTCTCTATATCTACATGTTTCTTTTGTTTGGTTTGTTCATTTATATTGTTTGTTTTTTATTTTTTATATTACACATGTAAGTGAAATCATATAGTATTTGTCTTTGAACACTATGCCATTTTATATATAGGACTTGAACATCCTTGGATTTTAGTATCTGCCATGGGTGAGGGGTAGGGGGTAGGGGACAGGTGTGTATGTTCTGGAACCAATTCCCCAGGGATTCCAAGGGACTTCTGTAAAATAAAATACAGAATACAAGTTTTGAGGAATTTTCATGTATTTAAGCATATTTAAGAAATTCTTTTATTTATTATATCAATAGTGTTGCTAATGTTAGTACTTTCTATTTTTTATAAATAATCAATAAGAGGATAATTAAGAAATGTTTTATTGATTCACTTGTTTTTTTTTGTTTTGGTTTTTTTTTGGTTTTTTTTTTGTTTTTTTGCGGTACGCGGGCCTCTCACTGCTGTGGCCTCTCCCGTTGCGGAGCACAGGCTCCGGACGCGCAGGCTCAGCGGCCATGGCTCACGGGCCCAGCCACTCCACGACATGTGGGATCTTCCCGGACCGGGGCACGAACCCGCGTCCCCTGCATCGGCAGGCGGACTCTCAAGCACTGCGCCACCAGGGAAGACCGATTCACTTGTTTTTAAATAGTTATTTTTACTAACTTGTTTATTTAACATACTTGTCTATTACTGGGCAAGTCTTTAAATAAAAATATTTTAAGAACATGTTAATTTAATAGTATTGGTTTTTCTCTCACAGGTTTTGCAGCCTTGTGACTTGTTCTATCAAGCTACTCAGATACGTACAGATCCACAAGTGATTGAATTATCAGTAAAATCCCTGACACTGAAGGTAAGTTACAATGTAGTCAGTGCCCTTTTGAAAAAATTAATGAAACTTAGAAATAAGCAATTATTATAGCAACTCTTTTGTTAAATAAGCAAAAAAAAAACTATTTTTGAAAAACTTCTATGACACGTAATTTTAAAATGATATTTAATACATATTTTATAATGAATGTTTTCATATATTTTGTTATTGGCAGTTGACTGCTTCTGTAGTTAACATCCTTATAGTATGGTTGATCCGTTTAATATCGACATATAAATATTTTAACTATTGAAATTAGTTATGATAATCAAAAAACTTTTTTGTGGGCAGCAATTGTATCTACTATTTCTTGGTAGTAAAGTTAGTTCAATATTAATTCCTCTTGATCCTTTACAAATATATTTAATGTTTTTTGAAGTGTGTATTTTTTGAAAGTGGTTTATGTAGATTTTTTAATTAAATTTTTCCCCTTAGGTTTCACCAGTTATCATAAACACTGTGATTACCATAACTTCAGCACTTTATACAGCTAAGGAAACCATCCCACAAGAAACTGCTTCTTCTACAGCACATTTATGGGAAAAGAAGGATACAAAGAATTTAAAAATGTGGTTTCTTGAAGAACCAAATGAAGTTGAAAAAATAGCTTCCCCAACTGAATTGGTACCCAAAGGAGAGATAATAAGAATGAACATTGATTCTATTTTTCTAGTTCTTGGGGCTGGAATTGGTCATCGAACAGTACCTATGCTTTTGGCAAAGTCACGTTTCTCAGGGGAAGGCAAAAACTGGAGTTCCCTAATAAATCTCCACTGTCAGCTTGAGCTAGAAGTAAGCATATGTAGTATTTTTCCAGATTTTATAACAAATAATGCTATACATGGACTATTTGGGGACTCTTACTTAAACATTTAAATTAAATTTATCCTAAGTATGATGTTGGTTCACAAAACTTTTGGAAGAAAGTGTACAAATTTATGCCCTTGATATAGTTGTTTTTATGTGTATGTTACTTTTAGAGTACATGTCCATATTAAGTTTATATTTCAACTGGTTTCATTCATCTTAAAGTTGATGATATTAATAGATAGTTTTGAGTAGATGAAAAATTCTTAATTTTAAGAATTAAATTGAATATCCTTTTTCCTTTAAAATGATAATAGACTATTTCTTAATCTCTTCTAAGATAGTAATATAAAGAATGAGAAAAATATGCCTTATACTTTTATATAACGCAGAATCTTTATAATGTAGTGAGACTCCACCAAGGTCTTTCAGATTTTTGTGAGAGTCCTTTAGTTATATGGAAGATATTTGCTTTGAACCAACATATATTTTGCTTCAGAATTTATCTACATAGAATCATCCCAGAGATATTTTGCTTTAAATTATTAATTGAGGTGATGTCAAGTAGAAACTAATCTGATACTCTACCTAAGTCAGTAAATATGAAAATTTATAAGCTCCTATAACATTTGTGTTGATACAGAGTTATATGCTAATAGAGGTGGAACTGACAGACTAGATTTCAACTTTCCAAATTTTAGCTAGAATTATCTGTATTTTGCAGAGGATTTGATCTAGGATGTCTAAGAAGTTCAGAGAATTCAAATAAGTGCATACTCATTGAATCATATGTTACTTGCCTCAAGGGCTTTCGAAAAGTCAGTGGAGGTAGACAGATATGTTTAAAAAATGTCAGTAGTGTTTGATAGATGAACACAGCTTTCGATGTTAAGCCCAGCCTGAAAGTCAAGGAAAGATACCTAAAAGAGAGTTTTTTTCTGGATTAAATTGTGAAGACTAGACCACGAAGTTAGCCAAGTGAGGAGAGCATGAGGAAACTAATGAATGGCATGTAGACGGTTTTCACATGGAAGAAATAGCACAGCCAAAAGGAATGCTGGTGGGAAACAGCATGGAAGATCATTTTAGAACATATCAGAGTGCCTTATTTAAAAAATTAAAAATTCTCTCTCTAGGTACATTATTACAATGAAATGTTTGGTGTGTGGGAACCTTTGCTTGAACCCTTAGAAATTGATCAGACTGAGGATTTTAGACCATGGAATCTTGGAATCAAGGTATTTTTGAAGTCTGAAAATTTTTTTCAAATATTGAGGATGTCCACATTACACATACTTTAATCGCAACAGAGTTCAGGTATCTCATTATGAGCCTTTCCACATGCTTCCTTGTTTGACCTCTGAATGTAATTTTCAAACCCAAGGCCACTGCCTCATGGGCTTCTAATACAAATAATTATGTAGCATTTATTATGCACTAGACATTGTTCTAAATAATCTACTTTTGCTTTAACCCTTACAACAAACCTCTGAAGAATATACAGTTTTAAACTTCATTTTAACATGTGATGGGACTGAAACTGTGGAAGTTAAAGGACTTCCATAAAGCAATAATACCTTTAAATTGGAAGAGGTGGAATTAAATACTGGCTTCAGAGTCCCCACACATAACCGTCATGTTAAAATATCGCCAGCATTTTCTTGAAGGTTGTTGTCTATCCCAAGTTTTCTTTGATCTCTGAAGGGTGTATATATAGAAGAAAATATAATATTATTTGTTTGAAATATAGTGTGAATTTATGTAATCATACGAATCAGGACCTTTAGATGGATGAAATTGTGCTTCTGAAGCAAGAGACTGCAGCATTCCTAGCATATCTCCTCCCTAATAATGATTCAGTCAACCTGCAGACAAATGTTCAGTGGTTTAAAGCCAGTTAAAGGAACAGTAAAGGTGACTAGCTTGGCATATCCAGCTTTTTGTATTAAACCAGGACTTTTGATTTTCCACATACTTCAGATAAAAGATTTGGATAAAGGAACTTATTTGGCGGTTGTTAGGTCAGGATACACATAGGCAGTAGACCTGTGAGTTCTAAAAAGAGGTAGGTGGTATTGATTCACATGAGCCCTAGGTCCTAGTGGCACTGTTCTGCAACTATTGTTGGACTTTTTAAGTCCCTAGGTTTCTGTTCTTTATTTATAGCATTTATAGCACCAGTAGATTAAACGACTTTTCTTGCCCTGAATTTCCACATGCTATGATGTATGGGCTTCTAATTTTCATTCAGATGCTCCATGCATTTAGTAATTTTAGGGGTTATTTTCCTTTCTAAATTGTGCCTGCCATTTTAGTATAACTGAGGAGGAGGAGAATTTTTCTTCCAATACTGCTTCTATCCAATGCGACCTTAGTTGGCTGATGTCCAAGTAATTCCAAGTAAGGCAGTGGAACTGATAAAATGTATTGCTCTCTCTAATGCTGTCATTGGAATTTGTCTAATGTTTGCTTTTCCTTTGCAAAATGAGTTACGTTGTGCTCCTAGGAACAAATTTTTCTCATATTTCTACAATTTATATTTTATTTTAGATGAAAAAGAAAGCCAAAAAGGCCATTGTTGAGTCAAGTACTGAAGAAGAAAATTACAAGGTACCAGAATATAAAACTGTCATCACTTTCCATTCAAAAGACCAACTAAACATTACATTATCCAAATGTGGCCTTGTAATGTTAAATAATTTAGTCAAGGTAAGAAAAGTAACTTGAAACTTTAAACATTGGTGTACTAGTCTGAGTTAACCCTTTTCTTTTATTGAACAAGAAGTTTTTGTTAACTTAGTTATTTGTCATATGTCCATTAGTGTTCTGCTTGTCGTTTAGTTTTCTACATTTTCTTTTATTTATGATAACCCTTTCTTATTAGGCATTTACAGAAGCTGCCACTGGATCTTCAGCTGCCTTCATAAGGGATCTAGCACCATTTATGATTTTAAATTCTCTTGGACTTAGTATCTCTGTTTCACCAAGTGACTCTTTTAGTGTGCTCAGCGTACCTATGGCAAAATCATATGAATTGAAAAATGAGGAGAGTTTAAGTATGGATTATATGCGAACTAAAGACAATGATCATTTCAATGCAATGACCAGCCTAAGCAGCAAATTCTTCTTCATTCTTCTTAGTAAGTGATAAATTACCTTCCTGGGGCTTTAATTTCTTTTAAGTTACATTTTATATCCCATTTTACTCATTTGTGGTATCTCACAGGTTTTTTATCTCCTTTCTAATATTTTGCAAATTTCATTATTTCCTTTGCAGGGCTTTGCTTGCTGTTGTCACTTTATCTTTGTATTTCAAATTCTGACTTTCTTTGGCCACTGCTTTATTTAGAGTATGGTAATTTACTACTTTATGTTTTGGAGAGGAAAATTATTAAATCTCATCCTCAGTCAGCATTTACAGACTTAGCTATAGGTGGTTGTTTTAATCACTTTTAGTATAACTCAGTAGAATTGCACCAGTTTTGCAACTGAACGAATTCAGAATAAGGTTTGAATTCATGAAATGGCACAGGGTAATGGTTTTGGGGTTTGTAAATGGTTTTTGTGTTCTGCCTATTGAGGTAGAGGTTTTTTTCCTTTGTCCTTTATGTTTCCCAGAAGTTTTTCATTTTCATGAGAGGTGAAAGTAAATACATTTTTAAATTATCATAGTATATAGTCATTGTGAAGTTAAATATTAAATAGTCCCAAAGCCTCACTGACACCACTTTCTGACACTCTGACATTTAAGTAGTTATGGAAGGGAGGATATTAGAAAGGTTAATTAGACATGGAGGAGGGGTACTAAAACTGATAGCTAATACTTTTTCCTAGTCAGGAAATGATTCATAACAGTGGCTAGGTTTCAGATGTTGTCCCAGCATTGTCCATGAATTATTCTCATCAGTTTTACCTCTGTTTGTTTTTAAACTGACATTCTTATGGGATAGTAGGGAAGAAGGTTATATAAATAGATAATTCACCCCAATACAATATATGTATATATATATATTAGATAAAACTGTAAAATTTTAATCAAACCTTAGATATCACAAAGTGTCACAGGTTGGTGGAAAAACTTAAAAACTGAAAAATTGCAGCTACTTGGTAGTTGCCAATGACTGCCTGAATGTATTAGGCTCTGGTTATTATGACAGCAAACCAGAGAACAGTGTTCTTGTATTTTCTAGTAATTTCTCTCATCAGTCAGTTATTTTTAAAAGGTTATGTTGTTGTCTTAGGTTAAACTACTGAATGAGATTTCTTTTTCAATTAAAAACTTTTTTTGGTAAAATGCTTTGAAGGTTTTAAATGAATGATGTAGGTATGTATTGTGGATTCTTAAAATATCCCTTTGTGTAGCTTTCAGTGATAATTATTCATAAGTTTAAGAAATCATCTGATGTTTCTGGTTTAAAATGTCTACTTAAAATTAATATATGATGAATTATAATAAAAACTTTCAAACATGTATATTTAATTTAGCACCAGCTAACCACTCTACTGCTGATAAAATCCCTTTAACAAAAGTGGGACAACGACTGTACACTGTAAGACACAGAGAGTCTGGAGTTGAAAGATCTATTGTTTGTCAAATTGATGCAGTGGAAGGAAGTAAGAAGGTAACAATTCGCTCCCCAGTGCAGGTACGGAATGATTCATTTTTTTGTGAGGTCATATTGTGTATATTTGTATACTAATTAAAAAAAAAAACTAAAGCAAATTACTACCAAAAGAATACAAACTGTAATAGAAATATAGCTAATAGCAAAAAGAATAATCATTATCAGTAATTATACTACTGTAATACAAGCAGTTGTAGGAATATTTTGTAAATGTTTTTGGAATATTATTTTGTAAAAAAACAAAAACCAAAAAAGTCAATATTTTGTTTTAGCTCTTTGTAGTATGTATTTATTCTTTCGTTTCAATTAGAGAATACAGTGAGAGAAATTTGTACACCTTTATTGAGGTAAAATTGATGTACAATAAACTGCATATATTTAAAGTTGATGAATTTTGACAAAAAATACACATATGAACCTTCATCGCAATCAAAGTAATAAACATACTTATCACCCCAAAAAGTTTCCTCATCCCCTGTCTCCCCATTCCCATGCATCCACTTATATGTTCTTGTGGTGCGTTAGTTACACAATATAGAATTTTATGTAAATGAATGAAGTACAGAATGGAGTCTGGCTTCTTTCACTCAGGATAATTTTGTATGTGTCAACTTTTGTGTATTAATGTTGTTGCATGCAGTTACATGTTGTTGAGTAGTAATCTGTTCTATGTATATACCACATACCATTTTTAATGAATTTTTGTATATGCTATAAAGTGAGGGTTGAGGTTCATTTTCTTCCGCTTGTCTATTCATTTGTTCTGACCAGGATTATCCTTTTTCCATTAAATTGCCTTGACACTTTTGTCAAAAATAAATTGACCATATCTCCATATCTGTGTGTGTTTATGTCTGAGGTCTCTAATCTGTTTCATTGATCTATTTATGTCAGTACCACACTGTCTTGATTACTACTTTATCCTCAGTCTTGAAATCAGGTAGTACAAGTTGTACCACTTTCTTCTTTTTTAAAGTTGTTTTGGCTAGCCTAAGTCCTTTCCATTTCCATTTAAATTTTAGACTTCAAGTTTTCAATTTTTATTTAGAAATTTTGATTAAGTTGGCATTTTTAATATTAATTTTTGATTTTTTCTTGCTAGTAGAAATACATTTGGTTTTTGTATTAACTTGTATTATGCAACCTTACTAGATATATTTATTCTAGTAGCTTTTTTATAGATAGAGATAGTTATGATGTCTGCAGATAAAAATATTTTTACTTCTTCCTTTCCAATCTGATGTTTATTGTCTTTTTTTTTTTTTTTTTTGCGGTACGTGGGCCTCTCACTGCTGTGGCCTCTTCCGTTGCAGAGCACAGGCTCCAGACGCGCAGGCTCAGCGGCCATGGCTCACAGGCCCAACCGCTCCGCGGCATGTGGGATCTTCCCAGACCGGGGCACGAACCCATGTCCCCTGCATCGGCAGGCGGACTCTCAACCACTGCGCCACCAGGGAAGCCCTATTTTCTTTTCTCGTTTATTGCACTGGATAGAATCTCCAGTACAATTTGAATAGAAATTATGAAAGTGGATGTTTTTATCTTGTTCTCAATCTTAGGGGAAAAGTATTCAGTCTTTGACCATTTAGTATATTTTGAGTTGTTTTTTTTGTTGTTGTTGTTCATGATCCCTCTGTTCGTAGTTTACTGAGAGTTTTTAAATCAGAAATGAATGTTGCATTTTGTCAAATGATTTTCTCTGTTTATCGAGAGGATCTTTTAAAAAAATTGTTAATATGATGAATTACATTGATTTTTAATTATTATATTAAATAATGATTGACTTTTAAATGTTAAATGAACCTTGCATTCCCAGGATAAACCTCATTTGGTTTTGAAGTATTAACCTTTTAATATATTGTTGGATTGATTTGCTAAATTCACGTTTATAATTTTTGCATTTATGTTCATGAGGGGTGTTGGTATAGAGTTTTCTTGTAATGTTTTTCTTAAGTTTTTAAACGACAGTTTCACTTTAAGGGCTATTCATATTATCTGTCACTTCTTGAGTGAGCTCTTCTAGTAATTTTGTCTTTAATGAAATTTGTCAGTGAACTATTTTTGCTTTTACTTCACTTTTCTTTTCACAGGGTGTAGAAATTTAGATTGACAGTTATTTTTTCCATACTTTTAGGATGTCATTTCACTATCAACTCTATTACATTGTTTCTGACCAGAGTCTGCTGTTATTCTTAACCTTTGTTCTATGAAATGTGTGATTTTATTTTTATATACTTTTAAGTTTCTTCCCTTTATTACTGGTTTTAAGAAATTTGGTTGAGATGAATCCTACATGTTTCTTGTACTTGAGTCTTTTAAGCTTCTTGACTCTGTGGATTTATAGTTTTCATCAACTTTAGAAAACAATGTTGCCATTGTTTCTTCCAATATTTTTTTCTGTCTTCCCCCTCTCTTCTCTTCTTCAAGTAGGTATATATTAGAGTGTTTAAACTTATGCTGTCTGATGCTCTGTTCACTTTTTCTTTCAGCTTCCCCTGACCCCCATGTTTCTGTTTCAATAGTTTCTATTATTATGTCTTTAAGTTCACTTTTCAATGTCTAATCTGTTCTTAATCTCATCCAATGTATTTTTATGTCTAGAAGTTCAACTTGCATTTTTATTTACATTTTCCATGTCTTTTTATATATCCTCAGCTTTCCCCTAACTTTTGAACATATCAAGTATAGTTATATAAATGTTTTAATATCCTTGTCTACTAATTCTGTCATGTGTTTCATTTCTGATTTGTTTCATTTTATTCATTTTTTAATGGGTCATTTTAAAATTCTTTTTGTGTGTCCAGTAATTTTTTTACCAGTTGCTTAAAATTGTGAATTTTACCTCGTCAGGTGCTTTAGATGTATTTGTACCCCTTTATGTATTCTTCAACTTAATTCTCCAACACAGTTATGTTAGTTGGAAAGTGATCCTTTCATTGCTTGTTTTAAAACTTCTTAGGTGAGACTCAAGTAGCCCGTAGCCTAGGGTTAATTTTGCCCCACTAATAAAGCACTGTAACCAATACCCTTTGTACTAAACAAGATTTTACCACTTTGGTTGGTTAGAAAAGGAACTGTGCGTCAGCACCAGAGATTGTTCTGCCTGCGGCTTTCAGATGGATCTTTACTGAGCCTTAGACAGTGTACTGATGTGCATGTGCCAGACGGTACTGTACTGAAGTCTTTGGAACAGGGGGCACTCTTAAAGTCTCAGGAGTTACCTCTCTGTAACTCTCACCTCTCCATGCAGCTGTCTTCTCTCTCATGTAATGTGCTGTTAGAGTAAGCCTCATTGGCTTTCCCACATTCTAATATCTATCTCTTCAACTCAGACTGGGCTCTGTTTGACTTCTCCTTCTCCACACAGTAATCCAGAAACTCTCCAGGTAGTAAGATGAGGTGACAATCTTAGGGCTTATCTTGGTGGAGTTTTCTTTCTTTCTCCCTCCCTCCCTCCCTTCCTCCCTTCCTTCCTTCCTTCCTTCCTTCCTTCCTTCCTTCCTTCCTTCCTCTCTCTCTCTCTCTCCCCTCCCCTTCTCTCTCCCCCTCCCTCTCTCCCCCCCTTTCTTTCTTTTCTCTCCCTCTTTCTCTCTCTCTAGCCCTCCCTCCCTTCCCTTCTCTTCCCTTCCTCTCCCCCTTTCTTTCCTTCTTTCTTTCCCTCCCTCCCTCCCTCCCTCCCTTCCTTTCCTTCCTTTCCTTCCTTTCCTTCCTTCCTGTGCCACCTTTTTGTCCATTACTTCATGTGTATTTTTTTTCCCTGGTGTTTTGGTTGTTTATATTGGGAAGTTATATCTGGTCTCTATTTTTCCATCAGGGCTGAAAACAGAGGTTCCTTCTCTTTCATTTTTGATTTATGATGAACTGTATTAAAAGATGACAGGGCTTCCTGGTGGCACAGTGGTTGAGAGTCCGCCTGCTGATGCAGGGGACATGGGTTCGTGCCCCGGTCCGGGAAGATCCCACATGCCGCGGAGCGGCTGCTCATGAGCCATGGCTGCTGAGCCTCCGCGTCCGGAGCCTGTGCTCCGCAACGGGAGAGGCCACAACAGTGAGACGCCTGCATACCGCTAAAAAAAAATAAAATAAAATAAAAGATGACAATTGGGCTGCGTCATTATCGTAGATTACTTTTGAATTTTATTAAATAGTAAAACATTAATGTTAAATTTCTTATAGGTACTTTCATAGAAATGAAAATATATGTCTCTTCTTTTAAATTGGTAGAGCAGTTTATCTAGAAATAAAATATAGTGTAGTTAAGTTTATATATTTATCAGTTCTTAGTTTGCACTCAGTATGTTTTATATTTTGGTATGATTTTTAAAATATAAAGATTTTAGTAAGATATAGAAAGAATACAAGAAAATGGTGTTACTAACCAGTTTGTTTTTGTCTATCCCAAAGATAAATATAAACGGAGGTTTATCTCATAATGTGTGTTAATCAAAATAATGTTAATCTTTTACATCACTGTTGTATGCTACTCAGTGGGTGAGCTATTCCCTACACACTCTTTGATTCAATGAGTAGCATACAACAGTGATGTAAAAAGGTAGACATTTGCCAGCCAGTGGCTTGGTTTTCACTTTTATCATATAGACATCTAAAACTTGGATATAATATTTTTCCTATTAATTTTTTCTACTATTTTTGTCTAAACGAAAAGTTATTCCTTATATCAAGTTCAAGAAGATGTTATTTTCTTCTAAGATTTTTAAAGTTTTGTTTTTGAGATTCTTTTTCTCTAAAACTAGAAACTTTCCTTGTAATTTTTAGCAAAGATAATTGCATGTTTGGATTTTTTTTTCTAATTTATATGAGCAAGATAAATATTGCCTGATAATTCCTTTGCTGGGATATTTAGATGGAATATTTTTTAAATGTCTTTAGATTCTTAGATTAATGATACTAAATGTTACTTTTCTTTCCCAGATTAGAAATCATTTTTCAATACCACTTTATGTTTATGGAGGGGACACCTTATTGGGAACGGCTTCACCTGGAAGTGAATTTAACATACCATTAGCATCTTACCGGTGATTTTTTTCTTTATCCTTTTGTTTGCCCTAAGGTCTCTTATACACTTTTTAGTTTCTGATTTAGTAGTGATATCTATCTTTAAGTTATCAAACCATGATCAAATTTATCTTGTTAATATCTCATCTAACTTATTTAAGTTTCGGCACTCTTAGAAGATTTTTTTAAAGAAATATTATTTAACTTAATGTATATAATGTATATCCTATAAATTATCTATGCTTTCACTAGTAAATATAAATTACATGCTTGCAATATAACTATCATGGCCATAGTCGTATATATTTATGATTTTTAAAAAATTTCTTACTGAGCATGAGTGGTGGCTTCTAGATTTATTTACACTATTATGAAGTGATTTTTACTTTTCTAGGGTTTTATGATAGAATTTTTAAGAAATTTCTTTAGAAAATGTAAAATATTTTATCTTTTAATCTACATATTTATCTATTAATTGTTCATTGATAGAATTGTAATGTAAATAGAGGTAGACAGTTGATCCTTCAACAACATGTGGGTTAGAGGTGCTGACGCCCATGTAGTCAAAAATATACATTCAGTTGTCCCTCAGTATCCATAGAGGATTGTTTCCAGGACCCACTGCAGATACCAGAATCCTTGGGTGCTCAAGTGCCATAGTCAGTCCTCCACACCTCTATTTCCACATCCATGGATTCAACCAACTGCTAGTCATCAAGTACTTTATTTGCTGAAAAATGTCTGCTTATGAATGGACCCGTGTAGTTCAAACCCGTGTTGTTCAAGGGTCAGCTGTATAGTACATATAAAATCTTTTATGTATTAAGAAAGGACTATTAAAATTGTAACAGTACTAATGATGGGCTAGTTTCTTAATCATAGGCTTAATATTACAAACAAGTATTATTATTATTTAGGATATTTAATCTGGAATTGAAGATAATCTCTTTTAGGGAGATTAAGCTCTCTTGGAGAATAAAAACTTCCTCAGAATAAGTATCATAGCTTGCTAAGTACCATTTCACAACACACTCTAGACATGGACCTTTAGACCTATGCTACAAAAGGATGGAGGCAAAATTACAAGCAGTGCTAAAATATTCCTTACCTCTATTAATTCTGCCCCATACGTAGGAGTTCAAGATTGGGTCCCTAATGCTTAGAAGACAGCCTAGCAGTTTTAGGCACATATTTTCAGAGAGTAGACCTGCTCACCTTAATGAGTGTTTTATTGCCTAGACCTTCTAACTCTAATGAGTTTTATTGCTTAGTTCAGACTTGCTGAGGGAAAGAGTTATGTTGTCTAGAGAACAACCACAAAATAGTTGTTTATAGTATCTGACCTTGTTCTAGAGAGGATTTGGGGTGGGTTATAAGAGTAGATTAAAAAGTAGCATGTAAGATATGTTCAAAAGTTTCTGTGAGGAAATCCATTTTGTCCTTGGATAATAAAAGTTAATGACACTCTGCTTTATTTTTAGTAAATATTACTATATATTTTGTGTTTCTGTCCATAGAAGAGAAAAGTTAGGCCATTAGAGTATCTTTACACTTTTTTGTTCAAGGCTAAATACTTGTTACATGAAAGTTAATCTATCTTAATTAGAATTATTAATGACTGACTAGCTTGGATTTCACATTAGATATTCTTCTAATCTAATGCTTAGATATAGATACTCATATTTAAGATGTGAGGTCTTAAATTAACAAATGGATATCATTCTGTAGAATTTAGGTATACTTATTCTTAAGTTTAATTCATTTAACAAGTATTTACCAAGTGTTTTGTTGTGTGGAAGGCACTACTGTAGGATGCCAAGAGGAATTGGCATGGCTGTTCTGCTTGAGAGATTGATATATAGGTACAGAAAGTAGAAAACAATGGGTTGTTGAGAATCACAGAAAAAGTTTTAGTTGCAGAAAACTATGAAAAGGAAAGAAGGGATTAATGATTAACTCCTGAGAGACGTACATGAATTGTAGTTAAAATATAATAATGTGGAGATTAGTGGGGAAGGGCAATCTTAAATGGAAGGAATTGCATAACAAAGATAAGGAGGCATGAATGCACAGGATTTGTACAGGTCTATAAAAGACTAGGGGTTTGCCTGGAATGTAGTGTGCATGTTGGAATATGAAATTTGAAAGGTTAAGTCCACATTGGGATAGTTGCTCGCTCATTGTCTTGCCCCATTTATATAAATTTTATCTTCATCTTTAATATCTATTTCTTTCTTCCTCTCTCAGACCATTTGGTGTTCTTCTGTTTTAAGACCATTTAATGCATCAGCTCTTCTCACTCAAAACCTCTTGCCATTGATCATCTGTCTCTCATGTTTTCTCTTCATTCATTTCTTAAACTTTCCTTTAACCTTGCATATGTCTCTAGTTCAGCTCTACCCTTCAGAAACAAAGCTTTTGGGGAAAATTGTGACCTCTGGAAAACACTCTGCAGCCAGTCTAGAAAGAGTTAACCACACTCTTCATGCCCTTAGTCTTCAGTATACATCTGGGGTTTTTTTGAGGGGGGGTACCGATCACAGTGCAGTAGTTATCTTTTAACATTACATTTCCCATGTGATTGGTATCTCCTTAAGAGTAAAGAATGACTTACTCATTTGTTCATTTTCAGTTTTACCTTCTCATTGGTAAATAATAGTCCAATAAATGTCTTGATGGAAAAAAAAATGAAATTTCAGAGAGAATGTAGAAGTAAAATAGGCTAAATCTGATAACTGATTTTACAGGTAACTATATCTATGTATGTAAGGGGGGAATAAGGAAGAGTTAATATTATTTTATAGTCCAGAGTGCCAATAGCTGGAAGTTCCTGAAAAAAGGACACACAGAGAAGTGGGTGTGGAGGGTTCAGAGTTCAATTTAGCAATTTAAGGCACCATCCGACATCATTACAGAAATATGTAGTAGATATTTAAAATTTTGGGGACTAGAGCTTAAGAAAACAATCACAGCTAGAGATAGTATTGACACTTGTCACACAGTAAGGGATAGTGTCACAATTATAGGTAATTAGTTTTACAAGTATAAAAATACTTAAGTGTTTATACTTGGACACACCTTAGGTTTAAAAAAATTATTAAACCCAAAGTACATTTGCAATGTAAACAAAGAATGTGATTTTTAAATATAAGGATTAATCATATGTGACACCTAATAATTTTATTACTGTCTTCTTACAACCACTTCTGCAACTATGCTCAACATTTCTGTAAAGCTAAGTATCTATTGAAAGCTTTCATTTGATTAACCTTGAATACCCGGTGATTAATTTTTCAGTAGAAATATATTTTTGCTTCACAAACTCAATCATGGTATGTACTTGGGACCACATATTCCAGGAAAGCCAACTTCTTTAAGTTAAGTGTTTAAGTCACAGCTCTATGTGTGTGTTTTGCATATATGACGGGTATGATTACGTATTTTCTGTGAGAAACCAGTTATTATCTTGTAAACATACTTCTAAGACAGCAAGTTTGTAAGAAAAATATTCTTCTCTTGGAAGCCAAATAACTTGATTGGTTTCCAGAAAGTTAAGATGGAAATTGGTATCTGTATGTCTATCTTACCTATCTCTAAGAAGAATGTGAAAATATAAAAATTTATTACAATAGTATGGAGGGAGATAATTTCATTGTTCTAAAGCTGTAATCAAACAATTAAACATGTATTTTCTTTTAAAGCATTTTAAAATGTATTTTTTAATCTTTTATGTAGATCACTCCTTTCCCTGAAGCCAGAAGATGAGGACTATCAAATGTGTGAAGGAATTGATTTTGAAGAAATTATAAAAAATGATGGCACTTTTCTCAAGAAGCAATGTAGATCTATAAACCCTTCCAAGAAGCCATTTATCATTAATATTGTCCCAGAAAAAGATAATTTGACATCTGTGTCAGTGTATTCAGAAGATGGTTGGGACTTACCATATATAATGCATTTGTGGCCACCTATTCTACTCCGAAATCTTCTTCCTTACAAAATTGCTTATTATATAGAGGTATTGTGGAATTTTTTAATGCCCTCCTGTCTTTGATTTTGTAGCTTTAGTTATTTAAAGTTATGAACAATAAAACAATGTTTTAAAATTCTAATAAAAATTATAGTATTGGTGAATAGACAGTACAGATATTCTTCAAATGGAAAAGAAATGTTTCAGTCATGTTATATGAAAGAAGATTAAAAAAATTTTTTTCCATTGATTTACCTTAGGAATCTGGTTACTAAGTTGAATATAATTCATACACACAAATATGATATGCCATTTTAAAAATCATTTATGAAAGTAATAGATATTCCTGTAGAAAATTTTAGAAAATAAAGATTATTAAGATTGTCTATAATCACATTATCTGAAGGTAGCACTTCTGATGAAGTTATCATTTCAGTTCTAAAATATATATTTTTCAGTCTTTTCCATGCATGTATATTTCATGTATATTTAAAAGATGGATACTAACTTTTCAAACATGTATGAGAATTAGTATTAAAATGATAGTACTAGACTTAAAACTTGCTACATTGTATTATTCTTGTGCTAGTTTTCTAAAAGGATTTTATGCCCTATAAAGATGCTTTTTCTTTTAAATACTCTTTGTTTTAAGGTATTACATCTGATTCCTTCCTGTTGCTGTAACAGGAATCTCTCCATCTTAGGATTTTAAGTAAATATTCCATTTGCCATTGCTTGTCAAATATAAGAAAGTAGTTCTTCATTGTAGTATATTATTTGTTTTATTGCAGTCTTTTAATTATTAATTATTGGGATTTACTCTGTTTACACTTTTCTGTTAAATTTTTTTCGGAGTGGGGGAGTGAACACATCTATGGTTTAAGAATATCTGTTTTCCATATGGTTGACAGATAACATAGTGGTTAAGAATTTACACTTTGCTGTCAGATAGATTTGAGATTGAATCCTACCTCTATCGCTTACTAGTGCTATGTCTTTAGGTAAGCTAATTTCTAAATCATTTGTCCAAGCCTATAAAAGGGGGATAGTAATAAAACTTTCATGATTGGGATATGGTGAAATCAAATTAAATAATGTTTGTAAAGGACTTAGCACAGTGCCTGACAGGCATATGGTTCCCATTTATTTACCTCTCTAGCACCACCAGCACTACTCTTCTATTTTGTGGAACATGTCAAGTATTGATAGCTTACCTTGTTTTTGCTTTAAGTAATTTAAAATCTTAAGGTGAAGAGATTCCCATGTTATAACAGGAGGGAACCAGATTAGAGTTGCTGGAAAAACAGGTGAAATACCCAGATGGAATGTCTATCTATGTTGCATTTTAATAGAACTTTTAACTTGATGCTTTTAGGGATCACATTCTGTTTGCTAGTTTCCAAAGGATATGATCACTTTTTAGAAAGACAGTTTAGCTGCGGTGTGGAAAAGGGCTTAGAGGAGATAAGAGCAGTTAGGAGACTCTTAAAGGGAGAGGTTACAGTGACATGAACTAAGGTAATGCAAGTGTGAGTGGAGAGAAATGAACAGTTTTGAAAGCTACGTAAGATTCAGTATAAACAGTGATTGGAAATGGGTTATGAGAGTTTGTTAAAAATCAAAAATGGGAGTTAGTAGGGATTGCTTATTTTGGATTACATACATTTTTCATTATTTTGTAGTTTTTACAACTAAAATCACTAGTGGATAAGATTTTTGTTTTACTAATTATAGTGTTTTATAATCTTCATTAGTGCCAGCAGAATTTCACACTATATTATTTTATTTTATTTTCACAATAGTCCTTTGAAGTAGATCATTTAGACCATTTTACAAATACAGTAACTCAAATCTCAATTTATAGAAATTTATACAGTTGACAGTTAGAACATGAACATAAGTCTTCTTTTTCTGACAGAGGTATTTCAGAATCATTTGTATAGCATTTGGAATCATTAAATAGAATATTTTGGTGTATTATTCTGAAACATTAAAAATTTACTGTATTTTTTTTTATTATAGGGCACTGAACATAGAGTTTTTACTCTACATGAAGGCCATTCAGCCCAGATTTGTACTGTACAGTTGGATAAAGCCAGGCTGCATTTAAAATTACTTGACTATCTTAATCATGATTGGAAAAGTGAATATCATATAAAACCTAATCAACAAGATATTAGTTTCATCAGTTTTACTTGTGTTACAGAAATAGAAAAGACTGATTTAGATATTGCTATCCATGTGACTTATAATACTGGCCAGACAGTTATGGCATTTCATAGTCCTTACTGGATGGTCAATAAAACTGGTCGAATGTTACAGTATAAAGCAGATGGAATTCATCGAAAGCATCCACCTAATTATAAAAAGCCAGTTCTCTTTTCTTTTCAGCCAAAGCACTTTTTTAATAACAATAAGGTATGTGAAGTTTTTTTGACTTTCATTCTTTATCTACTTATCACTCCTTTTTGTTTGTTTAGAAGAATAAAATATTATGAAATAGGTAGAAATAACATTTGTGAAATATTTGAGGTTAAAAAGATTAAAATTTAGTCTTGGGAAGGGTTTAGTGCATTAACAGTATAATATTAGTTTAGGCTAAAAAGCAAAAAATATATCAACTTAGGTAGGAATTTTTAAAGGTACCTAAATACTAATATATTTGAAATATTTTTTTCTAGGTTCAGCTTATGGTAACTGATAGTGAATTGTCAGATCAGTTTTCAATTGATACTGTTGGTAGTCACGGAGCTGTTAAATGTAAGGGCCTGAAAATGGAATATCAAGTGAGTTCATCTTATGCTCATCAGGAAACTTTTTTTAAGCTCTACTGAGTACTTAATTTTTATCAGGATGTTACGATAATGGAATAGCTTTTGAAATGTTGCTATTTTTTTTTCCTGTAGGTTGGTGTCACTATAGATCTTAGCAGTTTTAACATTACCAGAATTGTCACCTTTACACCCTTTTTTTTGCTTAAAAACAAAAGTAAATATCGTATATTAGTGGCTGAAGAGGGAAGTGATAAATGGCTCTCTCTTGATTTGGAGCAGGTGGGTAGATGAATTTCAAAAAGGTACCTCTTTAGATTTTCATTTTTCTTTGAAGTTTGATACATGAAATCACTATGTAATGTTCTAACTCTCCACCCCCACCTCCCAATTTTGTTTCAGTTCCATGAACATTTGAGTATTTATTTGTACCAGAATAAACCAAGTAAATAATTTAATTATTAAAATCCGAACATTGTCATCTAGGAATGTGTTGCTTGATAATAGAGGTAGACATTTAATAATTACTAACCAAATGTCGTTAAATATGGCAGTAGAAGACTGGGTAAAGTATAAATGCAGCAAAGAGAAGGAAATTATTTATTCTCTTTAGGAAGCTGTTAGAGATGCCTGTATAGGGTAGGTTAAGCTAGTTATTTTAGGAAGACAGTAGTGTCTTAGGAATGAAATTTTGATTCTACTCTATCTGTAGCTATTAGGTCTCTGGGTAAGAGCTTTCTGAAAGACTGCCTGAGGTTAATAGAATACTTCTGAAGAAATTTTATTTTAAGTATGTTAGGATTATTAGAGAAGTGTTTGCTATTTATATTCATTATGCCTTTTTGCTTTGAAACCATCTTTCTGGAATCATTCTTCTTGATGTACCATCCTTTGGCATTTCCTTTAGAGCTGATTTGGAGGTAAATACCATCAGTTTGTGTTTATCCATAAAAGTTTTAATCATCACCTTTCTTTTATGATACTTTTTCTTGATAATCAATTCTATTTTTTTCTACATGTTGTAGCATTTATTATATTCTGGCTTCCATTTTTGTTGAAAATTCTGCTGTGCTTCTGTCATTTCTCTGGAGGTTATCTTTCCTTTTTCTCTAGCTGCCTTCACAGTTTTCTCTCTGTCTTTGATGTTCTGCAGTCATACTACTGTTTGTCTGCATGTGGGTTGCTTTGATATATCCTGCTTGAGATACTTTATTCCTAGACCTGTAGATTAATATATTTCATACCTTCTGTAAAATTTGCAGCTATTGTCTCTTTAAATACTACCTCTCCTCTTCGTCCATTTCCTCTTTCTGGGTCTTTAATCAGATTTGTTCTAGAACTTCATATTCTTTCTTCCATATATCCTATTATCTTTTTTATATTTTCTATCTGTATAACTCTTTGCTTCATTCTGGATAAATTCTACATATATATTTTCATAGATTTTCACTTTTACTATATATATTATACAGTATATATATATATATATATGCTATTTGAGCCTTCAACTGAGTTTTTTTTTTTTTTGCGGTACGCGGGCCTCTCACTGTTGTGGCCTCTCCTGTTGCGGAGCACAGGCTACGGACGCGCAGGTGCAGCGGCCATGGCTCACGGCGCAGCCGCTCCGCGGCATGTGGGATCTTCCTGGACTGGGGCACGAACCCGTGTCCCCTGCATTGGCAGGCAGACTCTCAACCACTGCGCCACCAGGGAAGCCCCAACTGAGTTTTTTATTTGAATAATTACATTTCTCATTTCTAGAAGGTGTACCTTTTTTCATGTTTGCCTGTTTGTTTGTTCTTTCAACAATATTTATGTGATCCATCTTTTAACAAAACCACAAGTACCTGTCCTTGTGTAGTTTACATTTCAGTGGGAGTGTAGGGAAATCATTAAATGGATAATACTATAGTCAACTAGTAAAATACATAGTATGTTTAGAGGTGACAGGTCTAATAGGGAAAAAGGAAATAAGACAGGCTAAGAGGTGTTAAGAGTTCTAATGAGCAAGAAGTGGGCTATAATTTTACATAAGGTGGTCAAGGATAGGACTTACTGAGGTCACATTTGAACAAACTTGGAGAAAATGTGAGAGGTACACTTGTCAAGAGTTCAGCTGAGTTGGAGCTGAGATGCCAGGTACAGGAATAGCTGATAAAGACAACAAGCTAAAACGAAAGTAACACTCAGGACTTTAATTACTTACTGCAGTAGTATAAGTAAGAGGCTAAACTGAAGAAAGCACCACCTCCCCTTGTACCATTTTTCCTATGGAACAACGTTAGTTAGGGGTGAGGTGGATCAGTGAGGGTAGTGTCATTGTCAGGGGAGCCCTGAACAAATAGCTCTTACTGTTTTATGGATCTGGGGGTGGCAGAAAACAAAGGGGAAGGGCTAGGAATGGAAAAGTACTGAGCACCAAGTCAGAGTAGAGAAAAAGCATCTTGAAGTTCCGCCTCTCTCCTTGATAAAGAGGTGTTGCAGAGATTCTTGAGGAAGGCCTCTGCCAAAGGCCCTGGTAAAGAGGCCTCTGGACAAAGATGCCTGTAGTAGGAATGCAGATATTTGTAAGGGCATAGCTAGAAGTGGGGGCTGAGTTCTTGAGAATGCAGTGCACTGGCTGTGCACCTAGTCTGGTATGGGGAGGGCAGCTTTGCCCTGTGAGACCTGCCAGATAAAGGTAAAGCCTTTGTAATTACCAGTGGTCTGACCTGAAAAATTGCATATAGGTTTTTAGCCAGGAGCTGGACCCCTCAGCAGTGTGGATATCTGGGGAAAGAGCATTAAAGACAAAGAATCAGCCAGGGTAGGTGCCCTAAAATGGGAGAATATTTGGCATGGTTGAAGGATAGCAAAAGGGGCCGATATTATTGGAGAGGGAAAAGTATTTAGAAGAGAACAAGACATAACAGTGATAAAGAGTAATCATGCAGAACTTTGTGACACAAAACTTTGTGAATTACAAGGATTTTAACTTTTGCTCTGAGTGAAATGGAGAGAGCTATTGGAGGGCTCTGAACAGTGATTAAACACAGTATACTCTCAATAAATATTTGTTGAATGAGTATAGATTTTCTTTGGCAAATGTTTCATATGTGCTCATTAAGTCTGTGGATTCTTGGTTTGTTGGATGTAGAGCTCTCTATATATCTAGATGCCAAATTATAACTGCAGCTTTGTTTTACTCTATATATTTTCTAGGTATATTTTTTTCCATACTTTTATTTACAGTAGTTCTATGTCTTGCCTTATATGTCAATTGCAGATAAGATTATTGGGTCTTCTCTTTTTAAAAACCTAATCTGTAGCTTCTGTCTTCCAACAGTTAGTTTATATTTACAGTAATTGCAATTACAAATGCACAACAACTTATTTTTTATTTTACTTTTTGTTGCCAACTTCAGCTTTTCTCTTTTCTGTTTTTTGTTTTGTTTTGTTTTGTTTTTTAACATTTATTTATTTATTTTGGCTGCGCCGGGTCTTAGTTGCAGCATATGGGATCTTTGTTGCAGCATGTGGTCTTATAGTTGTGGCATGCAGACTTCTTAGTTGAGGCATGCATGTGGGGTCTAGTTCCCCAACTAGGGATCAAACCCAGGACCCCTGCATTGGGAGCCCAGAGTCTTACCCACTGGACCACCAGGGAAGTCCCTCAGCTTTTCTTAAGATAAATTTCTTTTGCTAATTTAAAATCTTCACATTTTAATTTTGGCTTACAGTAGTGAACCTTAACTTAAAATGCATATTTATGATTATTAGCAGTGTTGATTTGTAAGGAAGGCTTACAAATAAGCAAGGCTTGAGGGTTTTCAGAGAGCACATCGTTTTTAGTCTTCTCAGTTCCTCCTGGGAAATATGCTTGGATTAGTATTGCTACTGTTTTGACTCCCAGATAAGTTTCCACTGGGTTGCAAGAAGCTTCAAGTGGGAATTTTCTCAGCCTGTTATAGCCTTAACCATGTGCCATGTCTAGTTCCATTATCTACTTTTTATGGTTGAATAAAACTGACTTTATCAAGCTAAGGCACTTGACTCAACCATCTAGCTTCTTCTACATTGCCCTCAGGTCATATGGTGATGATCATGATGAGCACATGAGCAGTCTCATTGAATTATGTGAAGTTACCAGCCTGGTCAGAGTCGCATCACACTAAGACCTGATTTACATAATAGTTTACAGACAAGGCTGGCTCTCCATTCCTGTTCTTTTAGCTCTTTTCTTTGTTTCCAGCTCCTGTTGTCTGGTCTTCTTTCTGGGTGCATTGACTGTCTCCTATTCTGTTAGTCTGGTTTCCAGATCACTGATGTCCAGGTGGTTTCTTAAGATTTTGAGCCTGTTTTCTACTCTGAACTTTAGACTTTAGATACTTCTCTTGGTTTTTGCTTTTGTTTTTGCTTTTTTAATCCTTATTTGACTTCCAGGACTCTGGATTTAATATATGTCCTGACTTGACATTTGTGTGTACTTTGACTACTGCTTAATTACTAAGTGATGCCCACAGCCCAATTATAACTTTTAGTAACTGAACATTCCCCTGTTTTAAACTGATCACTTGGCTCAGTTTACTTACTTTTTTTCAATCCATCTCTAGATCTGGACCACACTAACGCCTCTTCACAGCACTCTATCAATAGCTCTTCAACTTACTACCCATTACTGCTTGTGTTCAAAGTGCCCCCAAGTGGCACCCCATCTTGAAGTCAGCAGCTTATAGCTAAGCAGTCCAGTAACGAGAGCAGTGTTGAAAGAGGTTTAAGACTATTTTAAGTCTACTCTGATGGGTTTATTAAAATGATAAAGGTCTTTATGGTGAAATCAGTTTTACTTAAATAAATGTATGTAATATATGTTTTAGTGTATCCCCTTTTGGCCTGAGGATGCTTCTAATAAACTTCTTATTCAAGTTGAAAGAAGTGAAGGCTCTCCCAAAAAGATACATTTTAACAAGCAAGAAAGTTGTATTTTATTGCATCTGGATAATGAGGTAAGTGATTCTTTTGTGTGTGTAGTTAGAGAAGCTAATATATACTTACTAATTTTTTTATTAAATGATTTTTTTTGTTTGTTTCACCAAAAATGAACAAACATTTCTCTTTGCAAAGGGAAAAAGTTCTAAAAGGAAGCAAGAGACATAAAACAATTTAACTGTTATATGGAAAGTTAGAGCAGGGGTCCCCAACCCAGGGGCCATGGACTGGTACTGGTCCTTGGCCTGATAGGAACCGGGCCGCACAGCAGGAGGTGAGTGGCAGGCAAGCAAGCAAAGCTTCATGTGCCGCTCCCCATGGCTCACATTACTGACCGAGCCATCGCTCACATTACTGTCTGAACATTCCCCCCTCCCCGGCGCCGTTGGGGACTGCTGAGTTAAAGTGCCTAGAATACTACAATATACCACATCTTGAATTTGACCCATCTGTATATGATAATTGAGAGTCATGGTTTTCCAGAAATGCAGTATAAAATCCTGAATTACTTTCCAAATCATCAAAAAATATATTAAGTTATGAATAGTTTTTATTATTAAATGTTATTGGTTAATATTCTTTGGGCAATGATCACATTAGAGAATATTTTCTTTCCCTTTTTGCTAGCTTGGAGGTATCATAGCAGAAGTTAATTTGGCTGAGCATTCTACAGTTATTGCATTTTCAGATTATCGTGATGGAGCAGCTCCATTCCTGTTAATAAATCACACCAAGAATGACATTGTTCAATATAAGCAAAGGTAAGAAGATTATTACAAATACAGTATCCCCTGATTTTAGCAGAGTCTAGCTGATGAGACATTGACTTTATGATAATTTCCTAAGAGTATAAACACCGTTAGTGGCATTATGGCCATGTAAAACAATGTCCTCATTAAAAGAAAAAAAAAGTATACTGAAGTATGTAGGGTTAAAACTGACTTGAGATCTATAATTTACTTTTTTTAAAATTCCAACATAATTGACATATAACATGAGTTTCAGGTGTCCAACATAATGATTCAATATTTGTATATACTGTAAAATCATCACCACTATAAGTTTAGTTAATATCCATCACCAAACACAGTTAAGATTTTTTTTTCTTGTGATGAGAACTTTTAAGATTTACTCTCTTAGCAACGTTCACACATACAGTAGAGTATTATTAACTACAGTCACCATGCTGTACCTCGCATCCCCATGATTTATACATTTTATAACTGGAAGTTTGTGCCTTTTGACCACCTTCACTCATTTCATCCACCCCAACCCTGCCTCTAGCAACTGCCAATCTGTTCTCTGTATCTGTGTGTTTGGTTTTTTTGGTTGTTTTCTTTTTTCTTTTTTTGTTTTTTTTTAGATTCCACATATAAGTGAGATGATACAGTATCTGTCTTTCTCTGACTTGTTTCACTTAACATAATGCCATTAAGGTCCATCCATGTTGTCTCAAATGGCAAGATTTCTTTATGGCTGAATAATATTTCATTTTATATATACCACATTTTCTATATTCATTCATTCATCAATGGACAGTTAGGTTGTTTCCATGTCTTGGTGATTATAAATAATGCTGCAGTGAACATGCATATAATTTTTGAATTAGTGTTTTCATTTCCTTTGAACAGATAATCCAGCTGCTGGATCACATGTTCTGTTTTTAGTTTTTTGAGAAACCTCCATACTATTTTCCATAGTGGCTGCACCAATTTACATTCCCACCAACAATACACAAGGATTCCCTTTTTCTCAGCATCCTTGCCAACACTTATTTCTTTTCTTGTCTTTTTGATAATAAGCATTCTAACAGGTGTGAGGTGATGTCTTATTGTGGTTTTGATTTCCCTGATGATTAGTGATATAATTTACTTTTAAATGCTTCAAAAACAAAAACGAAAAGAACTGAAGCAAGTATGACAAAATCTTGGTCATTGTGGAATCTGGTGAGGAAATTGTCAGGGTTTATCGTAAGAATTTTGTCTATTTTTGAAATTTGTTTTTAATGAACATAATGTAAATATTGATTCTTCAGATTTTTTTCAAACAGTAGATACCTTTTTCTTGCTGAGGCATGTAGGAAAGGAGTGCTACATTTTTAAGCTTTTCTAAAGACTATATTTATGTCTTGATATTTCAAGACTACTCATTATATCATTTGTTTCAATATACTGTGATACCTTATCCTCTTAGTACCACTACAATTTATGTAACCTTCTGTTCCTCTACTTATGTGTCCCAGGTTGTCTTGAATTTATTTTGTCTACTTTTCTTAGTTTGTTTTCATGTCACTTATCAGTGGGCTCATATTTATCAGTGCATTTATGCTTTTTTCCCACTGCTAACTGTACACTTAGAATCATTGACTAAAATAGGCATTGATTGAGTGAGAACCCAAAGCTTGAGCTAGCACATATCTAGAACTCCTCCTTGCCTATCAGTTCTCTCATTTGAGGAAGATGTTGAGAGAGAGTAGAGCCTGTTTTCTATGATTATCCATATTATAAAAATAATAAGTTGGTTGATTAAAACTGACAAAGGCAAACAAATGGTTTTTTTCTTATTTGTCCTTCAATTCACGTACCTCAACTAGCCTTTCCCAAAGAAACTGTCACAGAATTAAGACGTCCAAAAAATGATTTGGGTGACTATTTTCTCGATTCTCTCAAGGTTAGTACATAAATGGTAACATTCTAAGATACACAGGAGCTAAGTTAATTCTTTACATACTGTGGGTGATGTAGGGCATTGTAGCTTAATTCTCTGACATCTGGTTGAGCCTGGCTGAGGCTGAACTAGAGACTTCTCAGTCTTTTCTTTGGCCTTGACTTTGCACTGTTCTTCATAGTACAGTTCAGATATAAAGTGTCTAGAAATTTTATCTACTGCATTGTTACAGTTGTAAAAGTAAGGGATAAGGGAGAAACTAGAATGTGATCCTGTGTAGAAATTCTGAAACTTAAAAATTACAATTTTAATGGAAATTTATAAAATTAATATATAGATTAAAGCGTTTGTCACATTGTGTTGTTATTTTCTTGTGAGGTTAAGACTTGTACACATATATAGTTAACATTCTGAGGACTCTGGTTACTTTTTATTTTCTTTGAATTTCCTGAGATAAATTTTTTGTGTGTGTGTGTGGTACGCGGGCCTCTCACTGTTGTGGCCTCTCCCGTTGCGGAGCACAGGCTCCGGACACGCAGGCTCAGCGGCCCTGGCTCACAGGCCCAGCCGCTCCGCGGCATGTGAGATCTTCCCGGACCGGGGCACGAACCCGTGTCCCCCGTGTCGGCAGGCGGACTCTCAACCAGTGCGCCACCAGGGAAGCCCTCCTGAGATAAATTTGAGATGAATTTTTTCATGAGGAATATTCTGCAGTGAATTAAATAGATTAAAATTTATATGAATTAAAGCATTTCTAAATATTTTTAAACCAAATTTATCTGATCAACACGGTTACATTTGATATTTTTTCATAGAAAAATAAGGAATATAGGGCTTTTGTTTCCTCTGCCTTCCCTACCCTTGGCTTTTTTGTTGTTGTTATGGTTTTTGTTTCCTACATATAAAAATAACAACTGTCCATTATTTTTTAAAATTCTGTAGGAAAACTGTGAAAAGAAAAACATAATCCCTGGAATCCCAACACTGTCAGCATTTTGATTCAGTTATTTTTTTTACTATTGTTCTCTATCTGTTTATATTTCTGAATCTCTTGTTTTTAACAGCTATTGTGAGCATGTAAATTTGCTTCAAAAACACAATTTTCAATGAATGCATGATATTCCATCATTTAGATGCACTATAATTAAATGTTCTTCTGTTGTTGAGAACTTATTTTCAGTTTTATAATGTTAGAACCTGTTTGTCTTTTAATAAAAATGTTGAACCCCCCCCAAAAAAATGTTGAACCCATTTGTAATTCTTATAACAACTAATTTATAATTCCTTGCCATACTTTTTGGTAATATGGATTATTTTCTTCTAAGGATGATTTGGAAAATATACATTTAGTTTCTCTTGTAGATAATTATTTTGTGTTCTTGGAGATTTTGATGCATATTTTACTTTATTTTATTTTATTTTATTTTATTTTACTGCATCAGGTCTTAGTTGCAGCGTGCAGGCTCTTCGTCGCGGCGCATGGGCTTTTCTCTAGTAGTGTCACACCGGCTCCAGAGTACGCAGGCTCAATAGTTGCGATGCACAGGCTCTAGAGTGCGTGGGCTCAGTAGTTGCGGCGTGTGGGCTTAGATGCCCCGCAGCAGGTGGGATCCTAGTTGCCCGACCAGGGATCAAACCCATGTCCCCTGCAGTGGAAGGCAGATTCTTAACCACTGGACCACCAGGGAAGTCCCAATTTTGATGCATTTTAAATTTTGAGAGTGAAACAGTTATCTGCTAATTCATCCATGAAAAATTTGGAGTAGTTTACATTTTCTTTAATTTCTCTTTCCAAATTCTCAGTTTCTTATCAATATAATTTGGGATTTTTGACCCAGATGAATATAAAATGGTTAGTTTTTCAAAAATATGTTCTTGAAGGTATTTGCATTGATTCATAGCATATTAACAACAAGTTAATTTATTTGACTGGTTTAGTTGTTTAATATTTCTACATCCTAGTTCTTAAAATTTTATTTTTAGTCATCTCTGGCTTGGTTGGAAAAAGCAAGAGTTTGTGGATAATAGGTTATGCTATTGCTTATTTGAAAATGTCTTTCTCTTGCAAATTAACAATTTGACAGAAAATTTTAAGTCATAACTTCTTGCCTCAAAATTGTGTAGCCATTGCTCCATTGTTTTCTGGCATTCAGTATTACAGAAAAGTGTAAGAACAGTCTTACTTTTATTTCTTCATGGGTAATTGTCCTAGATGTTTATAGGCAGGTTTTCCTCTATTTTCTTAAAATTTGAACATTTTACAAAGCTCTATCTAGGTTGATATTCTGTTTCCATTAATTTAGTCTGATACTCAATGAAGTCTAATCTGCAGAGTCAGCTTCTTCAGCTCAGAAAAGTTATATTTTATTATTTCTTTGGTTTGTAGCTTCTCCATTTTCTTTTGGGGAATCGTTTTATGAGTTGACTGAGTTTCTTAGATTTGTATCCCATGTCTTATGGTTTTTAGAAATAATTGAGCTGTATTGTCTTTACCACAGTAAAAACAATACTTTGGAAAGGGTCACCAATTAAATTCTCTTAGATTTGGTATAGATAAGATAAAGTAAGTGGAATAATTTTCTTTTATAATTAATTTGTATTAAAACAAAAGTTGACAAAGTAGTTTCAGCAACCTGGAGATATTTATTTCCTAAATAGGACAAATATTTCCCTTGAAATATTCTCATTATTTTCTCAGAAAACCACTTTTTTATTGTATAAGGAAAATTTTCAGTCTACTCTTTTTTTTTTTTTTTTGCGGTACGCGGGCCTCTCACTGTTGTGGCCTCTCCCGCCGCGGAGCACAGGCTCCAGACACGCAGGCCCAGCAGCCATGGCTCACGGGCCCAGCCGCTCCGCGGCATGTGGGATCCTCCCGGACTGGGGCACAAACACATGTCCCCTGCATCGGCAGGCAGACTCTCAACCACTGCGCCACCAGGGAAGCCTGAGGAAAATTTTCAGTCTACTCTTAATCAGAACTATCACAAATCTCAATTAATGGACTCAGAATTAACGAAGTATTATTTTGGATTCTTTAAATGATCGTATACTTGCACTTACTTTAATGCATATTTTTTACTATTTATGTCAGTTCCCTCTGTGAAATAGAAGATTCCCTCCCTCCTGGAAAAGCAATTCTTTATACGTGGGCTGATCCAGTGGGCTCTAGAAAGCTGAAGTGGAGATGTGGAGAAAGCCACGGTGAAGTAACACAAAAGGATGTATGTACTGGATTGATTATTATGGTGTTCTCAGAAGTCTTTTATTTATTTATTTTTTAAGTTACTCTCTTTCAGCCTTACTAGTTTTGAGGCCTCTTTTGTGTTTCCACTTCTTAAAAACTGCGAAAGATTTTTAAAACAGTATTCAAACTTTAACTTAACCAGAAATGTTTAAAACTGGAAACAGTCTTATTTTGTCTGCCTTTTTATTTGCTTCTATTATGTTATAAAGGGTAAACTTAGGTATTTTCAGCATTCAATTTATAAACCAATATAAATACATTCTGTGCATTGAAAGTCATCCCAAGTCAATTTAACTTCTGTGAAGGATATTTAGGGATCTATTAATGAAAGAATTTACCTCTGGATGGCAAACTGTTGTTTTTTATAATAATAAAGTTAGGTATAAACATTCTGCAGTAATATATTAAATGACTTTCAGAAATTGTTTTATTAAAGTTTTATTGGTCTTTCAAAATTTATCTTAATTTGTTCCCTATTCCAGTGTCTTTTTTCTTGCCACTAGTTATTATTTCTCTTATCAAATGAGTATTGAACTTTTATTAATTTTTATGACTTTTTGTAATCTTTTGAGATGATTATATGTTATCTGGGCTTTGTCTTATTTGGTTGGTTTTTTAGTATTAGACCAACCTTGTATTTTTGGAATTGACTTGCTAATGCTTTGTTTAAGACTTTTGCTTGTATTCATGAGAGAAGTTGGCCTGTAACTTTCCTGCCTTGTAATGTCCTAACCAGATTTTGATGTTAAGGTCATTCTAATACATGCTGGGAAATATCTACGATTTTCCTGTTTTCTGGAAGAGCTTATGTAAGATTGGTATGATTTCTAGAATGTTTGGAATATTTGCTAGAGTTCACCAGTGAAGCCAAGCCATCTTAACCTGCAGTAGTCTTTGTAGGAAGGTTTTAAATTATGAATGCTATTTTATTATTAAACATAGGGCAATTCAGCTTTCTATTTCTACTTGTGTCATTTTGGTAAGAGGTTTTCTAAGAATGCTTTTATTTCATCTCTGTTTTCTAATATATTGATATAAATGTTTTCATAATATCCACCTTTTTATCTTTTAATATTTATGGGGATGATTCTCTTTTTCATTCCTAGCATAGACTATTTGTCCCTTCATTCCTTTTTTCCTGATAAGTTTTGCTGAGATTTTATTAGTTTAATTAGTTTCAGTTTAGTTTTGTCTGTCAGAAAACCATCAATTTGCTCTTTTGATGATCTCTTTTATACATTTGTTATCATTTTCACCTGTTTCCGCTCTAGTCTATATTCTTTCACCTTTCTTCTGTTTTAATTTGATAAGTTTCTTCTAAACTCTTGAAATAGATATTGTATTAGTCTGCTCAGGGTGCCATAACAAAATACCTTAGACTGGATGGCTTAAACAATGTAAATTTACTTCTAATGGTTCTGGAGGCTAGAAGCTTGAGATCAGAGTGCCAGCAGGGTCAGGTTCTGGTGAATCTGGTGAGGCCTCTTCGTGGCTTGCAGATGACTGCCTTCTTGCTGTGTCCTCACATGGCAAAGAGAGAGTGAGCGAGCCCTCTGGTATCTCTTATAAGGAAACTAATACTGTTGGATCAGAACCCTGTTTACACCTTCCCCCTCCCACAGGCTGTCATTTAACCTTAATAACCTCCATAAAGGCCCTATGTCCTAACACAGTCACATTGGAAGTTGAGACGTTAGCATGTGAATTGGGGGAGGGGGCAAATGAGTTCATAGCAGACACCTAGATCATTGCTTTTTAGACTTTCTTCACTTCTTATTTCAAGTCACTTAAAGTCACGAACTTCCTACCAAAAACAGTATTAGTTTTATCTCACAAATTTTCCTGTGTTTTATGTTACTTATTTTTTAGTTAAAAATATTTTCTAAATTTCATTGTGACTTATTTTTATATTTTGGCTTCATGGTTACTTAGGTTATCACTTTTCAGAAGTATTTTCTAGTTTTGTTTGTTTATTTCTAACTTAATCCCACTGTGACTAGAAAACATACTCTGATTCAATTTTTTGGAATTTATTGAAGTTGACTTTGTAGGCCAGCATGTGGTCAATTTTTGTAAATATTTTATGTGTATTTGAAAAAAATATGTATTCTGTAGTTGTTGGTTACGGTATTCTATGTGTTACCAGGTCCAAGCTCACTCTGCTCGCCACACGACAGGCCAGTAAATTGGGAGGTGTTTATAAATTTATTTATTTATTTATGGCTGTGTTGGGTCTTCGTTTCTGTGCGGGGGCTTTCTCTAGTTGCGGTGAGCGGGGGCCACTCTTCATTGCGGTGCGCGGGCCTCTCACTGTCGCGGCCTCTCTTGTTGCGGAGCACAGGCTCCAGACGCTCAGGCTCAGTAGCTGTGGCGCACAGGCTTAGGTGCTCCGCGGCATGTGGGATCTTCCCAGACCAGGGCTCGAACCCGTGTCCCCTGCATTGGCAGGCAGATTCTCAACCACTGCACCACTAGGGAAGCCCTGGGAGGTGTTTGGGCAAGGAATAACGACTTTATTCAGAATGCCAGCAGACTGAGAAGATGGCAGACTAGTGGCCCAAAAAACAGTCTTGTTGGGATCTGGATGCCAGTTTCTTTTATAGAACAGAGAGCGGGAGGAGGTTAGGAACTAAAGTAAAAAGCCCATTTATCTTGCAAAACATCTCCTCACAGTGGCCTTCATTGGGGAGGGAATGTGTTAGTTTCTTCTTTTCTGCAGCCATTCACAGGTGGGCAGGGTCAGATTGTCTCCCTGTGAGCTGAACAGAGGTACTTTAGTTTAAGGTTCAGGCAGAGAGGCAGGGTTCCCTGAGGCATGCCATTATGTATGATTATAATAACAAAAGCAGCAAAAAGCAAAGGTTAAAGTCAAAGAAAGAGATCCAACATGGAGTCAAAATCGGCTGTTCCCTGTTACATATATATGTTGATTTATTCAAGTTTTGTTGAATTGTTTAAATCTATCTCATTAAATTTTTTGTTTGCTTGTTCTGTTACTTGGAGAGTGGTGGTTAAAATCATGGATTTACACATTCCTTTTTTGGTTTTGTTAATTTGGGCTCTTATATTTTGAAACTATGTGATTAGGTAGATACAAATTTAGAATTGTTATGTCTTTTTGTTAAATTGATTCTTTTATCAGTATGTAATATTACAGTGCCCACCACAGTATCTTTTTAGGCTTAAACATTCAGACTTACAAAACTATCATAGGCCACAGTTTACAACTGCCTGCTTGGGTGGATACAGGCCAGGAAACACAGCATACCAGCAGGAAGCATCAGACAAGTTTAGGAGGTATTCTCTTTGGTCACTTCAAACAACAGCTTTGATGTGAGGGAAAACAAAGCTCACTGGTTGTGTTATGAGCCCCCTTGACCTAGAAGCCCTACCCCACAGTAGCAGATATCTCTTATAACAACCCATGAGCATAGCTTGTAGGTTTTCTGCAAGGGACACAAAAAGATCATCACATTAACAGAAGCCTAAGGCTTTAGCTTCCTACTGTATTACAGCATTCATTCTTGACTTATTAAAACCTGCTGTAAATTAGTACTTGTACCACTTTCCCAGTAATGTAAGGACTTTAGAACTCTTTAACTCCATTTACTCCTTCCGTCTTATGTAATATTGTTGTGTGATTTATTTCTAAATAGGTTAACTCCCATAAGAAGTATTATTACTGCTTTCTACAATTAGTATTCCATTTAAATTAACCCACATATTTCTCCTTTTGCCACTTTTCATTTCTGCCTGCATCTCCATACTTCTGTTTGGGATCATTTTTCTTCTCTTTACTATTTTTTTAGTGTGAGTTGTTGACTAAAAAGTTATTCACAACCTAAAAGTTGAGAGTTATGTTTTATTGGGCGGGAACTTTTAGGACTTCAAGCCCAAGCCCGGGAGGCAGCATCTCGAGTAACCCTGAGAGAACAGCTCTGAGGAGGCAATGGGGGAAGCCAGGTTATATAGAAGTTTTACAACAAAGGGCAGGTAGTCAGGAACATCAAAAGATTATTGTTAATTAAAGAAAACCAGATATCCCAAGTTAAGGAACTTAGTACTTTTCTGTGTATAGGAAGATGCAAGAGTCTGGGCTCACTGAAATCATTCCTTTAATATGCATCTCAGCTATCTCTGGCCAGTATCCTGTGTTTTCACATCCTGAGTTTCCTCAGGGCTCACCGTGGGGAGTGGCTGCAGTCTGATGGCTGCTAGATGGCAGGTATTCTTCGTGAGTTTCCTCAGGGCTTACCAGCTCACCATAGGCTGTAGCTGCAATAGCTGATGACTGTAACATCCTTGTTTACTGATATGGCAGCCAGTATTCCATTTATCAGCGTCTACAGCTGATTAGTTTTCTGTCAGTTTTATTCAGGACATGTCTTTATTTTGCCCTGTTTTTAGTGGAGTATTTCTGCTGGATATCAAATTTCAGGGTTGGCACCTCTTTTTTTTCTCTTTATCTTTGGAATTCACCATTACATAAATGTGAGACTTTTCATCATGTCTCATGACTTTTATGTGTTGTTCTGTATTGTTTCATCTTTTTCTCTCCTTCCTTCAGTATGGATATTTTCTTCTGACCTATTTTTCACTATACTTCTCTCGCTGTATCTAATCTGCTCTTAAAATCATCCATGGAGTTCTTAATTTTAGTTATTGAAATGATGAGTTCTAAGACTTCTATTGTAGAAGTTTTTGTTCCAAAATTCTGTCTTGTTACATAATTTCTTGAATGTTTTGATCATAACTACTTTGAAGCCTATCTGATAATTTCAATATCTAGATTTCATATGGATATTTTTATATTTTCTTTTTTTTCTTGTTTATTTTTGCATGCATGTTTATTATTTTTTTGCATGCATGTTTATTTTTGCCTGTGTGCTGGACAAAGTATATGAAAAATTTTAAAGGCAATTCGAGGCTCCATATGATGTTCCCTTTCTCTTAAGAACATGTGATTTTACCTTTGTAAGGTAGCTAGTCTAGGGGGAGAGTACCTTAATGGGGATTGAAATTATTTGAACCTGGTCTTCAGTCCTTGTGAGGACTTGTGTATTTCCAGTTTACCCTGGCACCTAAAGTATCGCCCTTTGGGGACTCAACTAAAAGCCTAAGCTGTTGACCATTCTTTTTGGTATGCCCTGCACTCCAGTTTTGGTCCTTCCAAACATGAGACTCCCAATTTTAATGTTTTTCTTAAGCTCTCAGTGTTTGCTTCTACTTTTAGAACTGGCACTTGTGAACTCTGAATACAAAGTTCACTTTTATTGGCTTTCTTTCTCTCTCAGATCTTGGCCCCATTCTCACTACCTTGGTAACTTTTCTGTCTTTTCAAACACATATTTTTCCTTTTTAGATTTTGTCCAGCTTTTGCTGTTAGGAAGAGTGTTGGTCCAGGACCACCTAGTCATCAGTTGCCAGAGCAGAAACCCCTGGTATCTTTTTAAAATTAAGCTTGTTAGCATAGGGGAGTGTAATGGCATTTTGTGTGTTGATTTTTTTTATCCAGAAAATTCACTGAATTCTCTTATTAATATTGATTATTTGTTTTTTGTTTTTCCATATGGACAATCATGACACTTAGAAATAATGAGAGTTTTGTTTTCTCCTTTTCAATCCTTTCATCTTTAATTTCTTTTTGCCTTACTGGACTGGCTAGCATCTCTATATACTGTTTAATAAAAACTGATATTAACACATGTCTTTGCCTTATTTCTGGTCTCAAGTTATATAACTTCAATATTTACCTTTAAGTGGGATCTTTGCCAAAGTATGGTGTGTGTGTTTGTTTGGGGGGTTTGATAAGAGGTTAAAGAACTTCTCATCTAGTCTTTGTTTGCCAAAAATTTTTATTATGCCTGGATATTGAATTTTGTAAAATATTTTCTGCCACATAAGTACTATTTTATTTACATAACATTCCTTTCTTGCTTCAGACACTCATCTTGGATCACTTTCCTTTTGCCAGTGTTTAATTCCTCCTATAGAATTTCCTTGAGTGACTCTGTTGATGATGATATTTAGTAGTTTTCATTTGTCTTTAGGCATCTTTGTTTCCTATACTTTTCTTCACTGAAGGATATTTTTGCTGAGTAAGGAATTCTGGGTTCTGAATTGTTTTCTCTTAGCATATTGATGGTATTTTTCCATTGTCTTTTCAGTGTTGCTCTTATGGAGTCCAGTGTTCTTTGAATGTATTTGAGAGGGCTGCCCATAATTGGCCTAACTTTATTTTTTAAATTCATGATTATTAGATTTATTCAGGAAAAAAGACTTCATTTGAATATAAAAAATAAAAATAATCAAATATTTGACCTGTTGATTAGTACTTTTGCATATTTATATCAAAATGATAGATCAAGTTTATAAAGGTAAATCTGTAATCCAGTGTAAATATTAGAAAAACTTCAGACTTATTTGGAAATTAGTTTATTTATATCTTAATGTAGTTTTAGTACTATGTATTTTATTTTAGAAAGTGTTATAAGTAACATGACTGTGGTAACAACTCATTTTTAATTTTAGTGGATTATAACATGAATGTGTACTATATATTATAATTTCCTGTTAATCAGAGTGTTCACTTAACTAGAAATTCATTGCTGACAGTTAATTATTAGAAGTTAATTACTGAAACTGAAGACCCTGATATCAGCACAATAATTATATATAAAGGCTTCCTGCAGAATTAATCCTGTAGTAAGTATTTGTGCTTTGTAGAGCATGCAACTGAGGTGTCAGATATTCTTTATCTTATTTAGTTCAGCTCTACAAGGAAATATGAATTTCTGACTGAACAATTTTTAATGCATAACACATTGATTAGTCTTATAATAAATCAGAGAAAATAAAATTTTGTGTTATTGATTAGCCTAGAAAGGAAGACTATTTAATTAGATTTTACTATGGTATTAAAAGAACAGTTGACCTGTCTTCCTGACTTCATAATGATTATGGCAGAAGCTGTCATCAACTGATTTTAATTATGTAAATTTCCAAATGTTATACAATTACTAATTTATTTTGTTCAACCCTGGGAACGAGGTGCCATTACTATTCTCATTTTTCAAATGTGGAATCTAGATTTTGTGTTGGATGTGACCAAACTCTAATTTTTTATTTTTTTGATGATTTTGTTTCAGGATATGATGACACCTATAGATCTGGGGGAAAAGACCATTTATTTAGTTTCATTCTTTGAAGGCTTACAACGCATTATTTTATTCACTGAAGATCCAAGGGTATTTAAAGTGACATATGAAAGTGAGAAAGCAGAGTTAGCAGAGCAAGAAATTGTGTTGGCATTACAAGATGTTGGAATTTCTCTTGTCAACAATTATACAAAGCAAGAAGTAGCCTATATTGGCATTACAAGGTTAGATGTGTTAAAATTTGGATACATTTAAGTGATCAGTTCTTAATCATTAAGAGTGGTGATTGTAAAATCTAAAATGAGTTAGTTTAAATTTTCTGTTTTGACTATTCATTGATACTAATCTGAGGTAATGCTAATTTAAAAGTGCTTTGATGCTTTTTTTTGCCTTTTGAGATAAAGACATACCAAAAATCAAATTTATCTCATCATGTTGTTGATTTTCCCAGTTCTCTAAAAATTAGATTTATTCAACTTATCAAAGGTATATTTTCTTTCTTTAATATGTCATAAGGAAATGTTTAACTGTTCATTACCGCCTACCACAGTGCAGGGTACACCACAAATCTAATCTTTTTCTATGAGTTTGTTTGTTTTTGAAGTACATTTGATCTGCAGCACTATGTTAGTTCCTGGTACATAACATAGTGATTCAGTATTTCTGTTCATTACAGTGATCACAATAAGTCTAGTTACCATGTGTCACCATACAAAGATATTATATTATTATTGACTATATTCCCCACACTGTACATTTCACTTTCTAATCACTTTCTACTTTGACCTTGGCACTTTAAGATCTAATAAGATAATACTGTATTTACCATTTCCCACATAAGTCATCACCAGTAAAACTCTTTCTTTCCCTTTTGCACTTAATATTCCTGTTTATAAACACTTAAAATTAATTTATGTATATTACTGCCAAATTTGAGAGTGTTTCTATATTGCAGTCTGTATAACAAGGATAATGTAGTTTTAATCCTTTACTTGAGTTAAACTCTCAAATAAATATATAAATTAAAGGTATATGATACAGATTTGACTTTGTTTTTCTATGTAAATTCATCTGGAAATGCCCCTGACTTCTCCTTGAATGCTATCCATGCCATTTAAAAAGTCATATTAAAGGGAATTCCCTGGCAGTCCAGTGGTTAGGACTCTGTACTTCCTCTGCAGGGGGCACGGGTTCAATCCCTGGTGAGGGAACTAAGATCCTGCATGCCACTCGGCACGGCCAAATGAATAAAAAGGCATATTAAAACTATTTTCTTAGAAATTTTTTTTGTTCTCAAAAAAGTATGTTTATTACTTAAATTAAAATGTCAAATAGATAACAGATTTTAAGCTGTGAAACCTGATATGTGCTATCTCCTATGCTAAATGATGTGAATGCAAAGGGGATTAATACGTGGTTTGTACCTTTCTGTTTATTAAGTGAACATAAATTTTAGAAGGAATAAACAAATAGAATAAATAAAATTAAATAACTTACATACTTCAGTAAGCAAAACAAGTGAAGTAATTTTAGAATGTGGAAAGCTTTTAAATTCTGCAATTAAGTCTTATAGCAATTTTTTAGTAATTTAGATTTGTTCCATTCACTGTCTCTCCTAGATTACTGTTTCACACTTTATCTCTTTTTAAACCCCCATTCTCTCTCAGCTCACTGCCTTGCATCTTACTTCACCGAGTAAACTGACACAATCAAAAGGGAACGTCCAAAGACCCACTCCCAATATCTCAGCTTCCTATGCACCAATATTTTTTACCTACATATTGCAGTGACATATTTCCTAGTTATCATAGACACATTGTATGTGCTCCTATTTAAACATATGTTTCTACTTTTGCACTATATTTCATTCACTCTTGCCTCTTGAGACATTGATCCAGCAATTCTCTTCTTTTTTTCTCCCACCTCAATAATTTTTGGCTCTCTATCGAATTGTTCCAACCAGTGTAATTTCTTTCAACTAAAAAAAATTCTCTTGAACCCACTTTTCCTGCTACCTACTGCACATTTCTTTGCTTTACTTTATAGCCAAACCCCTTAGAAGTGTTAATCTATTACAGAAGATATATTCACTATCTCCAATTCTTTTTTTACCCATTTTTCTTTTAACTATTCCAAACAGGTTTTTGCTTTCAGTATACCATGAAACTGGTCTTGGTAAGATCACCAGAGACCTAAGTATTGCCAGGTCCAGTGTACAATTACCAGTCTTTGTATTGATTATGTTTATAACATTTAACACAGATCCCTTCTTGATACAGTGTCCTTGATGTTACACCCAGGATATCTCACCACCTTGGTTTTTCTTTCTGTTCCAACATTTCTTATTCTCACTTGTTGCTTGCTTGTCTTTTTCTCAACTGCTTAATATTGGGTACCTTGAGGCTCTCAGACCTTAGTCCTCTTCTCTGTTTCAGTTTTGATTTCAAATACCGTATGTATGCCAAAAACTTCTAAAAATATATCTTCAGCCAGATTTTTGTCCTGAACTCCAGACTTACCTATCCAACGACTTACATAAAATCTTTACTCAGGTATCTAAGAGACTTCTTAAGCTTTGTAGTATGTAAAACCAAACTCCTGATCTCCTTCTACCAAAACCTGCTTTCCCACTGGAGTTAATGACAACTACATTCTTCCAGCTGCTCAGGCCAAGAACTTTGGAATCATCTTTGATTCCTCTCTTTATCTTACACCCCACATGTAATCCATCTAAAAGCAGTGTTTTGGATCTAGCTTCAAAACACACGTAGAATCTGACCACTTTGTACTGCCTCACCCTTAGGCCACCGCAGGCAGCGCCATCACCGTTTTTCTCCTGGCTTACTGCATTACATTCCTAACAAGTTTTCCTGTTCTAGTCTTCATCCCTTTTTTTTCTTTCTTCCCACTCCAAGACATAGTACATTCTTAAACCTTAGGTCAAACTATGTGGCTGATTATCTTCTCATAATCTTTCAGTGGGTCCTCCTCTCAGAATAAAACTCGGAGTCTTTACAGTATCCTCAAGGCTTTACGTTATTTTGCCTCTCATTATCTGTCTTACTTCATCTTCTACTCTTAATGTGTTCCAGGCATGCCAGCCTCCTTGCTCTTCTACCTGGACGACTACAGGCATGCTCTGCTTGGAGTCTTTGCTCTAGCTTGTCTCTCTACCTGAAATGTTGTTCTTCTCTTCCGTGCTGGATAACTCCCTCATCTTCTTTAAGACTGTTGAAATCTCGCCTTCTTAATGACACCTCTGGTGGCCACTCTTTTCTGATGCTGCCACTTTGCATATCCCAGTACTCCACATCCAATTTACCCCGTCTACTTTTTCTTCTTTCAAAAGCATTTTCACCTCCTAATATATTAAAAGATGCTAATTTACTATTTATTGTCTATCACTCCTCAGGTAAAAGAAAGCTCCAAAATGGCAGAAATGTTCACTGATAATCTCCCTGCCACCTAGAATAGTGCCTAAATAGGAGTTTAATAAGTACTGGTTGAATGAATTCATGTTTTTAAACTTGTAATGTGCTTGCTTACAACTAGGGATATTGCAAAAATTTACTGAAGGTTTTTCAGTAATGGTAATTCATGTAATAAACCAGATAAAATGAAAATGTTTATAAATTAGTACCATGATTTTTGCTTTCATATATAAGTTCTGATGTGGTTTGGGAGACAAAACCCAAGAAGAAGGCAAGATGGAAGCCAATGAGTGTAAAGCACACTGAGAAGTTAGAGAAAGAATTTAAGGAATATACTGAATCTTCACCATCAGAAGATAAGGTTATTGAGTTGGACACTAACATTCCGGTAATATTTTTAAGTACTGATATGAAGTTTTAATCTTTATCTGTTGTAATTAGATGAATCACAAGTTAGTTTTTAAGGAGAGACTAGTTTGCTTACAAAACAATGAATCCTATTATACATACTTTATATAGAATATTTTAAAGGGATAGTTCTCTGTATCAAGATTCAGACTTTCTTAAGCCGCTAATGATCTACTCCTTGGTTAACAAGAAGGCAATAAGTTGCTTTGTTTTATTTTTAAAACTGTTTTTTCTTTTATTGCTTTATTTTTTTGATAAATTTTAGTAAAGTTATATAAAAAGTGATAAAACCAAGTTATAAGGATTATATGAATATTTCTGTGAATTGTATGGATATGGAGTAGATCTCAGTCAAAATCGCATCAAATATTTAGCCTACTATTTAATATTATCTTTAAAGTTTTTTGATACAGATTTCTAATTTTAATCAATTAATAAATAAAGAGAAATTCCATGTGTTTGTGTGTGTGTATGGGCATATTTTTCAGGTTCGCTTCACACCTAGTGGTACTAACATGAAAATTCTGCAGCCACATGTAATAGCTATAAGAAGAAATTACCTTCCAGCATTAAAGGTAGAATATAGCACATCTGCACATCAATCATCATTTAGAATTCAAATTTACAGAATACAGGTGAGTTTGAAAAGATAGTCAAATTATATTCTAAAGGAATATGACAATAAATGTATTCGCATAGTCTGTTTTGTCTACTACTTAAGTTTCATTGTTGGACTAGAGTTTTTGATTCCTTGTACTTCTTAAATTTTGTTATTCCAGTCAGGTTCTATAATTAACATATTAATATACTGACCTGTTGTTTGTTTTCTTAGATCCAAAACCAGATACCTGGTGCTATATTTCCATTTGTGTTTTACCCCATTAAACCTCCTAAGTCGGTCACCATGGATTCAGGTTTGTTTGTATTTTTACATTGCCATAAAAATGGTTGTATTAGCTATTTGGTTTCTTTTACTTTAAAAATATGAAGTGAAACCATTCTCAAGTTTAGTGTCTATAGGATCATTGGAAAATTAGCTTGAAAAAAAACCAGGAAGTACTCAACTAACTTCAATAAAACTGAGTGAATACTGAAGAAAAGATTATTTAGAAATATATATATAATGTTTAGAGATATTAATTTTAAAAAAAGATTACTAATTTGTAAACCCCTAATTTAGAAGCCACTAGAACCTTTGAATAAAAAGATAAGACCCTGAATCTGTTTTCACAAAGACTTCCTAATGATTCTAATACATACTTCTGGTTTAAAATCACTAATTTAAAGGATCAGTTAACCTTAGAGTGAATACAGATAATTAAAAAAAATAATCCTGGAGTCTGAAATTAAGGTTGTGATAGATCTTACAGATATCAGTAATTTTAATTGATACTCACGATTTAGTAAATAATTTAATTGTGCACTGTGATGTGTATTAAATTGCAAGAAAATGCTTATCTTTTGTTTAAAGCATCATTAATCATATTTATTAATCTTTACAGCACCAAAGCCCTTTACAGATGTCAGTATTGTCATGAGATCTGCAGGACATTCGCAGATATCACGTATTAAGTAAGCGTCTTAGTACATTTATTGTGTGTGCATTTAATGTTTTAATTTAAATATGAGTTAATTGTACTCTTAAATAAATAAATTTCAGATGAGTCAAAGATTTAAGTGTAAAATATTAAATTATAAAGGTCATAGGAAAAATCAATTATTTCATAATCTTGGAGAGTCAGAAAGCTCCAAATGAATTATACCTAGGTATTAACAATAGTCATTTCTGAATTGTGTGTATTTTGTTATTTTCTTTTTTATTTGTTTTCTCTATTAAGTTGTCTATAATTACTGCATACTGTTTTAGAAACAAGAAAATAATATTTTCAATTCAGTCACCACCCAGTTCAAAAAATAGAACACTGACAGAAACATCCATCTATGTATCACTACCATATTTCTTGTTTCCTCCACCCTATCACCAAGATAAATACTATTTTTATTCCCTTTTTAAAATACTGTTTTATTGTTTATGTGTACCTAAACATTATGCTTCTTACTTTGCCAAAATTTTTCCTAATTAAAGAAAAATTTTTTAACTGTAAATATATTCTTGGGACTTGCTTTTTTCATTCAGATTTTTACTACAATTTATTTTGTTGTATGTAGCTAGAGTTTATTTATTATCACTAGCATGTAGTATTCTCTTGTGTGACTATATACCACAGTTTACTTACCGATTTCCTCTTTGTAGGCATTTTCGTATTATGAGTTTGTTGCCATTATGAACAGTGTTGCCGTGACATTTTTTAACTCATTCACCTAAAAAGTCCTAAGTTTCAATGTTTTAATATTTATCTAATATTTTTTCCTATATAATTTTGTT
Source organism: Delphinus delphis (assembly GCF_949987515.2). Taxonomy (NCBI): domain Eukaryota; kingdom Metazoa; phylum Chordata; class Mammalia; order Artiodactyla; family Delphinidae; genus Delphinus; species Delphinus delphis. Next base: position 42,689,960 of record NC_082688.1, on the reverse strand, counting down.
AATGCAGTTAATCAATGATTTTTAAATGTTTTTCACCTTGTATTATAGGTATTTCAAAGTGTTGATCCAAGAAATGGATCTCAGGTTAGATCTTGGGTTTGTCTATGCTGTATCAGAACTTATGACAGCAGCTGAAGTAACTGAAAAAACGGAGGTAAGACTTATTAATAATATGATGGGAAGAATTAGGGAAAGAGGAGGACTTAAAAAAATTATAACATTATACATTCTTAAATGTATTAAAATGGTTTTAAAAATTAAAATTTTTTTATTATGCTGCCGTGGTTCTACATTGGCAGACATCACATTTTCAGATTATAGAAGTTGGAAGCAAGACAAATAACCTTTTTATGATGACTTAGAAAATAAGAGGAAAGGTTTTAGGCCAGTAGTAAGGGGAAGAGGATAATCAGTCATGTTTACATCACTTTTTTCCTATTTTATTTTTCTGGGTTACTTTTGTATTGATTAATAATTTAGAAATTTGGATATGCCAGGATATTTGATGAGAAAAGGGATAAGGCAAATAAAAGGTAAGATATCCTTGCATATACCTACACACATCTTCCATGTACTTTAAACCATCTTTAGATTACTTATAATACCTAGTACAATGTAAATGCTATGTCAGTAGTTGCCAGGGTGTGCCAAATGGAAGTTTTGGTTTTTGGAACTTTCTGGATTTTTTTTTTTTTCTTTTATATTTTCATTCTACAGTTGGTTGAATCCACGGATGTGGAACCTTGTGGATACAGAGGGTCAGCTGTATACTGAAACAGTGCTGGGTACTTGTCCCCCTTTCTCCAAGGCTTATTATTGTTACTGGTTTGTTTATTAGTTCAGTGACTGGCTGGATTATTTTATTGAAGTCTACCCCACCCCCACCCTTACCTTTCCCTGCATTGTTAAGCCTTTGATGTCGCTCCTCAGGGAGGTAAAGATTTGGGACACCCACAGTTACCCTGGAATAAAAGTGGTTTTTACAGGGCTCTTTGCATTTCTTTCCATGATCGCAACTGCTAATTGCTGGATGATTGCTCTAGTTTTTTTCAGTAATGCCTTAGGGCATAAATTGCTCTACAGACCTAGGCATAAATTGCTCTACAGACCTAGGCATAAATTGCTCTACAGACTAATCCAGTCAAATTTGGCCTCCTTTGAAGGAAGTGATCTGAAGATAAGTGTTTGCTATTTGTTCCAACCCCCCCCCCCCCCCCCCGTCTCTTTCCCCAGTTCTTTCTTTCACAAAAACTTAACAGGCCTACAGTTTAGCCTGTATCTTCACTGAATCAAGGATTTTCCTCCCTCCCAGTTGCCTTTCACCACAACATTCACTGTTTCCTAGAGCACTCTTAGGCCTGAACTTTACATTTTGTTGTAAATGAAGTCAGTTTCTTTGGGAAGAGATGAGGAGCTGTCTGTTTTAAAGTCTACTCCCACACACACATACACCCCCACCCCCAGGCAATATCTCGGGACCAGAGCTTTGGACCTCTAGAGGTGGGCCAAGGGTGATCAGACCTCAGTATTCTCAGTGGTGTCACACCCAAGTAGAGCCTTTGTTCTCTGAGTGGAGGCTGGGCAGAAGAGGGAAGCTCCTTCTTCCCCTGTAGTTTAGGCTCAGCAGCTAGTAGCTGGGGGCAGGATGAGAAGTGCTGACCTCTGTTCCTCCCAAGTTGAAAGTCTTCCAGTTGGGAGGTGGGGCAGAGAAGGAACTCTGAGTTCTTGGGTGCACCAGTCTAGATTGGAGTTCCGGCTTACTGAGTTGGGAGGGGGAACTGAGAGAATGGTCCTTTTTCAAATACCACAGAGTCACTTTTCCTACCAAATTTTTATAGATTTTCTTGAATAGATGTTTTATTTGGTTATACCCTTAGGTATAGAGGCCTTAAAAGTTTGTCTTTTTAAATGAATTTTACCAGTTTCACTGGAGAGCTGAAGATCTCCTTACACCATTATCCCAGAAGTGAATTTCTAAATATACTTTTAATAAGGTTATCATTTTGAAGTTTTTGTTAATCAGTTAAAATGTGAATGTTGGGCCGTTTCTCAACACACAGAAGTACTAGATTTGTGAGCATTTGCAAAAGAAATAGTGTTGATTATCAAGAATGAAAGCACTAATCACTTCATGAAAAATTACTTTCAGTGCCTTCCCTTTTTTGATTTATATTAGTGACCTCTGTAGATGTCAGTAATGCATTTATCAAAAAGCTGCAAGTACGATTGTATTATTCCTAAGAAAGTGTTGATGGATTGGATTAGTGGCCTTTTGGAATAAAATCTATGGTCACGTGAAGAAAACCTTAGTGTCTTTTAATGTATTGGATGGAAACATAGAAGATATGCTTATCAGTTTGTGAGTGACTGAACTTTCCTAACAGTAGAGATGTTAGTTTCCCTTCTAAGGCAGTAGGTTCCCAATCATGAGCAATGTTGAATCTGGATATTATGGGGAAGTATTCTGCAGCGTGTGAGCTATTAGCTTAATACTTCTACAGAAATATCCCTTATGTTTTTAATATTTTATGTTCCTTTATAGGTTGAGCTTTTTCATAAAGATACAGAAGCTTTCCAAGAAGAATATAAAATAGTTTCATTAGGAGATTCATCACAAGTCAGTCTCTATGAATACTTTCATATATCTCCTATCAAGGTAGGGGAAAAATAAGTCATTTTTATTGTCCTTGATAATCTTGGTAATAGCAGATTGATTTGATCTGTTTGGGGGAATACAACATTTAAATTATATTCTTAATAGTATATAAGTTCTGTAACTTCACAATTACAAATATAAGTAAATAACAAAGGAATGATACTTTTAAATTTTTATTATTTATTCTTATAATAATTTTTTATCATGTGGAAATAATAGTGGAACCACCTACAGTATGTTTATATGTTTACATCTTGACCTAACATTATGTTAACTTGCTATCTATTAAGGTGTTGTGACAATTTTCAAACTTTTGTGTATGATATTAGTATAAGTTTGAAAATAATTTATAAAGTAACCTTGATTTTAAAATTGAAGATTGAATGGAACTAAAAGTAAGTTCTTAACATAAAATTTCTATGAGTTAACTTACATAATACTTGAAGAAAATTACTGTATAACTACTTATACTATATATAATACATATAATACAAAAGTGCTTTTTAACTAGCTTTACCACACTAACTTAATTCTAATAGTTGAAACGTTCACTTTTGGAGATATTTGAGTTAATTTTCAACAATTTCAACTTCTAGATTGTTAATGTTATTAAAAAATATATGAAGATTAATATTTTCCTAGGTTTACCAAAAGAATTGGATTGAACTAAATATCATACATTACATGGTTGAATTTAAATTTTTTAAAGGGCTGTTTACATTTTAAATTCTTTCAACATTCCAGTTATTAATTTTGATATAATCTAGGTAACTTTGAAATCTTATTTATGGTATAGTGAATTTAAGATGATATTGAATTTTAAGAGTTAAAACTGTCATTATGAAGAAAGTGCTTTAAATATTTCTTTCTTTATCTCTTTAGTTGCATTTAAGTGTTTCACTGAGTTCAGGTGGTGAAGAAGCTAAAGATTCAGAACAACCTGAAGGACTGGTAGCAGTTCATTCTTTAAATCTTTTGCTGAAGAGTATTGGTGCCACTCTTACAGATGTACAAGATGTAGTTTTTAAGTATGTTTAATATTCAAATATATAAATTGATGAAAAGTCCATTTTATATATACATTAAAATTTTATAAGTGAAAAAGTATGTAAAGTACATTGCAGATCATAGGTTGAATATGGTTTTTTGCTGTTAAATGGAATATAATTTAAGAAACATATTGCCTGGTAACCCTTAACTATTAAATAACAGAATAATTATTAAATAATTTCCTTAAGAAAGAGGGACAGAGGTCATGCAAGTTTGTGTGTTATATAAGGCCTTTTTAGCCTAGGGAAGGATTCCTAAGAAGCTGTGTATACCCAAAGATGTGATGTGTGGTGCTTAAAAGATGTTGCTTTAAGGCCTATGGGATCAAGACTCTTCAAAGCATATGTGACTAGAAGAAAATGAATGCCATGATAGCAGAAGTGAAGGGATCAGTTTAAATGTTACAGTCAAGAATTTAATGTGAGTCATAATGTAAGCTATTAGAGTATCTGACCAAAGAGACAGAGAGTCTGAGTGGAGACTTTAGATGAGCATGACCTTTGCAGATAGCACCTAGAGCTATTATTAAGAACAGTAGTAAGAATCAGTGAGTCTAGTAAGACATAACTGTAAATCTAGATAAAAGTTAGGAAACAGTCAAATTTAAAAACACAAGTTTGAAGACATCAGAAATAGGATGAGATTTCTAATCTTGCTGCTGTCCTATCCTTAGCATAGAACTTCCCAATTAGTGGTTCCAGGTATATGCTGTGAATAGGTTATAAATAAACTGATGGTGATTCTTCAGCTGTCAGCTGATCAGGCAGGACCTGCAGCAGCTGAACCCTGGCCATTCTTGAGCAGCCTCTTCCATTTATCTCAGTGTGTCAGGCATTTTCTGTGTGGGCCATGATAGGACAGAATTGAGAAATATAGTTCATGTCCAGGAGTGGGACCCAAGGTCTCTAAAATGCCTGAATTCTGTGAAAATATGTGTATATTGATGGCTTTTCTGAAGATAAGATCCATAGCTTTTATCAGATTCTTAAGAGGGTTCTTTGACCAGAATATGCAGAGATGTATATAGGAGTGGATTTCCTGACTGGTATGGGAAAATGTACTAAAAGGAATTTTTTTGGAGAAAAATTCTAAAGAAAATAAAACCATTCATTAATATTAAAAACATAATCTCCTTTTCTCTATATATTTATACATTTTTTTGTGTTTTTTTTTTCAGGCTTGCATTTTTTGAACTCAACTATCAGTTCCATACAACATCTGAACTACAGTCTGAAGTAATAAGACACTATTCAAAACAGGTTTGTCTGAGATTATTTTACAGAGGGACAAAGTGATAAAATGGTGAAGGCATATGTGTCTATAGAGGTATAATGATTTGGCCAGGAAGGGAATAGCCGTTTCAAAATTTTAAAACATGGTTTTTTCCCTCAGGATTGTAGAAAGAAGTTGAGCCCAACCACCATTTCAGTTTTTTGCCTTTCTACTTTTAGCCTTTGACAGAAATCTTTCCTGGATCAGTGTGGACTAGATTTAAATCTTTAAATAATAATCAGCTAAGTAATTCAGCTCACTTACTTAAAAAAATAGGTCAAGGGAAACTATTTATCAGTAAGTAACTGATGAACACAGGGCATTTTTAGTGTAATTAAGTTGTTTAGTCAATTAGATATATTATTTTTAGTGGATTTTTGTCCACCTCTGAAGACTCCTGTATTTTGTGGTATAATTTATAGAGCATTGAGATAGTTGTATGGTGGACAGATCACTGAGCATGACTTAAGAGGTCTGGGTTTGGATCGCAGTTTTGCTGTTTACCCACCATGGCTCCGGGCATCATTTGACCAGTATGTTTCTCTAGTCTATAAAATGGTGGCAGTAATAATAACTGTCACACATAGTTGTAAAAGTATTTTGAATATTCTAAAACTTTATGTAAATAGGTCATATTATTTCTCGTACTCTAACACCAAATTGCTTTTTAAAACTAAGACTACTGATGAATACGGTGATATGGTTTAGGCTGAAATTGGTGGTGAGGGTGTTAGCCTGAAAAAAAACTGGATGTGTTTACTGAATATAAGGAAAAAAAATATTAAATCTGATAATCTGATTTGACTAATGTTTCTATTTCATTTTTAGGCCATTAAGCAGATGTATGTACTCATTCTTGGACTTGATGTTTTGGGAAATCCCTTTGGCTTGATTAGAGAATTTTCTGAAGGTGTAGAAGCATTTTTTTATGAGCCTTACCAGGTAAAATAGTTAATCTTGTGTTGTGCAATATATCACACTAATACTTTTGAATAAATAGTGCATCCCATTAGCAGACACAAATTACCATATGTAAAATAGATAAACAACAAGGTCCCTACTGTATAGCACAGGGAACTATATTCAATATCCTGTAATAAACCATAATGGAAAAGAATATGAAAAGTATATATATACATACATATACACACACTTGTGTATATATATGTATAACTGAATCACTTTACTATACACCAGTAACTAAAACAACATTGTAAATCAACTGTACTTCAATTAAAAATGATAATAATAATCACCCCAGTTAACTTGAGTTGTACTTGTGAATGGATTTTTGGAAACACAACAAAAGGACATTATTTTGAAGCAAACAATGGTAAGAGGTTTTTGAGAAGTCTTTTGAGAAATATTTACCTTTTCCTTCAGAATTTAAACTTAAGACTTTACTAAGAAATACCAAATTTTAAGTGTTCTGTTGGAATATTAAAGATGGATAAAATTTGTACTATAGTAGAAGGAAGATTCCCATGGACACACAGTCTTGCTTTGCACAGTGGTGTGGGACAGTAAAAATAACCATGCAAACTGACACTGTGTGAAACAATCTTATTAATCAATGGCAAAAATTATGATTGTTCTCTGTCCCTTAAAAATTTCTGTCAAAACATTCAAAACTCTCCTACTTTCACTTTTAAACATAGAAGATAATGAAAAATAAAGTAAAACTAGTATTTATTTTGTACACTATAATCTAAAATATTAGAAATATTAAGAATTAAAGTGTTTTTATTTCTTTTTAAAAATATTATATAGAGTAGTTTGTGGTTACCTTCTCATAATATAACATATACTCCGAGTAAGCATCTTTTGTACACTTTGGTGAATAGTCATATTCCTTTCTAAGTTTGGATCAACTTCTAACATTTTATCTTTTATACTTTGAATGCCATGAAATATCTGAGAATTATGTTAATGTGAAGTTTTCTTCTGATATCACTTTCTCTGGGACATCTTTATTCTTTTTGTCACTACTACTCTTCTTGTATATACCAAAAAAAAAAATTTACCTTTAAACGTAAGCGTAACTTTATTTATTGTTATTCTTTTTTGACCCTTTAGGGAGCCATCCAGGGTCCTGAAGAGTTTGTGGAAGGAATGGCACTGGGACTGAAAGCACTAGTTGGTGGAGCTGTTGGTAAGAAACAGAATGCCTACCAAGAATGATTATGCTAGAAAATAATGATGTGTTTTGTTTTACTAAAAGTATTACAATTTTGCTAGGTGGATTAGCTGGTGCTGCCTCCAAAATCACCAGTGCTATGGCTAAAGGGGTAGCAGCTATGACTATGGATGAAGACTACCAACAGAAGAGAAGAGAAGCCATGAACAAGCAGCCAGCTGGTCTTAGAGAAGGCATCACTCGTGGAGGAAAAGGATTAGTTTCTGTAAGAAATTTCCCATGGTTGTGAACATTTTAGGAATATCTTTTAAAGCCATGATCTGTGAGTAAGGAAATAGACATAAAACTTTCATTCACTCAAATATTATTTGGATGTTGGTGGAGCAGTGGGTTGTGACATAATAAAAAATATGTCAGTAGCCTCGAGAAATATTCTGTTTAAATAAAATACTTAGGAAATATGTTAATTCTTATGGTATCTAGAAAGCAGATCTTTGCATTTCTTTTGTAAGCCAGACTTGGTTCTTCAAGGTATCATGTCAAAGTATTGTAAATTTTCAATTGTGCTTTTCCTCTAGGGTTTTGTAAGTGGCATAACAGGAATTGTTACAAAACCGATCAAAGGCAAGTATAGTGATTCCTTTGGGTGATACATATTACCAAGGCTTTCATAAACTGATTCCATTTTCGTTCCTAATCCAATTGTCTAAAGCTCTGTCTTTTTTCTATCCAGGAGCTCAAAAAGAAGGAGCGGCTGGTTTCTTTAAAGGTTTTGGGAAAGGTTTAGTTGGAGCAGTGACAAGGCCAACTGGAGGCATCATAGACATGGCTAGCAGTACATTTCAGGGAATAAAAAGGTAAATTCTCTTTGATGTAAAATATGAGTAAAATGCTTAAACCAAGAGAAATGAGATAAATCTCTTCGGCTTGAGGCACTTAATTATGAACCTGCAATAATGGCAAGTTGCATATGATCTTCCTAATTGCTTTTGATACTTCTTAAATTGTTGGTATTGCATCATTTCAGCTTCATAGAGTTCTACTTCATTTGTCATTCATTCCCAGCAGCCTTGGCAGGGAAGGTTTGGCAAGTTAAGCTTTTCACTTTCCTTGATTGCAATACATTACAAGAATGTAATGCTATACATCAGTTACAAAATTAGCAAATATAATATTCTGTCTCCTTTTTTGAGAAATAAAGAATGGCATTTTACATTCCCGGTTCAAACTCAGCTTGTGTTCACCCCTTCCTTTATGGTCTTATTTTGTTATGAAACTATTATATCCTTTCCCTCTATTTCTCTTCACTTGTGCAAATAATTTTAAACATGTTCTCTTTTCCTCCAAATTAAATTTAGCATAAGACTAAAATTTAGTAGTTGTGTTATTGTTACCTCTATTCTAGAAGTTTGTAACACATAAAACAATTGATTAAATTCATACTAATGAATTTAACTTAGAAACCTAACTTAGAAAATTGGTGGGTGGATATCTCCCTGACTTTTTTCCTTTGTACTTTCTCTGGCTTTCTGCTCTATTGCAATAAGTATTGTCATTAAATTAGTTGCTCCTTTTAAGTCAGTATTTCATACTATGCCCATAATGGGGTGTTTCCAGTTTTAGTTTAGAGTTAAGGTTGGGAAAAAGGGTACAGTTTTTTCTACCTGTAACTTTAGTTTCACAAATATAATTATTGAGTCATAATCATCAGAGAAGTTCAAAAGTCAATAACTCATAGGGAATTCACGATGACAATCAGACAAGAAAAGGAAATAAAAAATCAAACTGGAAAAGAAGAAGTAAAACAGTCACTGTTTGCAGATGACATGATACTATACATAGAAAATCCGAAAGCTGCTATCAGAAAACTACTAGAGCTCATCAGTGAATTGGTTAAAGTTGCAGGATACAAAGTTAATACACAGAAATCTCTTGCATTCCTATACACTAACAATGAAAGATCAGAAAGATAAATCAAGGAAACTATCCCATTTGCCAACACATCAAAAAGAATAAAATACCTAGGAATAAACCTACCTAAGGAGGCAAACGACCTGTACTGTGAAAGCTACATGACACCGATGAAAGAAATCAAAGATGACACAGATGGAAAGATATACCATGTTCTTGGACTGGAAGAATCAATATTGTCAAAATGACTGTACTACCCAAGGCAATCTACAGATTCAGTGCAATCCCTATCAAATTACTAATGGCATTTTCCCCAGAATTAGAACAAAATATTTTACAATTTGTATGGGAACACAAAAGATCACAAGTAGCCAAAGCAATCCTGAGCAAGAAAAAAGGAGCTGGAGCAATCCGGCTCCCTGAGTTCAGTCTATACTACACAGCTACGGTAATCAAAACAGTATGGTACTGGCTCAAAAACAGAAATATAGATCGATGGAACAGTATAGAAAGTCCAGAGATAAACCCATGCACCTATGGTCACCCAATCTATGACAAAGGAGGCAAGAATATACAATGGAGAAAAGACAGTCTCTTCAATCAGTGGTGCTGGGAAAACTGGACAGCTACAGGTAAACGAATGAAATTAGAACACTCCCTAACACCATACACAAAAGTAAACTCAAAATGGATTACAGACCTAAATGTAAGGCCAGATACTATAAAACTCTTAGAGGAAAACATAGGCAGAGCACTCTTTGACATAAATCTCAGCAAGATCTTTTTCGATCCACCTCCTAGAGTAATGAAAATTAAAATAAAAACAAAAATAATTAAGCTTAAAAGCTTTTGCACAGCAAAAGAAACGATAAACAAAAAGACAACCCTCAGAATGGGAGAAAATATTTGCAAATGAACCAACCGACAAGGGATTAACTTCCAAAATATACAAACAGGTCATGCAGCTCAGTATCAAAAAAACAAACAACACAATCAAAAAATGGGCAGAAGACCTAAATAGACATTTCTCCGATGAAGACATACAGATGGCTAAAAAACACATGAAAAGATTCTCAGCATCACTAATTATTAGAGAAATGCAAATCGAAACTACAATGAGGTATCACCTCACACCAGTCAGAATGGCCATCATCAAAAAGTGTACAAACAGGGCTTCCCTGGTGGCGCATTGGTTGAGAGTCCACTTGCCGAGGCGGGGGACACAGGTTCGTGCCCCAGTCCGGGAAGATCCCACATGCCACGGAGTGGCTGGGCCCGTGAGCCATGGCCACTGAGCCTGCGCGTCCAGAGCCTGTGCTCTGCAACGGGAGAGACCACGACAGTGAGAGGCCCGCATACCACAAAAAAAAAAAAGTCTACAAACAGTAAATGCCAGAGAGGGTGTGGAGAAAAGGAACCCTCTAACACTGTTGGTGGGAATGTAAATTAGTATAACCACTATGGAGAACAGTATGGAGGTTCCTTAAAAAAACTAAGAATAGAGCTGCCATATGATCCAGCAATCCCACTCCTGGGCATTTATCTGTAGAAAACCATAATTTGAAAAGATATATGCACCCCAGTGTTCACTGCATCACTATTTACAATAGCCAGGACATGGAAGCAATCTAAATGTCCATCGACAGATGAATGCATGAAGAAGATGTGGTACATATATACAAAGGAATATCACTTAGCCATAGAAGAAATAGTGCCGTTTGCAGCAACATGGATGGACCTAGAGACTGTCATACTGAGTGAAGTAAGTCAGACAGAGAAAGACAAATATGATAGTGCTTATATATGGAATCTAAAAAAATGGTACAAATGAACTTAGCTACAAAACAGAAATAGAGTTATAGATGTAGAAATCAAACTTACAGTTGCCAAGGGGCAAGGTGGGGGAGGGATAAATTGGGAGATTTGGATTAATGTATATACACTATTATATATAAAATAGATAATAATAAGGACCTAACGTATAGCACAGGGAACTCTACTCAATACTCTAATGGCCTGTATGGGAAAGGAATCTAAAAAAGAATGGATATATGTATATGTATAACTGATTGACTTTGCTGTACACCTGAAACTAAAACAACATTGTAAATCAACTATACTCCAATAAAAATTCATTAAAAAAATTAAATGTCCTTCTTTGTGTCTAATAGGAATTTTTTTTTAAGTCTCATTTTTTCTGATTTTAGTATAGCCATTCCAGCTCTCTTTTGGTTATTATTTACATGGTATATCTTTTTCCATCCTTTTACTTTCAACTTATCTGTATCTTTGACTCTAAAATGAGCCTCTTTTGGACAGCATATAGTTGGATCACATTTTTTTATACATTCTGCCAATTTCTGCTTTTAATTGGAAATTGATCCATATGTATGTGTCTATACATATGGATACATTACATGGTAAGCTCTTAATATTTGTTGAATATGTGAATGTTTGTTGAATGAATGAATGAACAATAAATGAGTCTTTCTCATGTAGGTCCATACAGTCAAAAAATGTTAAATAAAATATTAACCAAATTCAGCAATGTGTATATGTGTTTCAAACAGTACATATCAAGCCTTAGAAGGAATGTGAGGGTATGTGAACATTAGAAAACCATGTAATGTGACTTAAAGCATTAATAGTTTGAAGGAGATAAACCACAGGATCACAGCAATGACCAGGGGAAAATTCCGTATTTAAAATTCATTTTTCATTCAAGATTTTCAATAACAATGACAAAAAAAAAGTTAGCAAACTAAGAGTAGAAATGAATTTCCTTGGCTTAACAAGCAGTGCCTTTAAAAAAAAAAAAAAGTTGCTGATATCTGTACTTCATGAATAACTCTTAGAAGCTTTACCTTTAAAGTTGAGAATGAGAGAAGGATGCTTGCAATCCCCTCATGTATTTCGCATTGTGCTGGAGGAGCTAATAATGCAATATAATAGGAAATAGGAAAAGCAAAAGAAATTAAAAGTCTTAAACCAGAAAAGAAAAAGCAGTACTCA